>NW_006769874.1:3253535-3298823 GCF_000442215.2 Lipotes vexillifer
AAGAGCGGCACCTGACTGGGTCACAAACTCAGGCTGAGAAGCGCAGGTTACATCCACCGCGTAGTGATCGGCAGTCAAAGTCGAGTCCCAAGACGACGCCGTTTCCCTAAGACTGAAAAATAAACCAGAAGCCCCTAGCTTTCCAGAGCCCTTAAAGAGAATTACACATTCTGGACATTTACTTTATTTGCGTTTTTTTTTTTAAAGCTGAAGACATTTTCAACTTAAAAATTTGTGTAATAATGTATTGTGCAATGTACACATCATATATTATTGTATATAATTAAAAGCTTGAAGTAATAAACCCATCCACGTGTAACGCCCACGTGGCTGTAGCATCTCGGTAACTCCCAGATGCTGATGGCGGTCCTGACGGATGCGCCTTGGGATGCTTCCCCCGGGAGGGTGCGCTGGGAGCAAGTCGCCACCCTCACCACCCACACACCCCTCTGGGTCCCGCCAACTGGAAGACCAAGCCTAGCAGCCTTTTTAAAAAGTTCTCCTGTCTACAGCACGTTCCACGTCAGACGCTGAGTTGAGGATCCGTCAGCGTCCAAAGAAGCGTCTTCAGGAAGCAGAGTCCTCTGGTCTCAAGTGTTGCCCTCCCCCAGCTGCCACCTGGCCTTCCAGGCCCAGAGCAAGTATTTGAGCCACAGCCAAATCCTCCCCAGGATCCTGCCCCCAGGCCCCCAGGCCGAGGTTCCAGCTGGACGCTGTGCTGAGGGACAAGCGAGGGTGTGCTGTCCAGGGCGGCCCCCAGGGGCAGGCTGTGTGGACTCAGACCCACTCTCCCAGGGTCACATTCCCGCCCTCCTCCAGGAGCGGTTTTTGTGTTTGGGCAGGGATTTTCCAGAAAGAACCTAAGCCAGGGACCATTCTGCCGGTCGCCCTCCCAGCGATCCCGGCTCAGGTGGACGTGAGATTTGCTGGTTAGAGCGGGAAGCATTCCTATCAGGCAGGGACGCCTCCTGTCCCCTCGCAGCGAGAGGACAGTCTCGAGAGGAGCAGGCGGCCGTCGGCCTGGCCAGGAAGGGCCGGGAGTCGCCAGCGTGGGTCTCATTAGCCCCCCGTGGGGAGCCGGCCTCCTGCCGCCTGACCCCTGCCTCCGGCTCGTTCTTCCACAGACTAATTCCCCAAACTGACAGATTTCAGAGCCTGGTGTGCCCAGGGTCACTCAGTCACACTGCGCTCTGGTCAGTGTCAACCCGGGCTTTACCCGGAGCAGGGGTGGCGGTGGGAGAACAGGGCCCACAGGCCCAGCACGTGCGAGCCCAGCCCGAGCGGGCGGCGTGGGGAGGACGCTCTCCGCACTGGAGGACACGGCCGCGCCGCGGTGATGCGAAGGCGCCGAGCTCGGCAAGATTCCCGAACACGCGGGAAGTCTCCCGGGAAAAGCGGTTTTCAGATGAGGGCGCTGTGCCCGGAACAGTACCTCGTGCGTGTGTAACACACACTCTGCAGAAACATCTTTTATGTCCAGGCACCTGTCTCCTGAGGCTCCCAAGCTGTCGTGTAGCCGGCGGGCAAAAACCTTCGTCTCCTTGTCTTCAGTGGAGGCCTGCCACACGGGGCTGAGTCGCCACCAGCCCAGGTGGGCTGAGGGCACCGTCCACGCCCCTTCCTCAGCGCCCCACCCCACCACCTGTCCCGTCGGAGGACTCGTGGCCGGGCCCCCGGGGCTGATGACGGAGGTGCCAGGTCGGTGCCAGCAGCAAATCAGTTAAAGGCGTTACACCGAGGGCTTCTGAGGGAGATCAAGGCTCTGCTCAACTGGGGTCTGAGACACGGCCCCATAGATACCCTGGCAGGTGCCCAGAGGTAAGGACCCCAATGGGCAGCAGCTCCAGAGGGACCCTGGAAACCCATCCTGGGGAAGGTGACCAAGGGTCCGCTCAGCCAGCCGCCCCTGCTCCTGCCAGAGAAGCAAAACCACAGAAAATCCAGGACAGGCTGGTCACCGGGTCAGCAGAGGACCCAGAAGCCCGGCCTCACGTGTGGAGGCAGCAGGTGGTCACCTGGTCCTTGTCCACTCGTTTGTCTAATCGAGCAGCCCCCCGTCTGGCCTCATCACATGGGCAGGGGCCCGGCTGGGCTCCAAGGCTGGGGTGCAAGCCTGGGCACCGGGATTTTGAACATTCCTCAGGGGTTCCAGGCTGCAGCCAGGCTGAGCATCCCTGGCCGAGCAGACCACGCGTCTGCACAGCCTGGCACATCGTGTGCACCCGAGAAATGACAGCCGCTGCGGGTGGGATAATTTTAGACTTGGGCGCATTTGTGTACCGGACACCATCCTGAGTACTTTAAATACAGAAGCCTCAGTACAAGCCTGAAAGCACTACTATTATCCCTAATCACAGATGTAAACCCTGAGGCCCAGGAGTGCAGGGACTCGCGTGAGGCCGCTCAGTGGTCAATGGTCCAGCCAGATTTGAGCTCCAGTTCCCCTTGACCCTGAGCCCTTGCTCCCCATGCCGAGGCTGTAGCATCTCCCCAAATACCTGGGAGGCTTGACCCTCCGGTCACAAACTTCTCTTCAGTCATTTCATTCTGCACTCAATTATATTTTGGCCTGATCTCTGTCTATTTTTTCATGAACCTAACAATTATAACCGTGTTCCGTGAGTACTGCACATATCATTTGGCACGTGTGCATCTCTATACATACATATACGTGTATTCGTAGCTCTGGCGCGTGGTCATAAAATGTGCTTCTGCAGGCGACAGAAAGATCGGGCCGGCACAAAGCTGTCTTAATGCTGCTGTTTTAGGGCCCCTAATTGAGTCTGCTGCCTGCATATCCACTTGCAAGGCATCCTGACTTTGGAACGTGAGCCCACAAATGCTGTGGCACCAGCTGTCTTAAGCCTGAATCTGCTCCACCAGAAGGGCGGCATTAGATGTCCTCTCCCTTTACATATTTTCATTTTTGTAACAGCACATTCCTCAGCTCAAAGCTGCCGTAGGTGGGTGAGGAAGGAGCGATGAGGGGCTGGCCTGGAGAAGACTGAGAAGACCGGCGCCACCTGTGGGACCTGGGGCTCGGAGCCCCAACTCAGGCAGCGATGTGACGCAGTCCTGTCGGCTGAGGCTGCCACTCCCGAGACAGGGCTGGAACGACGGGAGCCCCACGGGGGATCCTCCCTTCTGGGGGGATCCACGCACACGCACGACAGGTGCCCCATTTCCACAACTAAGGGCCAAACCACCAGCAGCCCAGTGGTGGCCCCCCAAGAGGTGCTCCTGTCTCCTCGTGGGAGCCCAGCTCCGCCAGGCACATGGAGCAAGGGGCCTGCACACACGTCGGGTCTCGCTCGGAAGTTTCTCCCTCCTGTTGGGAGATGACCCCCGATGTTCCACACTTCCACATGGCTTTCCAAGGTGGCCACAGCCCAAGCTCTGGAACCTATGTATCGTGTTCCCTGGAAAGGGGGGATTTAGGTTTTGCTAATCAGCTGACCTGAGACGAAGAGAACCGGAGACCCCTGATGCTGCTGGCTCCGAAGACGGAGGAAGGAGCCAGGAGCCCAGGAACACGGTGCCCCCAGAAGCTGGACACGAGGCCCAGGAGGAAATATGGACTCTCCTCAGAGCCTCCAGAGGGAACCAGCCCTCTGACTCCTTGAGTTTAGCCCAGTGAGACCCACGTTAGAATTCTATCCCAGAGGACGGTAAGTGGATGAATTTGTGCTAACCTGTTAGAGCAGCGATGGCTCACTAGTTCAGTCCCGCTCCAAGGAGAAGTTCAGAATCTGAGGGAGGAATTGTAAAGGAGGGTTTGTGAACGAGAAACGCGACGAGTGGGTTTCCAGCGGTCACTTCCAGAGTTTCATCTCCTTGTGCCGACTCCACTGAGTGATTCGGAGTGAAGTCGGCCTTGAGGACAGTGCCGTGCCCTTCCCCATGGGGTCAGAGTCACCAGGGGAGACCCCGGGGCCCTCTCCTGGCACCAGCGACCCAAACGGGCCAAGATAACGAGGTTTGCAAACTTGACCCTGAGAGACGGGGCCAGCCCCTGGGTTCTGCTGCTCACAGGACGGTGAGAGGGGTCACATGGGACGCCCTGTGCCTCCCAGACACCCCGCTGTGTGTTACTGGAAGCACCGCCCTACGGCGGGGACCAGGGGCGCAGCCCCTCGTGGGCCGGGAATCGCGGCTGTCTTCCTGCTCCGGCTCCACGGGCGGCCCTCACGGGGCTGTGAAGAGCCTCTGGAAACCCTGGTGTGGGGGACCAGGCAGGGCACGTGGGACTCGGGTTCCCACCTCCCTTCTCGCTGTCTGTCCATGTTCATGACTGGGCAGGACCTTCCTCAGGCCTGGGGTCAGCCACCCAGGCCAGACCCTCAGCCTGGGCGTCACACGGAGCCTCTCTTGACCAGGACATCGCAGACACACACGCTCACAGGGGCACGCACACACGTGCACACCAAGATGCACATGCCCAGATACATGTGTGTGCTCACACATGTGTATGCACGCACGCATGCCCACCCTCACCCTGCGGGCTTGCTGGCTGGGCTCCAGAGCAGGGCCTGGCCCACGGCGATGGGCCAGAAGGCGCTTGGGAACTCCAGCCAGGCCCGTGTTTGCACTACCCTCTGCTGCTAATCCACTTGCTGTAAACTCCAGAGTTGGTTCCGTAGAAGGAAAGAGAGTCCCGAGCTCACGCCAGCTGCTGTGGAGGACGAACAGGAAGCTCCGTGCCTTCACTTCCCCAGACAGACGGCTGAGGACGGCATTTACCACCAGGGAGAGCCTGGGACCCCCTGGACGTGCCTGCCCCCCGGAGCAGCACGCCAGCCCCTGGGGCAGGCCTCACTCGCAGGCAGCCCCGCTGGGGGGCTCCGGGTGTCTGCACGGCGGTCCCCAGGCAGCTGGTGGCCTCCTCGCCTCCCCCGAGCACGGCCCAAATCTACCCGAAGGCACCCGGCTGCACCCCGGCCCCTTCCTTCCTCACTGGGAACCTGAACACAGAGGCTGTGTGTGCTGAGCTCCTGCGGAAAGCGCCTGGCACACACGGCCTGAGGCGAGGTGGCAGCGTGGTGCCCCTCCCCAAGCCCCCAGCCCCTAGGAAGCCACCACCTCTGAGGCGGCCCAGAGGCAGACGGCAGAGCCCCGGGAGCTCCCGCCACCGAGGGCTGAGCCCGCGGGCCTGGGTTGCACAGCTGCTGGCACCGCGGTCGAGCGGGCACCGTGTCTCCAAGGCTCGTCCACACCGACTGCAAAAACTCGAGTCTCCTCGGCACTGGAGTCCTCAGGAAGTGCCACTGGGCATCTGTGTGGGAGGCACCCCTCCTCTCAGGACTCACCTGACAACTGTGGCGAGGCTGTGACCCAGTTCTCGGCGGGGTGGGGGGCGCGCAGAGGCATCCAGTGTCTGCTCCACCGCACGAATGGTGGGCTCTGATGTGTGGACCCACCTTGCAGATGAGGAAGATGGGGCTTTGGGCACATGGACAGGAGACGGGCCCCGCCCCCGCTGACTGCAGCTCAGACCCTTCTGCACTGTGGTTTGCCGCCCTTGCTGCCTGGGAAGCAAAGTGTCATCCTGAGGGTGAACCCGAACGCACTCCATTGCTGGGCAAAGCCCAGAGCAGAGCACACTTGCAACCCTCACGGCTGTCAGTGTTACCGCTGCTACAGCGTCCCTGCAGGGGACCCGCCAGGGGCTGGACCCCGCCAGCCACAGAGACCACTTTGCAGGAAGAGAGCTGGCGTCAAGGGCTGGGCCCCTCCCCTCCTGGGTCTCTGCCCTCCTCTAGGAGAGAGGGACCCGCCAAACTGTTCCTGCTGCACTTGGAGGAGCCGTGGCACCTACCCACACCCACTCCGTCCCTGGCCCTTCCCTGAGGCTCCACCGGCCTGGACGGCTCCTCTCAGCACCCTGATTAGAGCAGCAGGATCACTTAGCACCCCAATTAGAACCCCAAAGGGTTTATTCATCACAAAGGCGACCCGTCACCTAATGGTAGAATCACACACGTGTAGCGCTAAAATAACCTGTGTCATTCATGGTTTTCTTGGCAAGGACCTGCCTTTGTCTGAGGGAAGCTTCATTAACCTGGATCCCAGTATTTCAGACTCTGTCCTCACCTGAGAAAGACGTAGCAGAGAGACCCGCTCTGCGCCAGCCCCTGCCCCGAGTCAGCCACACTCGTTTCTCAGGGGAGCTGTGGTGCTTTGCTCTGGTCCTGTGACCTGCCCGGGAAGGTGGAATGTCCGACCCCAGGTTGCCGGGGGCAGTGGCTCATGAGTCAGAAGGTGAGTAGCCTCCAAACACACCGGTTACTCTGCCCTAAAGACAGGACTGCAGCTTATGTGGGGCAGAACTAAAATGCCCACAGCTTTCTTCCTGAGTCATTGAAGTGCATGAGGGAAGGAATATAGACAGGGTGAGAGGCAGGAGTGAAAACCAAACTCTGAGATCGGACTCGACAAGTGGGTGGTGCCCGTGAGGCCCAAAAGAGCAACGCTCTGGGTTGTCAGCCAGCTCTGTGCACAGGGGAGACACTGAGGCAGGTGGAGAAGGGGCCCCACTCAGGCCGCACAACAGGGCAAGGGGAAATGGGCTGAACCCACAGAAGTCAAGTTTCCCCTTGTCAAGGGTCAGACCCTGAGGCCCAGCTGCCCTAACCGGAGGAGCTCCACAAGAGCTCTCGTCTCCTGGTATCACAGAACTTGTCTCCCAGACCAGCTACAAGTCTCAGCTAAGTTGACAGTACTTTCTGATAGAACTAGGGTGGCAGGTGCCCAGCAGCAGACATCCTGCAATTCAGGTGAGATGTTTGGAAGTCACATATCAGCTCCAGGCTGTAAGCACCAAGTTCTGCAGATACCAGAAGCAGTGAGAATTGCCAATGGAGACCTCCATCCACCCGTCCCTCCACATGCACGGAGCTGACTTTGAGCGACTCTGAGACTTAAGACTGAGATCAGCAGAGGATAAAGAAGAACAAAACCCAGGACCTGCTCCTGAAGCCATCACATGGGGGGAGGAGGGACCAAGAGGTGTAGATGCTACAGTGTTGTGTGGACTCTATCCCTCAGGTGGGACGTGGAGGTGTAGACACTCCTGCAGTCATGTGGACTCAGCACTCAGGTGAGCCCACTGTGGCTCTCAGTGGGTGTCTGGGCCCACACCCTGGGCTCCGATGGCCTCTGCTGCCTTTGTTTAGATGGTAGAGTTTATGTTCTTTAGGAGCCATGATTTCCAACCCACATGCCTGGGTCTCTCGTCTGCTAAGGACCTGCATCGACAGATTTGGTCTCCACGTGATAACACCTTGACCATCATAACAGCGAGCGAGACGGAGGCGCGGGAAGCACGGCTTCAAACCTGTTGGTCCAGCCCCTGGGATAGGCCCTTCCCAGCCTCCTCCAGGGGAAGGGTGCTCCCGCCCCCTCCCCATCTGTCTGCTGCTTTCCCTCCCCTCCTATACAGAGACCTGGTAAACATGGACTGAGGGGAATTTAGTGAGGAGGCAAGTAGGCGAGGTCTCGGAGTCCCCTCTGGATGGACCACGTTGCTTCAGCAGATAAAGGCCCAGCCGCATGCAGATCCTACCCAGATGGATCAGTGGGTTTCCAGCCACCACTGGGCAAGGGCTTGGCCTTACAGCCGCTTCCCCAGCAGGCATTGACTTGACTCTCTTCCTTACTGGTTTTGCCCTAAGCGTTCACTGCCAGATTCCCAATTTTTCTCTAAAAACTAACAAAGTACTTTATTATTTTCTGATAGTTTCCCCAAAAGGGAAAAAAGTTTGAAAGTAGCAAAATGATTGTAACTGAGCAATTATATTGTGCCAGAGACCGATGACTAATTGACAAGTACTTTCACAAATTCAGTTGAACAAGACAGCAGGAAGATTTTGCTGAAACACTTCCTTTCTTCTCCTTTCCAGCCGTATTTGTGGGGAGTCCTGGGAGCCAGGAGCTGCACAAGGGCCTGAAGGGAGGTCATGGCTTCCCCACGTCCCAGGCCTTGGAAGTGTCGTCTTGCTTCCCGTTTCCCCTCCCAGGGACAGTCTCACTGCAGCATCGCATCCCCCAAGACCAGTTTTCAATTCGCTAAATCATTTACCCCCAGCCTCCCCCGGCCTCCCTCCGTCGGAAACACACCAGCTGACTTGTGGAATCAAACAGTCCTTTCTTCGCTCCCTGAGGATGTGAAGCTCCATAATCTTTCACTGACCAGCTCTGTCCCCTTATGAAATATTCATTGCCTGGAAGTGTCCCCCCCGGAGAGTGGCCCGGCCTCCTTCACCCCGCAGATGAGAGAGCGGGCGGGGTGGTAGGGAGGCGGGAGGGCTGTGTTTGTTTGGGGTCTGGTGCCATGTTCAGCCAGTGCGGGCCAGGCTCTTCGGAGGCTGCCCCCTCCCCCGATTCCTCAGCTGCCTCTGCGCACAGGCAGCCAGATGAGTCATGGTTGCCATGAATATTTTAAGGAGGTCTTTTCGGTGTTGCTGGATGGGTCGCAGCTGTAATGCAATCCACACCATCACCACCATTGCTTCCTGGGAACCAGGGAGAGATGGCAGCTGGGGAGCCCGGGCCAGGGGAGGGGAGGGCCGGCAGGGGCCGGGCGGCTCGGGTGTGGGGCGGGCTGCAGGCCTGAGAGCTGCCCAGCGCTGGAGAGGCGGAGCGGATGACCAGCCTCCCCGTGGTGTCACGCCGGCCCCTCCCGGCGAGCCCAGGAGGTCAACTGTGAATGCTTCAGAAATGAATGTGTATAAGAGAGAAAGAAAGAACCAGCGTTAAAACTCGCCTCTTCTGAAGCTCAGAGACCTCAGTTCAAGGAATCTCCACCTACCCTGAGTTTCGCCCCCGTCTTCCTGGCACGTCTCAGTTTCTGGTCCAACCGGAAGAGAAAACGCTGCCCCATAACCACCACGGGAAGGTCTGGGTCCTCAGTTCCCACTTGATTCGCAGCCAGATGAGATCCGACGCGGCAGAGGCCGGAGGCCCGCTAGCCCCGAGCTGTGGCGGGCGGGGCCTCCACCCAGGCGCCGACCTCCTCCCGAGCTCAGCCCGGAGCCGTGTGCGGATGGGCCCAGCCACACTGCCCAGTATGGAACAGCACCTGGCAACGTCCACGAAGCTCTCTCAAGCCTGAGGACTTGATGAGCCTCTGGAACACGGTGGTTAAATCGTGAAGAGCCTTGTGAGCGTAAGGACCACCCTTGTCCACGCAGCCATCTGTCCATCCGGAAACCAGGCGGAGCCAGTGCTACCTGTGCATCTCTCTGGGCCACCACAACAGGACCTCAGTCTGCGGCCTACTCACACTTCTGAAGGCCTCGGATGGCGGTGTCCAGGGCCTGTTCCTGAAGGCTCCCGGGGACCGTCTCCCACCTGCAGAGCGCTGGCTGCCCCCTGGGGCCCTCCACGTCACCTTCCTCTGCGTCCAAATTTCCCCTTCCAATAAGGACAACGGTCCCAGGTGAGGGTCCACCCAACTCCGGTGGGGACACTGTTTCCAAATAAGGTCCCATTCTGAAGGACCGGATCAAGACCTCAGCGTATGAATTGAGGGAGACATAACTCCGCCCATAACAGACCCCGTGTTTGCTCACAGGCTGCTGGATGATGTGCTTTCTGCAGGCAGGGAATGGGGCTGGGGTCCCCTCACAGCACCCCAGGGACCCCACGGCCCCTCAAACCTAGGCAGCACCCACACCTTCTCAGCAGACAAATGCACAAGCTGCTTACGGATATGGAGTGGGGTCAGCTCCTGTCTGACGCTAGCAGTCCCCCCCCGTGAGGGGCTGGGCTCCATCAGCCCCAGCCTGGGCCGAGAGCAGCAGCTGTGAGATGGTCAGCGCATCATCACGAATTCTGGGCCCCGCCCCACGGGAGAGCGTGGAAGGCGCGGGGTCGCTGCGCGTGGGCCCAGGCCTGCCCGTGAGCGGCCCCAGCGCCCCCCAGACCCCTCCACCTGACCCGCGCTGTCTTCCAAGCGTGTCAGAGCCACGGGGCAGCGACCAGGAGATACGCGAGTGCCCCCTCTCAGCAGGCACAGCGGCCGGTCCCGGCAGAGGGCACCGTGCCCACTCTCTCGGGGAGTGATGGCCACTGCCCCCGGTGCTGGGGACCCGCCGGGGCTTCTTTCTTGTGTGGAGACACAGCCCAGTGACAAGCGCACTTCGGTCAGGCCATGATGCTCCTGGTAGCCGACAACGGGGCTGATGGAGCCCTGGCTAGGGCGTCAGGGCCTCTCCGACTGGTGATGTGGGGGGAGTGAATGACGGGGGAGGCCAGCCCAGGGTCCAGGGAAACAGCCACTGCCAGGGCCCAGGTGTAAGGACAGGGAACCAGAGGAGGCTGGAGAGGCTGCGGGTTGGCCCCAGGGGACCACAGAGTTTCCAGGTGACAGCCTGCGCTGGAGAAGGCCCTCCAGCTGCTCTGTGAAAGCTGGATGGAGCGGGCGGGGAGAGGACCGCAGGAGCAGAGGGACAGCAGGCGACCTCTGAGGTGATCCGGGCGCTCGCGGCTGGCCTGGTGCAGACGACAATCCTGGTCGAGGGTGGAGGAGAAATCGCATTCCGGTTGTGCTCCCGTGGCCGGTTTTTGCTGCTGGGCTGGATGTTTGTGCAGGAGACGAGAAGCACCAAGTGTCCCCCCCAAGCTCTCAGCTCAAGCAGCACCGGTTGAGGCTTGAGGGAGGTTGTAGGATGTAGGAGAAGCAGATTGGGAACGTGGGAGCCGGGACTCCTTTGACCTGGATCATCTTAGTGTGGGCAGCTCATCAGGCATCCAAGTGCAGATGCTGGGTGGGCTGAGGGTGGGCATCCTGGGCTGGGGAGCCAACCTTGGTGGTCATCAGACTGGGCAGCTCTGAGGGCCGTGGGGCTGAACGAGACACCCCCGGAACAAGCCCCGATGAGGAAGAGAAGGCGGCTCGGACGGAAGCAGGGAGGCTGCCCTGGGGGAGACGAGACCCGGCTGGGGGGCTGTGAATGGGTGGGGGGCTCCAGGCCTGACCCAAGTGGTGCCCTGATGGGCCTGGAGAGGAGGGGTGCCGGCCGGCTGGGACCTGCATCAGGAGTCTCTGCACCAAGAAGTATTGGCCAAGGTGCTTCTGTCTGGGGGAGCCATACTTTTTCCTTCTGCTTTATGTTCAAGGGTCAATGTCTACTGCTTTTGCACTTAGAAAACCGCAGCTGCTGAAAACAGGCCCGGCCCACCAGCCTTGCTAATTAATCCCACCCACTCTCCCCATCTTGAAGGCCTGGGCCTCCCTCCCCGCAAACCCAGCCCACTGCTGCTGGGCCAGCCTAGCTGTGAACACACACCCCCCCGCTTAAAGGGGCTTTGCCACCAGGACCCCGCATGACAGTGACAGGTCTCTGCTTCCAGAGCGTGGGTCACAGGGGAGACAAGCCAAACCTAAGCAAACCCAGAGAGGGATCAGCTCCTCACAGACCTGGCAAGTCCTGGGCAGGTCTGTGAGGAGTTGATTTGGGGTTGGATTCGCATGCGAAACAGCAGATGCTCTCTGGGCATCATGCCAACCCCTGACTAGTCCCGATGAGGCCGAGAGTGCAAACCTCAGGGTCCTTGGGTCCGGGGGCAGGGAAGCTACTGTCTACGGTCTCGGGAACAGACAGGTCGCAGGAGCACGGGAGGCTGGCAGCTGCCCCCTTGGTCCAGATGCCACCCAAATTCTGTTTGAATCTCTGGGAGTCGCGGGACGCTACACGGCCACTTAGCCTGGCAGGAGCTCCCACCCCCTCCCAGTGTCCTGCCAATCGCTGAGCAGCTGTGGCCTCCAGGGACAGGACCAGCACACTCACCCCCTCCGTGTGCGTCTTTTTGACCTGCTGCTCCACAGGACAAAATCACTCTCAGCAACAATTATGAGATGAAACAAACAATAACAGTGGCCAGAAAAGAAACAAAGACAGAAATCTTCTGTTATTAAACTGCATATATAGAATCACACCAGTAAAGTCTAAAAAACTAAAATTAAAAGCTGATAAAAAGTAAAACAGATATTACATTGCTAAGAAAGGAAAAGTCATAGATGAACACTTCTTGATTACATGAATGTCTCTTTCCACCAAAGGGGCACCTGGCAGTACACCCTGAGCTCACTGCTTTAACCCCCGGGGGCCACACTCCAGCTGTATTGGAGGGTCGGGTGCCCCTGCTCCGTGGTTTCTGTCGCCGTTCATCCTGAATGTAGAATTTTGAATTTAGAACTACTGGCTCACGGTGGTAATAAAAGCAAGCCAAGCTTTCGCTGGCTGAATTGTTTCTAAATTCTCTCAAGACAGGCCCCCGCCCTCGCGCCGAGGCCCCAGAGCTTCGCCGCACAAGACAGCCAGCCCTGGGCAGACCTGCCAGATGCCAGCACCGCTGGTCACGGATGAACACTTCTCACAAAAACCAGGGCTTTGGACAGGCTGCCAACTTACACTAAAGCATGTCTGTTCTCGAGGGTGACCCGGTCCTGTCGGGCCCAAGGCACTGCCCATAGCCCAGTCCATCCGGCCAAGTTCACATCGTCTCCAGGTGGGTCCCGTGCTCCATGACTGGTCAGTGCAGCGCGAGAGGCACCCGTAGGTGGCCACGGGCAGGGGACACCTGGGTCATAGGTGGCCATAGGCATGAGGAACCTGGCCTTGTTGTCCAGAGGTTGTGGGACTGACTGCAAAGGAACCTGCTTGTCAAGAATTCGGTTCTTCCTGGTCACAAAGGCTCTGGAGGCTGCTGAGGGCTCTCCTTGCTGTTGGTGTTGATGCCGCCTGGAACGAACCTGCCCTGTGGAAGCAACCTGGCCTGTGGACTCAGGAGGGATGAGAACCCAGGCTGATGGTTTCTAGCGGTGTTTCTGAGAGGGCTGAGGGTCCCCACAGGGCCTCCCAAGGGGAACTGCCGTTGAAAACATGAGGCTTAATGAAATGGTTTTTTCTCTCCCCAGCCAGGCAGCGGGTGCAGCCTGGGGGCTCCTGGGAGGTGAGGGAGGGCTGGGCCTTGCCCCGGCTGTAAACAGCTATTACACTGATCAAAGGAGCTATGTGCACCTAATTACAGAGCTTAAAAATGAAGGAAGTGCAAGGCTTTTGCCCACGATGGGGATAAACTCGGAGTTAAGGTAATCCATCGTGACAATGTGGGGGGCTCCCATGGTCATGTCCTCAGGCTTCCTGTTCCTACCCGGCCGCACTTGTCAGCAGGGTAGGACCAGGCAGTGGACGCTCCAGCCTTGGACGGCCAAGTGTTTGCTGCATGAACAGCCACATCATGTGAGAGGAAGTGAGATTTTTCAAGATTCCAGTGAAAGGGACAAACCTTCACGCTTCATTGATGGAGATGCCGCCGTTTGGACCGAAGGTGAAAACAGCCGGAGCCCACGTCCAGATAATGAGGGAACAGCTGGGACGGACAGACTCCCTGCCTCCAGACGGCCCTGTTCAGGCAGGACCTCCCCCCTGGGATGCCTTCCAAGCCCACCTCCTAAGGGGCACCACGGGGCTGAGGGAGAGCAGAGCCTCACACTGGCCTCGGTGGGGCCAGGAGAGCGCCCCCAGACCCTCTGCTGCAAAGAGGGAGGGGACGGGGGCCCGGCGACACCCCCCGGGCCCACCAGCACGTTGACGACTTGTCCACTCCCAAGAGTTGCCTCTGGTCAGGGGCTGTAGGCCCGTCCAGCCCCCAGACATCACCTTGGCCCAAGGACTCTCAGTCAGCCCGGGGCCCGGTCCTTCCTGCTGCCTCCCGTGTGCGTCGCAGGTGTCATCCCTGTGGTTCCCTGCCTGCCATCCCACCTGTCGTCCGCCTCCCAAAGGCCCTGCACTGGCCGTGCCGCATCTCTGCGCCCTGCAGACTGTGCGGGGGCATGTCGAAGGAGCTGGGAGCAGCTGTGCCTGTCTGCGTGGAGGACCCGGCCCCAGGCAAGGACAGCAACAGCGGCCCCAGCACTGGGGTCCTGAGACCATGACAAGGCGGAGCTGTATCAGCGTTATCAGCCAAGGTTCTCCGAAGAAACACACAGTGTGAGAGACAGAGAGAGAGTTATTTTAAAGAATGGACTCGCGTAGTCCTCGGGGCTGACAAGTGTGAAGGCTGCAGGGCAGCCCAGCAGCCTGGACCCTCAGGCAGGACTTCTATGTTGCAGTCTTGAGGTAGAATCACTTCTTTCCTGGAAAAACGCAATTCTTTTCTCTACTATCTTCAACTGCTTGGGTGAGGCCCACCCCCACTATGGAGGGTCGTCTGCTTGACTCAAAGTCCACCGATTCTAATGTTGATCTCACCTAAAAATAACTTCACAGCAATTAGACTGGCGTTTGACCAAACACTGGGCACCATGGCCCAGCCAGGTGGACTCGTAAACTAACCACCCCTGGGACCGTAAGTCACTCACTCAGTGGCTGGCCTCACCGGGAGCCCATCTGGGAGGCGCACGAGCTGCCCCCCCCCAACCGACGTCGCAGGGCTCACTCCTCCTCAGGGGTCCAAGACCACCGCTGGCTTCGTTCCGTATCAGCACTTCATCGGTAGCATCGGGGTTTACGGTCCTCTCAGACCTGTGGCTCTCTGCACCATCCCCCTGCCGGACATGCCGGCCCCGGGCCCAGGCTGCTCTGCAGGGGAGCAGAGAGCAGTGAGTGTCCCGGGACCCAGCCAGGCAGCACCCCCAGGCCACACCCACAACTGGCTTCTCTCGGGCACTGCCTGGGGCCGCCCCTGACCTGACTGAAGTCTCCTCACTCAGCAAGCACCCGCCCGGGAGCCGCGCCTTCGCAGGGTGCGCAGGAGAGAAGGAGGGGGGCGCAGACCCAGGGCTGCAGGTGCTGTGTGGCCGCCAGCCGGTCCCCGGGCCTCTCTGGACCTGTTGCTCCTTCTCTGCTGAGGGGGCAGCAAGACTGCTGGGAGGGCAGTGTCGCTAAGGTCCCTACAGCCCAGAGTCGCGTGGTTCTCAGCCTTTGCTCTTGGAAGGAACCCCTTGGACGAGTGGGGACAGCTGCAGTCTGGACACGGGGGAACAGCACCTCCTTCTGTGCCCATTGGGCTGCCTCAGGCCACAGGGCGCCTTCCAGGGAAAGGGCGCGTGTTCAGCGGTGACTGGCACGGGTAGGATGCCGCCACGGTGGTGGCTGGCCGCTGAGCGCCCGGCACGTCACCTGCCGGCAGAGAGTCCTACCCGCGCGGAAACCCAGAAGCTGGGGTGGGTGTGCCCATCCCGGAGGACCTCCCCAGCAGGAGCGGTTGGCGTCAGGCCCGGAGGAGCTGGTGGGCTGTTCTCATCACGCGCGCAAGGAGAGCCCTTCCGTCAAGCAGCAGTGCCCGCCGAGGGCTCGATGCCAGGCCAGGGTCTCGGAGGCTCCTGTTGCCGCGCACCCACGCGCTGGATGCCTGGAGCAGACACACGGTGAACACTGATTTAGTGATGGTGAATGAAGGCAACTGACGGTCTCTTAAATACCGACTTCCCGCCGAGATTAGGAGCCAGCTGAAAGGTGGACCCTGGGCCGGCGTCTTGCAGAGGAGCCGCGAGCCTCTCGCAGGCGGGCCTCGCTCATTCACTGAGCAAATATTTGTCCTTGGCACCAGCTAAAGTGTTGGCATGGTGCTGCATTCAATCATGCATTCCTATTTTTTAACTATTTTCATTAAATCCATTAAGCCAACCAATTGCCAGAATTACTAGATTAAAATGTGTAATATACAATTAGAGCAAATGTCAAGAAATGCAAAACCTAGGCAGGATTCCTCACAAATATTCCATGATTGTGAGTCACTCTTTAGTAGATCTTTCTTTCCCTCCAAAGGAAGACCACACTTCAAGAAGAAGAGAATTTTACAGTCAATTTATATAATATAAATATGTAAGTTTGCCACTTTCTGAGGACATATATAAACACATAATTGGTCTCTTTATCAATGCCTCTAAGAAACAATTCCTCCAGAATAGGCAGAATTAGCCTTATAGCAAAGTCAGTTTTAAAAGACACGCCACTATTTATGGATTATAACTTATTAATTATATTTTAAATAAATAGAAATGCTTTCAATATCAAGATTACAAGTCAAGTAGATGCTGAGTCTCTCCTCATCTGTATATCAAATCCTGAAAGGATAGGGGGAAAAATAGCAAACGTGAGGAGAGAAACAAGGAGCAGG
This sequence comes from Lipotes vexillifer, assembly GCF_000442215.2. Taxonomy (NCBI): domain Eukaryota; kingdom Metazoa; phylum Chordata; class Mammalia; order Artiodactyla; family Lipotidae; genus Lipotes; species Lipotes vexillifer. The sequence continues at coordinate 3,269,661 of NW_006769874.1, forward strand.
GATTCTCAGAGTTCACCCCCACGAGGAACCCCGAGAGGCCAGAGGAAAGATGCAGCGCCGTTGCAACGCTGGTCCAGAGCACTCAGGAGCAAGCAACCACAGGGGGACCTCCACTCCCAGGGGTGAGGACAGAAGGGGGGGCACCCGAGGGAACACCAACCAGGTGTGCACTGGGGCCCCCAGAAGAAGCAGCTGGGTTGCCCACCTCGTCCTGGCCCTCACCCGGGCAGGCAGAGCAGGGATGAGGCAGAACCGGGGGTTGGGGGCAGAAGTGGGGAAAGCAGATACAGAGGCCCCTCTCAGCAGCATGGCCTGCCCACCACCTGCCCCCCGACCAGGGAGGCTGACCTAGGAATCAAGCCCAGAAGAAAAGTCTTCGACATTTCCCTGAGCAGGCCGTACACGGGAAGGTGTCTGCACAGGAACGTCTACTGCAGACACGAGCAGAGCTGATGGCACTACCCGAGGAGAACATTAACACAGCAGGATACATGGTGTCCAAACCAAGAAGGCGGAGTGAGGAAAAAGAACCAAACAGGAACACCGAAAATTGAGAGCATAACTGTTGAAATTTTAAAATTCAATCTATGTTTTGAATTTTAGAGTGGACACAACAAAAGTGTGAATAATGAGCCATGAAAGGAGGCTGAGGGATTTTTCCAGAATGTCTGAAATCTAGATAGTATAAAAGTTAAAAGACATGAAGGGGAGATGAGACACATGTTCACTCAGGCTCTCCAAGGAAACAATGGAGAAATTACAGAGAAATCATTATTTAAAGAAATAATTCTTGAGAATTTCCTGACAATAAGTTAGTTCTTAGGGCCTATCCAATGCTAAGCGGTATGAATAGGTTCCACTTACCCCTTGATGCTCTGGAGAGAAGCATCAGGACATGAAATATAAGAGAAATCCTCGAAGCTACAGAAAAAATCCTGTTTTCCACGAGATGCAAAAATCATGTACAATCACATTATTATCATTCCTGGAGACATGAAGAAAAATGGAGTAATCTCTTCAAAGCGCTGAAGGAAGAGAATTTTGAATCTGGAATTGTGAATCTAGCCAACCTATCATCCAATGAAGGTTAAGAAAAAAAATCTTTCAGACTCACTAGGAATCAGAAGGCTACTCCTCACAGGCTCTTTTTCATGAACTGCTAGAATATGCACTCAAATAAGAGGAAAAATTAATCCAACAGAAGCAATGAGATATAATTTATAATTTATAAATATTATAATATATATAATTTATTATAAATTATAATATATAATTTTATTATATATAATTTTTATATAATATATAATTTTTTATAAATTATAATATATAATTTATAAATTAATGAAATGCATCAGTACCTAAATATGTTATCTTTAAAAACTTAAAAAAAAACTTCTAAAGAGATATGGGAACATATGTATATGTATAACTGATTCACTCTGTTATAAAGCAGAAACTAACACACCATTGTAAAGCAATTATACCCCAATAAAGACGTTAAAAAAAAAATACTTCTAGCATAAAATAAAATGATTTTCACAAACTTTTAAAAACAATAATCTGAAACTAAAATCCCAGACAGTGAACAGGGCAGTAACAGATTGATGAGTGTGGAGGGAATTATGATTATGCTAATTTTCTTATTTTCTCTCTGGGGAGAATTTAAATACTTATTACTTTAGAAATTTTTAGAAAAAAACTACGTATTTGTTTTAATAATATAAAGGTAAAAACGAAAAGAATAGAAGTGCGCTATGACTTTAAAACCTACAGAAGAATAGAATTAAAAAGGAAACTAGATCAATATACAAAAAGGAGAGTAAAAAGCAAAGAAAAAAGTAAAGACAAAACCTAGTAGATAGAAGGTATAATAAGATGGCTGAATTAAGCACAAATATTTCTGAAATCTTAAAAATCTGTAAACTGGATCAACCAATCAGTTAAGAAACATGCCTCACTGTAAACAAGAAAAAAACAATCTAGATATATACATTTATTATAACAAGCTCAAACAAAAGCGAGAAATCAAAAATAAAGGGAAATATTACCAAAATGGAATCCAGGCAGCACTATTAATACCAGGCAAAATAGAAGTTAAGGTGAAAAGCCGTAAAAAGTACAAAAAGGAGTATTTCTGAACGATTGAAGGAAGATACACCCAGAAGATATGATCGTGAGCTTGTTAGAAGGTAGCGTTGAAATCCGCCCAGCAAGACCTGAACTAACGACAGGACTCCTGACGACCACGGTCGTGGGAGCGGGAGGGGGGCTGGGTGCGGTCCACAGACCTCTCGGGAGCTGAGAGATGAACCAGGGAAATACGGGAGGAGGTCAGAGGTCTGAACCACTTGACTGATCAGCTTGACATACCAACTGACACCTACGCGGAGAGACACAGAGCGCGACGCCCCAGAACACAGGCAGCAAGAATCCCTGTGGAGGACGCTGAGCTCGTGTGATCGCAGAGGGCATCCGGGACGCACCCCACACAGTCCACGTTATCAATGCCACGTGCTCTGACCCCACCACTGACGTTGGAAATCAACAGCAAAAAGACATCTTCAAATGCTACTCATCTGGAAATGTGAGGCCACGGGTCGGAGCGGAAAGTTCGCGCTCCTGGGTGGTTCCCGGTGCTGAGATGGGCGTGCAGGGCGGCGCGCCCCCCTGGGTCAATCCCGGTGGAGGGGGAGGGGGGGGCAGCAGACCCTGCAGAGCTGGGCTGGCCACACGCTCAGGAGTCCGCCCGCCCCCGTGTCCAGCGAGGCTCGAGAGCTCCTCAAAGTGCTGAGAGCACAGCCTGAGGGGAGGGTCTGGGCCGCGTCTCCCCAGGCCCACCAGGCCCCACAGGCCCCACAGGCCCAGGAGAGCACGGGAGCAGGTGGCACTGGCCCCTGGCTCAGCCTGCGGCCCCTCGGGGATCCCTCTTTATCACGTGCCTGAGGCAGGGAGAGACGCAGCCTGGGGCATGCAGACGGCTCTGGTGAAACGCCCGTCTGCACGGGAGAAAAGAGCCCTCCAGGGAAGCACTCTTGCTGGATGTGAGAAGAGCCTCAGGGCGGTGTCAGCTTCACCTGAGGCCATGCCCTTCTCGGGCAGCCCAAACCCAGTGACTGAGGGGGGACAACGGCTTGGCCATTTCAGCCCCCCAGAGAGCAGCTTTCCCATGGCGTAGACCCCCGTGGTCTTGGGCCCACGCTGCGGTTGGCGTCCAGCCCTGCTTCTCTCCGTCTTCCGCAGGTGCTAACCCTAATAAAGAGCCTGCACCCCAAACATCGTGGTCTTTGTTTCTGGATGCCCTGCGACACCCCAGGGGGGACCACTGACGGCGCAGGTGCTGCCTGAGAGCCAGCGCGGATGGCGTCCTGCCTGAGGGGAGCCAGACACCAGCTGTGACCCTGCGTCCAGCTGCAGAAGCAAGGGCTGTGGTGAGTATGGTTATTTCCTCCTCACTTTGATACAAATTTGTCTCCATACATGTCGGCCATTTTTCCTTTCTTTCCCCTATTTCTCACTATGCAGTGTAATCACTGTTAATAGTGATTAAGGAGACATCTCAATACTCAAGTCGCGGGCTGTCAAAGGAGAGCATGGCCCTGAAGAGGAAGGAAGGTCACCCAGATCGACCTTCGGGGGCTGTGCCCTCCCTGGGGGAGAGGGTCAGCAAGCTTAGGGTCGAACCTTCCTGATTTGGAAGGTAAATATACTCCAAGAGGTCTGTGTGGCTGCTGGGTCCACCCTGAGTGGACTTTGGTGGTTGGCACTGGGTCGGCTGGGAGCTGACAAAAAGGAACTTGCAGGAGCTGTGAAGGCAGAAGGGGGGCAGCCTCCGTGCCCTGAAGGTCGTCGGGTCAGAGGCGGAGATGGATGCAGCAGAGGGGCTGGAGGCTCCAGGTGTCCTCACTCTTCCTCTCAGGGTCCAGCAACTCTTCCCAACTGCTAACCCCAAGCCCAGCGCCAGATGTTTGGCTGCAAACTGCACAGAAGCACAGCTTCCTCGGGTCTCCTCGGGTGTCCCCTTGATCCATAGCAGCCGGACACGCTCAGCTTCTCAGACCAACAGGCTGTGTCATCCTCTGGTCCCCATTTCCCTTCTAGACTGGTTCCCTCAGCTCTGCCACAGTCCCCACAACAAACGCCTCATCCAAGGACACTGATTAGTGACCCACTCCTCTCATGGAACCCACACCGAGGCACCAACACATCATTATTGATTTTCGAGATTGGATGGCACTGTGCCAGGTGCTGGGTACTCATGACCCGGCTAGATGATGTATTTATCCTTATTATGTCATATAATAAATTGTCATTTATTATGTTCATGGTCCAAAGCATCTGCCATTATTATTTCTATGAAGCACTCCTTTGGATATTACTGTAATTGTCCACATGTTACTGTTGCCATATCTTTTAAAAGTTACTCAGATACAAAGCGTTGGTAAGGAGGTAGAGAAGCTGAAACTCTCACTCACCACCGTGAGAGTGTAAATTGGTACAACCCTGTGGAACCACTTGGTAGTATCCGTGAAAACAAAACCTTCAGTAGGTGCCTATCTGATGATCCAGCAATTCTGCCCTGAGGTATAGACCCATCAAACAGCATGTTTGCGGGAGTGCTATTTTAATAGCCCAAAGCTGGGAACCACACAAACGCTCATCATTAGTAGAGGGATAACTTGTGGTTTATCTTCAGCAGAAAGAATCTACAATGGCAGGCACGAACAAGCATAAGTCTCACGTACTGTGAGGGAAAGAAACCAGACACACAAAATATGTATTGTCTGATTCCAGTCATACAAAGTTCAAAATCAGGAAAAGCTAATCTAAAGGTTAGCAGTCAGTCTATTCAAGGCTGAGGCGGAAGGACACAGTGACGGAGTGGAGAAGCAACAGGCTGCTGGGAAGCGGCCGCTGATGATTATCCCACTGTGCTCACTGGAGAACTTCACTGGGTTTTGCACCTAAGATGTGTGTATTTTTCTCCTCAAAACAAGTGTTTTCCCCCTCAGAGTTACTCTGCTTTATCCTTATTTCATTTTATTTCTGTATTTCTCTTCACGTCCTAAAAATATATGAGCTTACATGTGCCTTATCATCCTTCTAATAGTGTTTAGTCATAGTGAGCAAGTACATCTGTGCAACTCTCTTTGTATCTTTCAGGCCAAAGGACATTGTGCTCTCAGGTTCTTGATAGAGGTCTTCTGATGATGGTGGTGGTGATGATGGTGATGGTGGTGATGATGGTGATGGTGATGGTGGTGATGGTGGTGATGATGCTGATGGTGATGGTGGTGATGGTGGTGGTGGTAATGACGATATTTATCTCAGAACATGGGACACAAACAAATGGATGATATTAATGCTTGAATTATTAGATAAAAGATACAATTAAAATCAAAATATTAGTATTTTATGCCATGTTCCCAGTCCCAGATGGATTTCTGGAGTACGATTCACATAAGCGACCCACGGTGGACCGTGGCGCTCTCTTGGACACCGCAGCACGCCCCCTTCCTGCTCCTAGCGCCTGTTTGTCAGCATCGACTGAGGATAAGAAAGGGCTTTAGATCCTGCCACCTTCTTGTAAGTACATGAGGCCTCGTCCCTGGGGGTGGCTCTGTCAGATACAAACATGCACCCACTTCAACAGCCAAGGAACGCCCCCCTCATTTCCATCTCCCACTTGGCTATCCAGAGGGCTGAGGAAGAAAGGAGAGGACAAGACCAGAGTGACAGCACCGAAAGCCCCACTGCTGCCAGCACTTCCCAGCAAAGCAACAGGCCCCATTGTGCGACTGGGCTCATTTACATGAGGAAGTGCTGCAGGTTTGTCTGCAGTAAACAGAGGGGAGTGATCAGGGCCAGACAGCAAGGCCACGGCTGTGGTGACCGCCCGCTGGAGCCACGTGAGGGGCCGCTGGCCCCGGGACTGCAGATGGGGGTCTGCCGCCACCTTCCTGAGCCTGGGCGTTGTCATGGCTCTGGTGAACTTCTCCACCAGAGTTTTTTGTCTCCATCTGTGGCAGAGATGCCACCAGTAGCTAGAGCGTGTGGCAAACAGGAGGGGACTTATGCTCACTTCCAGAACTTCCTGCAGCCAGGACCGTGGGCAACTCACCCCTTCGCTCCAGGTCTTTGTCTTCCTCTCTCAACCAGAAAAGTTAAATAATTAATGACTTTTTCTCCCATAGTCATGGAGTATCTCGGGGATGCTTATGGTGTATCTATGCTTTTCAGACGTTTAGGAAAGGTAATTGCCATTACTCGCCTGCAGCAAATAAGGTGAAATAAGTGTATCACCCCCTTTAAAATAGACCCCAGTCAGTCGTCAGGGCACCTTCTCCGGGAAGCCTTTGCCGATGCCCATTCCTCCCTCCCTGGAGGCTGAGTCCACGCCTCCCCCTCGCTCAGGGGGACACGACGTGATGTGGAAACCATATTCAGCCCCCCACGTGCTCTGTCCACGTGCTCATGGCCCGCAGTGCTGCTCTCGGGAGAATGCTGCATTTGTGCACAAACAATGACTTGGGGAATCTCAGGGCCCCAGGAACACCAACCACGCATGGGGAACTCAGACCACACGACAGCTCCGTAGTCTCAGGCATCTTATCATCTCGTTGTCACCAGCGGGCAGGCAGGGCTCGGCCCAAGGAGCAGCGGACCCGGCGGCTTCTCCCACCAGCTCAGTGCCCTCCTGGCCCCAGCTAGGCAGTGAGCCCAGGAGCCTGGCCCACCGACTGACCTCACCCACCCAGAGCCTCATGGGCCAGTCTTCTTTTTCTGGGAAAATGGCAGCAGCCACCTGAGCCTCTGGGGAGACATGAAGAGCTCGGGGAAGCACCGAGCCTGGAGCCCGAGGACCCACTGCCAACTCACTGCTAAGTCAGAACCCAGGACGTGGTGAGCAGCTGCGCTCGCCATGGACATGGGCCGCGCCAGGCACCGAAGCCACTGTCACGGCCGTGTTAAGTCCTCACAGCACAGCAGCGCACCACGCCCGCCTGAGAGCCAGGGGGCCTTGCCAAGCGCTCAGACCATGAACTGACCCGAACTCCAAGGCTGGGCCCCCGGCGGACCCCGGTCGGGCACAGGAACAGGGACGAGCGTCTGTCGGAACGTGCGAGACGTCGTCACCACAACAGAGGGCAGGTGACTGGCAGCCCTGCCTCCTGTGGGACGTAGTGGCCACACGCAGCCTCACGGAACGCAGAGAGGATGGCACCGGGGCCCCTCTCTTCCTGAGGGAATGTCTGAGGACAGTCCCCAGCATTCGGTGTCTGCGTCTGGGTCTGGACAACATCCCGAGAAAGAAGGGCCTCCCGTGGCAAGCGCTTCCTGTCTGTCCTAGGCAGCTCCCGGGTCTGCACGGGCAGGAGGCGCACGCCAGCGCCCGCCCCCCACGTGCCCCCCTTACCTGTGTCTTCTCGCCGCGGCAGTGCCCGAGCTTGAGGCCTGTGTGTGATCTATCTTCACGGGCCTCACGCGGCCCTCAGCACATGGCAGGTGTTGGGTGAGTGAGGACAGAGCTGAGTGGCTGGAGGGGGACCCAGGATCTGACCTTTACATTAGGACCGACACACACATGGCCCTAACTCCAAGTCCCCTCCACAGCGAAGGTCTTGACATTGTTCCCCCGAAGCCACAATCCCCTCCTGCCTCAAGGGCCAGCACAGCGAGGAAGCTCCCCGCGGCGACTCGGGACGCCCGTTCGCACGGCGGCCAGAGTGGGTAGAGGAACGGAGAGACGCTGACAGTCACACGGGCAGCAGCCCATCCCCTTGGCCGTGCAGCCCCCATGGGGCACCGACCACCTTCGCCCTCCCGGCGCCTGCAGCTCCCTGCTCTGCACGGATCTTCACCGCCTCAACCCCATCAGTTTCCAAGGCGCCCCCCCAGGACCAGGTCCGCCCTCCGTCTCACCGGCCTCGCTCCTCTCTTCCCTGCCCACTCTCACGTTCCTAAGAGCCCCTCCCATCTCCTTCCTGAGGCCCTGAACCGTCCTTCCTTCAAAGCCCAGCACAGCCGGGCTTGGCTCTGGACTCAGCATCAGGTGGAGACCTTTGGGGTTGGTGATGAGGCCGCCTGTCCAGCTGTGGTCACAGGGCTACCGGAAGCCACTGTGCTATCAGCTGCCTCCCGGATCATGCCTGGAAGGGCCTGAGCGCAGTCTCTGGGGATCCGTCTCCCCTATCTTGCAGTGACGCAGAGGGCAAGCACCCCCTCCCGGGAATCCTCACTGGAGGCTTGGTTGTGGCCGTTCAGATGTGCCAGCCCAGCTCCCACTAGGAGAGGCAGCACCGCTGCAGCTGGGACACCGAGTCCTGCCCCGTCCGTCCTGCCCGGCCACACCCCGGGGGCAGGTTGCTTCTGAGCTGCACCTGTGGCCACAGGCCCCACAGGTCAAGTGGAGCCCAGCAGGGCAGAGACCCCTCTCCTGCCCTCCGCACGAGCTGCCTGTCCTCCACGGCCGGGTGGGGGCTACGCCAGCCAGCTCAGGGTGCCCTCCTCCACCCCCTGGGGAGCTGGGAGCATCGAAGTCCCCAGGTGGGAAGTGCAGACACAGGGGACCGCGGAGCACCCAAGGGTCGCAAGGACTTCGCGGGGAGGAGGGCTCGCGAGCCAGAGGGAGGCCCACCGAGGCTGCTGCCCAGACCGCAGCCCACGACGTACTCACAGGGACCTTGGGCTGAACCCAGCCACGTGCCTGAGTGTGAAGGCCCAGCTTTATCATTAAGCTGCCCGGCCTACTGGAAAATCTCTCCTGCGTTAATGCTGATGAAAACCAAAACCAGCTTGCCCCGGGAACCAGGCCAGCACCCAAGCACACTGCCTGCACCACGCGGGGCAGGACAGCAGCCACTCCACCGACCGGCAGTTCCAGGCGGGCAGCCTCGTTTACAAAGGATGCAGATGACCTGAGCTCCTCCCAGCCAGAGAACACACCCGGACGCACCAGGTAACAGTGAGACCTGCACCCCAGGTGGGGCAAGCAGGAAACCTGACCCTCCAGCCCAGCCCTGAAAGTGAGTCAGGACCCCTGGCTGGTTTCCTGGCCTCTGTGAGCAAACGCTCGGGTCCACGTTCCAGAAAATTCCCGCGTGTCTGCACATATGTCGTGTGTAGACAGGTTCCAGAAGCAGTGGTGGGAGCCTGCTGACCTCCAGGACTTGGTCTGTCTGGAGAGGCAGGGAACCCCCAGGTAAGCAGGAAGCACACTTACATCGGCGGGGGGCACACAGAATCAGGAGCAGCGGCCACGACACCGGCGGGGGGGTTCCAGGGAGACGGGAGACTGGAGACTGCTGGGTGGGGGCCGACCAGGGTGACCTTGGGGCAGAGAGATGCAAGTCATCCCCGCCCGCCACGAGGCCCAGAGAGATGCGCGGATGCTGCTGAGTGAGCTCTGAAGAAGCAGACCGACCACAAAACGTGTTTGGCCCCGAAGGCAAAGTTCCAAAGTTGACTCAGGGCTGAGAATACAGATTAAAAAGAGAAACCATACCTGGAACCTACTAAGATTTAAAAAGCAATAATTTTACTCTCTTCTCCCATTTCAACTTGAGAACCACAGATTTAGCCCTGCAGATCTCAGCACCCTCTGAACCGTGAGGGCTAAGTCCTAGCTCTCCGTCCTTGGTGGACCCCTTCTCAGTCTACCACGTGTGCCCACAGCCTTGGGGTCCCTCCTGTTCCCGCAAACTGACCACATTCTCTGAAGATCTGCCTCCAGTACACAACCACCCTGAGCAGACTGCGGCACGAGAATAACTGCTCCGTATTTTCTTATTAAAAAACAAGAGAGAGGGCTTCCCTGGTGGCGCAGTGGTTGAGAGTCCGCCTGCCGATGCAGGGGACACAGGTTCGTGCCCTGGTCCGGGAAAATCCCACGTGCCGCGGAGCAGCTGGGCCCGTGAGCCATGGCCGCTGAGCCTGCGCGTCCGGAGCCTGTGCTCTGCAACGGGAGAGGCCACAGCAGTGAGAGGCCCGCGAACCGCAAAAAAAAAAAAAACAACAAGAGAGAAAGATACATAAAACCAATCAACTGGAATGTTTCACAAGCCTTATGCAATTTCAGTGGAATCTCATGCAGAATGCTCCAATTTGGGGCCTTTTGCTAAATTCTGCTCAGCATGAAGGAAAATCATTTCTCACTTGTTAATTCTTTGTCATTCACATTCTGTTTCTTCGTACCCCTCCCCCACCCCACCCCCAAACATTACAAACTTGCCTTTTTCTTACAGGCAAAAGATTTAAAAAATACTACTTTGTGACTTCTGTAAAGGTCTCTCTTGCCTGGAAAATATCTTCTCAACCATGTTGCAAACCTGCGTGAGGCCGTCCTGCTTCAGCAGGACAAACTCCCCAACGTGTGCCTCACTGCGCCCACCCTACAGGGCCAGCTTCCACGCTGGTGTCACCACTTGTTCCAAACACACAAGCCCACTGCTCACAAAAGGGTCTGTAGGTCACACACAAGGGCATGAAGTAATTAAAGAGCAAGCCTCTGGGTGGCCTGACCCTGGGGGGATGGGGAGTCACCCACAAACCGTGAGTGTGAAAAGAGGAGGTCATGTCCAATGACACTGACTTCAGACATTTTCTCACCATAAGTCCCAGAGAGCTGTACCCCACCCCTCCTCCCAACCCTGGCACCAGGAGACCCAGTGCAGGTGTTCCAGGCAGCTGCTCCAGGTGCTGGCCCACGACGGGTTCACACGTCGGTTGTGGAGCAGGGCAGGGAGCTGCAGAGCCAGGCTGACAGGGCATGTGTGCCTTTACCTGAACTCAGTAACTGTGGAGACTGCAGTCTCCAGGATTTTAATATCAGTTATGATGTCAGTGGCCATTGTGGACCATGAACTGGTGTATGGGGCGGGGGGTCAACATCACAGAGCCAGCTGACCTGGGCAAGTCCTGGCCAGACATTTGCCACACCCAGGCCCTGGTGAAGAGAGATGGTGTTAACACAGAGCCACATGTGGACTCGTTCCTTGTAAGCGCCTGATGTGTGTATACCTGTGCTTTAGTTGTTGAGTGATCTGTACACAACTTGTTAGTAGATGATTTGGTTGTTCTCAACTGCATTTACAGAACTCCTTCACATAAGAAGCCTCTTCAAGTCCCTCTTTAGGGCCTCGGCCCCGCTGTGGTCAGGAATCTCTCCAGGGTGTCCTCACAGACAACACAGAGTGGGAAGCGTCTCTCTGCTGGCCCGTGTTCTGCAGAGAGAACAAACCAGGGATGAAGAGGAGGAGAAAGAGGAGGAAAAGAAACACTAATCAAATAAATGAGAGTTGAAAACCTCTCAAATTTACCAAGAGACATAAACCTACAGATTCTGAAGATGAGCAAACCTGAACAGGATAAATTTAAAATTCATATCCAAACACCTCATAATTACACTTCTGAAAACTAAAGACACAAGAAAAAAAAAAGTCCTGATGTCTGCCAGAGAAAAACTGACATCCTACCTTTAGGGGAAAAAAAGTTGGAATAATAGCGTATTTCTCATCTGAGATCATGGAGGCTGGAAGGAAGTGGCCCAATATTTTATGTGTTAAAAGAAAATAACTGTCAATTCAGAATCCTCTATAATTCAGAAAATGTCCTTTAAGAATGAAGGGGAGGGCTTCCCTGGTGGTGCAGTGGTTGCGAGTCCGCCTGCCGATGCAGGGGACGCGGGTTCGTGCCCCGGTCTGGGAGGATCCCACGTGCCGCGGAGCGGCTGGGCTCGTGAGCCACGGCCGGTGGGCGTGCGCGTCTGGAGCCTGTGCTCTGCAATGGGAGGGGCCACAGCAGTGAGGGGCCTGCGTACCGCAAGAAAAAAAAAGAAAAAGAATGAAGGGGAAATCAAGGCATTCTCAGATGAAGAAAAACTAAGAGAAGTAGACCTATCCTAAAATAATGACTTAAGTAATTTCTCTAAACAGAATGGAAATGATGAAAGAAGGAATTTGAGAACATCAGCAAGAAAGGAAGAACACAGTAAGTAAAAATACAGTAAAGTTTATACAGTAGGCTCTTCTTGAGTTTTCTAAATTATGTTTGACAATTACAGCAAAAGTATACCACTCTCTGATATTGTTTTAAATGTACATAAAAAAGATATTTAAAACACTGTATTATAAATAGGACAGACTAAAGAGACATAAGAGGAGGAAAGGTTTCTAATCTTCACTCAAACTGGTAAAAGGACAACATGTGACATGTTAGTTATATATACTGTAATACCAAGAACAACCACTTAAAAAGCTGTACAAAGAGACAGACTAATGAACACTAAAGATAAATCAGAATGGAATTCTAAAAATGTTCAAGTGAACCACATGAAGGCAAGACAAAGAAAACATACAAATGAAAAGCAGAGAGAATAAAGAGGAAATAAAAACTAAAATGTCAGACTTAAGTCCTAATATATCAATAATTACATTAAATGTAAATGGTTTGAATATACCAATTAAAAGACAGAGGTTGGCAGAGTGGACTAAAAACTATGACCCAACTCTTTGCTATTTAAAAGAAGCACTCTTGAAAAATCACAATATGGGAAGACTGAAAACAAAAAGATGGAAAAATATATATCATGCAAACATTAATCAAAGGAAAGCAGGAGCGGTTATATTAATATAAGGTAGATTTCAGAGCAAAGAAAATTACCAGAGACAGAGAAGGACACTATGTAATAATTAAAAGGTCAGTCCACCATAGCAATCCTAAATATGCATGAACTAAACTACAGAACTACAAAACACATGAAGCAAAAACTGATAACCAAAAGAAGAAATGAACAAATCCATAATCATAGTTGGAGACTTTAACATCAACAATAGATAAAACAACTAGGCATATAATCAGTAAAATTAGAGAACTCAGTGATACAATCAACCAACAGGATTCAACAGATAATTATAGAGCACTCCACCCAACAACAGCAGAAGATACACACTTTTCATGTGCCTATGGGATATACACTAGGATTTGCCATATCCTGAGTCATAAAAAAATACCTCAACAAATTGGGAATAAACGAAGGTATAAAGAGTGTGTTTTCAAACATAGTGGAATCAAACTAGAAATCAATAATAGAAAGATAACAAGAAAACTGCCAAACACTAATTGGAAACTAAGCAACATACTACTAAATAACCCATGAGTTAAAGAGGAATTCATGTAAAAGTCAAAAATTACATTGAACTGAAATGAAAATGCAATGTGTCAAAATCTGTGGGGCACAGCTAAGGCAACATTGAGAGGGAAATTTATATCACTAAATCCATACAATTCATACATTAGAAAAGAGGAAATGTCTCAAATCAATAGTCTAAGCTCCCAGCTCAAGAACCTAGAAAAAGAAGGGCAAAATAAGCCCAAAGTAAGCAAAGGGAAGGAAATAAGCAGAAAGTAATAAACTTGAAAACAGAAAAACAATAGAGAAAATCAACAAAATTAAAAGTTGCTTTTATAGAAAGATCAATAAAATTGGCAAACTGCTAGCAAGACTGAAAAATAAAGTAGAAGACACAAATTATCAATATCTGTAATAAAATATCAGAGAGGATATCACTACAAACCCTGAAGACATCAAAAGAATAATAAGAGAATACTATGAACAACTCTACACATATAAATTTGCTAATTTAGACAAAATAGACGAGTTCCTCCAAAACCACAATATGAAATAGATGAAATAGATAAATGAAATAGATAAAGTAGATAATTTGAAATAGATGAAATAGATGAAATAGATAATTTGAGTAACCCTTTATATCTTAAGGATATTGAGTTTGTAATTTTAAAAGTCCCAGAGGAAGATATTTCTAGGCCCAGATGCTTTCACTGGAAAATTCCACCAAATGTTTAGAGAAGAATTAACACCAATTCTATACAATCTCTTCCAGAAATTAAAAGAGGAAGGAACACTCTAACTGATTTAATGAAACCAGTGTTACCCTGATACCAAAACCAGTCAAAGACGGTGCCAAAAAGCAAACAAACCAATATCCCTCATGACTATAAATGCAAAAATCCTTAACAAATATTAGCTAATAAAGTTAGCTCTATAATATATAAAAAGAATTGTATACCATAACCAAGTGTGGTTTATATACACTTGAAATGCAAGGCTGGTTCAATATTTTAAATCAATCATGTAATCCACCACATTAACAGACTAAAGAAGAAAAACTGCATGACCATAGAAGCTGATGCAGAAAATTCATCTGACAAAATTCAACACCCACTTAAAAGTTTTTTTATATCTCATAAAAATAGGAATAGAGTGGAACTTCCTGAACTAGATAAAGAGTGTCTATGAAATCCTACAGCAAACATCATATTTAATGGTGAGAAACTGATACTTTCCGCTAAGATCGGTGACAAGGCAAAGATGTCTGTTCTTACCACTCTTATTCAACATAGTGCTGGATGTCCAACCAGTGCAATAAGGTAAGAAAAGGAGATAAAAGGCATACAGTTAGGAAAAGAGAAAATGAAATTGCAGATGGCATGACTGTCTATGCAGAAAATTCCAAGGACTCTACAAAAAAAAAAAAAAAAAAGTTCAACAAAGAATTTCAACAAAGTTGCAGGAAATAAGACGAACATATGAAAATCAACTGTATTTCTTCTTGCTTCTTATGAACACATGGACACAAATGTCAAATACAATAGCATTTACTATTGATCAAAAAACATGAAATTCTTAGGTATAAGTCTAATAAAACAGAGGATTTGTATGTAGAACACTACAAAACACTAATGAAAGAAATCAGAGAATATCTAAAGATGCAAACATCCAGTCCATGGCACTCTTGCACATGTGTTCCAGAAGGCCTGCAGGAAATGTTTAGAACAGCATCGATGGAACAGCAAAAGTACCAAAACAGCCAATGTCTATAGCCAGTAGAATGGGTTCATGAACTGTGGTATATGCAGAGCTGGTAAGTAAAGTACAGTGATCTGCGTCATGGCTGTTCATCTCAGAAACTTCACGTTAAGTAAAAGAAACAAGTCCCATAAGGACACTCAGAGTGAGAGTCCACTTACATAAAGCCCAGACACTGGCAGTAGTAAACAGTGTGCTGTGTGGAGATGCATAGATACATACACATGTTGCAAAACTATAAAGAAAATCAAGACAACCTTTATAAAAATTCAGGATCATGATTACTTCTAGGAGAAAGGAAGTGTGATGCGATTGGTTAGGGGCGCACGGAGGTTTCAAACAGATTAATGAGGTTCTCGTTCTAAACTTAGATGGAGGATACCCAGGTGTCCATTTTACTAATATTCTTTAAAATATACTTATATATTGCAAACACTTTTATATATACTTTTTCAGTTTTCTATCACTCTTAGAAACATCTTTTATGCATGTGACTTTACACAGTGTATTTCATGCAACTGAGTATATCAAAAACATTCTTTTTCTTCTTGGTAAGTGTTTTTGTGTGTACACATAGCATAACATGTACCATCTTCACCATTTTTAAATGTACATTTCAGTGGTATTAAATATATTCACATTTTTGTGCAACCATCACCACCATATATCCCCATAACTCTGAAAAAGAGTTTTCACTCGGAAAAAAAGTTTTTCATCTTGTAAAACTGTAAGTCTATACTCATTAAACAGTAACTCCTCATTCTCCCCTCCTCTGGCCCCTGGCAACCACCTTTCTACTTTCTGTCTCTATGATTTTGACTACTCTAAGTATCTCACAGGCGTGGAGTCATATAGCATTTGTCCTCCCGTGAATGGCTTATTTCATTTTGAATAATGTCCTCAAGCTTCACTCATGTTGTAGCATATTGCAAAATTTCCTTCTTTTTAAGGCTGAATAATCTGCCATTGTACGTATAGAACACATTTTGCTTACTCATTCATCCACTGATGGACACTTGATTGTTTCTATGCTGTTGTAAATAACACTGCTATGAATATGGATGTGCAAATACCTCTTCAAGACCATGCTTCCAATTCTTTTGAGTATATACCCAAAAGTGGAATTGCTGGATCATATAATAACTCTACTTTTAATTTTTTTGAGAAACCACGATACTTTTCTCCACAGTGACTGTACCATTTTATATTCCCACCAGCCACGTACCAGTGTTCCAATTTCTCCACATCCTTGCCAACACTTGTATTTCCTTTTGTGTATATGCTAGAGTTATTTTCTTTGTGGTTGCCACAGGGATTTCATTTAACAACCTAAAGTTATATACATTGTGTGCCCCAAAACATAAACTAATCATTCTTTTAAATGCATTAGGCTCTTAAATTATGTAAAAAATAAGATTTGGAGTTACAAACAAAAGTTATAGTAATGTTAGCTTTTACACTAATAATTGGTTTTCTTTAAATGTATTAGTCTCTTACATCATTGTAGAAAACAAAAAGTGCAATTACAAGCCATTGTTTCAATAAGATTAGCTTTTATAATTGCCCATATATTTACCTCTATTAAGATCTTTATTTCTCCATATGGCTTTGAGGTCTGGTCTAGCATCCTTTTGTGTCACCCTGCAGGATTCCCTTGAGCATTTCTTGCACAGCGGGTATAGTGGTAACAGGCTCCCTCAGCTTTTGTTTATCTGAGAATGTCTTAATTTCTTCCTCACTTTTGAAGGACAGTTTTGCCAGATACAGGATTCTTGGCTGACAGGTTTTTTTTTCTTTCAGCACTTTGAATATATCTGCCCATCATCTCTGGTCTCCAAAGGTTTGATGAAAAATATGACGATTACCTTATTGAGGATCCCTTGTGTGTGATGATTCACTTCTCTCTTGCCGTTCCCTAGATTCTGGCTTTGCCTTTGTCTTTTGAAAGTTTCATTATAAGATGTCTCGGTGTGGGTCTCTTTGAGTTCATCTTACTTGAAATTCATTGACCTTCTTGGATGCTTATATTCATGTCTTTCATCAAATTTGGGAAGTTAGCCATTATTTCTCTCTGCCCCTTTCTCTCTCCCACAAGTCCCTTAGGCCTGTTAGCTTTTCTTCAATCTTTTTTCTTTCTGTTCCTCTCTTTATTGATATTTCCATTTTGTTAACACATTGTTTTCTTGACTTTATCCACATCTTTTTTTAGTTCTTTGAGCATATTTAACAGTTGTTTTAAAGTCTTTGTCTAATATATCTGCTATTAGGTCTTTTTCAGGGACAGTTTCTGCTGAACTTTTTTCTTTGAATGGGCCATACTTTTCTTTGTATGTCTTTTGTTTTTTAATTGAACACTGGACATTTCAGTTTAACAAAGTGGTAACTCTGGGGCTTCCCTGGTGGCACAGTGGTTAAGAATCCACCTGCCAATGCAGGGGACACGGGTTCAAGCCCCGGTCCAGGAAGATCTCACATGCCGCAGAGCAACTAAGCCCGTGCGCCACAACTACTGAGCCTGCGCTCTACAGCCCGTGAGCCACAGCTACTGAGTCCACATAGCACAACTACTGAAGTCCACACACCTAGAGTCTGTGCTCTGCAACAAGAGAAGCCACTGCAATGAGAAGCCTGCACACAGCAAGGAAGAGTAGCCCCCGCTCACTGCAACTGGAGAAAGCCCGCGTGCAGCAACGAAGACCCAACACAGCCCCAAATAATAATGATAATAATAATGTGGTAACTCCGGAAATCAGGCTTTCCCCTTTCCCCAGAGTTTGCTGGATTTTGTTACTGTTTTTGTTTATGGTTTTTGCTTCTCCGATTGTTGTATGCTGTCTCTGTGCTAAGGACCAGCCTAAGGCATAAACTTAAATGCCTTCTTATGTTTCTTCTGAACCTTTCCCCAGGTATTTATGGGCACTTTCTATTTTTCCCTGTATATGCAGTCATTTTTTAATGTCCTAGTCTCTAATGTCAGGCTCCCAAAAGAGGGGAAAGCAAAAAATAAAGGGGGAAAACAGGAGTGGGCCTTTTAAATCCCCTGGCAGTCACTTCAGCCTGAGGGGGAGGGGTTGCAGTAATGGAGGAGGTGCTACGACCATAGATGTGCTCCTCCTTGTCTGCACCTCTGTGACCAGAAGCAGCAATCAGTGATCAGAGCACAAATCCCAGTATTTGTAGGACAGGGTCCTTTTGGCCCACCCCGGCTCCCACAGTCTATGTGCACAGCTGTCTGCCAGGGGCTGGGGGTGGCTGGTAGGTGTCTGCTCCTGTGGTAAGAGCTGACATTGACCAAAATGGACCACAATTTACGATCCAAGCTTTCAACAGACCCCAGAGTTCCAAGACGGTTACATCAGACAGACTCTGCCAGTGCCACTGTTATCCGGGTGGGAAGACAGAAGATTTCTGCTGTCCTACTCTGCCATCTTCCCAGAATCCTCTGAACACAGTCTTTTAGTGAAATAACACTGAATTTACTCATATGTACAACTAGTATTCTTAGAAACATCTTTTGCACCTGTTCTTTTACAGAGAACGTTAAATACAGAACATGTTCTTTCACTGAAATAACACCATCCAGGTGCAATAAAATCCTACCACCCTTAGCAAAATATCCTTGTTGCTGTTGCTCAGTGGGTATAACATCTCTGTCATGCAAGAGGAATACGTTCTAGGGATCTGCTCTAAACATAGTACCTAAGTTAATAATGTAGTTTGTGCACTTTAAAATATGTTAAGAGGATAGATCTCATGTTAAGTGTTCTTACCACACACACAGAAAAAACCCACAAGGAAAGTTTTAGTAAAAGAAATAGTGCAGCACACAGTGGAGCAATGCCTCAAAATTCTGAGGGAAATAAAGTGTGACGTTTAATGCCATAAGCTTAGCCCCAGCAAGGTCATACATTCTCAAGTCTGTATTAATTCAAGGGATTCAGTAGATTTTCAGTAGACTGAAAAATCTACTTAATGGTGAAATTTAGTTAAACAAGAAAAAATCAAAATTAATAACTCAAAAATGAAATCTTTGAAAAAGTCACTAGATGAAATAAAACTAATTTGAATGCAGTCGAAGAGAATATTTGATATTTGGAAGATATCATTGAAGCATTCACCCAAAACTCGACATTGAGTGACAGTCTTTTATATAAAAGAACAATTCAAAGATAAGGATAAATTTTAATGTCTCGTAGACATTCTAAAAGGAAAAAAGGAATAAGAGTAACAGAGAGACAGCATTTGAAAAGATTCTTCTAGAACAGAAGAAAGATATTTGTCCTCGGAACAAATGTGCACTTCATACACTGAACAGGGTAATTAGTGATAATCCACACCGAAACACAATATAAGGTAACTATAACATCAAAGGCAAAAAGAACATCTTAAAATCTTCCAAAGAGAAAGGCATATTACCACAGAGGAACTACTTATACCAGACTTCTCATCAGCCAGAACAAATGAGAAATGGTAATGGAATAACATCTAAAACATGCTTAGAGAAAATATCTGTCGGCTAAAAGATTTATACCTATCACTTAAGAATCAGGGCAAAATAAAGACATTTTAGACCTTCAAAGACAAGGAACTGAGCAACCACAGATCCTCACTAAGAAGAAGTTAAAGGAGTTCTTCGGCCAAATGATAACTAAACTTAGAGGGAACACACAGGATATAAGAAACAACTAAGTGCAGGAGATTGATTTTTAAGTCATTTATTTAAGTTTTTAAAAAATATTTTATAAAATAGCTTTTTTCTTCAAAAAAATAATACCCAAATAATAACAATTTGGAAGGAGGGATCAGTGATAATTACAACTTGTTATTTGGGAGAAAAGGAGAGACATACTGAATAAATTTCTATAAATAAATTCATCAGAAAGATAAAGGCTCAAAGGAATTACTTACGTTTTTGATTTAAGAAGATAGAAAGAGAATAGAGTGAACCTAAGGAAAGTAGAAGGAAGGAAATATTAAAGAACATAAAGTAAAATTGAAAATAAGTGATCGGTAAGACAAGAAAGGCATTAAGTTGTTCTTCGCAGACTATAGATAAGAGCCTGGCAAGACAAGGCCAAGAAAAAAGAGACACAGATTACATACTTGGAATGAAAAGGGGAGGATAATTACAATAGAGAAGACACTTTTCCAATTACAGGAGAATCCTATGAACAACTGCATACTGATAAATTTTAAAACCTCTATAAAATTAATAGTAATTTTAGCAATACAGATTGTCAAAAATTAAACCAAGATGAAATCAAAAGCTAAATGAACCTATAATCATTAAACAAAATAAAAATTCATTCAAAAGTCTACCTTTGCCAGAAGTTTCCAAGACACTTATCATTCCCCTGTTTTCAACTGGAAAATGTACTACATGAATGGAAGCTGAGGAAGGGGCCATCATCTTCCTGTAGATGTGCCCGACCCATAACACATGTGCAAAGACCCTCACTGGCCCTGTCTTGCCTATCAACACTGATCCTGAATGCACCGTCTGATGCAGGCTGATCTGAACACAAGACAGGAGTGTGGGAATCTTTTTGTTCACAACCTTCACACTCTCCTGGGGCCATGTCACACAGGCTGGTCACGGTGCTGATTACCTAACTGTATTTCTGCAAACTTGGGGAAAGCCTCAGTCAGGTTTTGCTGCCATGGTGGTAACTGCTCTGTGCTCCTGGCATCCACGCCCCTGAAGGCAAAGCACAGAGCAGATGCCAGCTCCCGGGGGAAAGGTTTGGGCTGCCGATGTGGACTCATGCTAGGGTAGAGCCTGGATGACCAGCCACCACCTCAGAGAAAGTGCCAGCAGCAGCGGGTTAGAACCCAGAAGCTCGCTCAGCCTGCTGTGGAGCCGCAGGCACGCGGACGGCTAGCGGAACCAACACACTGCTGAACACACGTCTGGCGGATGGGAATGTCCTTTACGGACTTTTAAACTTGCTCCCTGGTGCACTGGAGTCTAATATCACACCCACCCAATGTGACCTCCGAGACAGATGACAGTGGTACCAACGAAAGGACGGAACAACCCAAGACCCAGCTCACGAGGAGCCACACAGACCCCAAGGGTGGGCTGGTCAAGCCCAGCTGCCCGGCAGGGGTTACAAGCACGGCCATCGCCTTTCTGAAGCCCCTGGGGAAGCGGCTGGGGCCTGGGGTGTGTGCTGAGCCCTCCCGCAAGGCCCAGGGCAGTGACCTCCTCTACCTCCTTTCCTGGCTTCAGCCCAGGCCGCTCCCTACCCCGGTCTTCAGCCACCCCTGCCCCCGCTCACCTCACGCTGCCCTCTTCCGAGCTACGGACAAGGAAGTGGCCTGGTCCTGGAGGCATCCTTTACCTCTTCCCACCCTGGGCTCTGCAGCTTCTCTCCCCGCACCTTCAAAGCCCTCTTTGACTGGCCCCGGCCTCCTTCGCCAGCATCCCTCTAAAAGACGTTACAGCGTTGCCGAATCTCCTGCAGCGCCCGGAAGGGCGGCCTCTGCCTGAGCCTCCCGAAGCCAGGAGGCCCCCAGCTCAGAAGAGCCCTGTCCTGCTTGTGAAGACGGATGAAACAGCTGCCGGCAGGCGTCCTCAAACAGAACAAGGGCAAAACCGTCTCAAAAACCGTGTCTTAGACCAAAGAAATAGATCGGGGAGATGGTTTAAACTATGGCTCTTTCCACCAGCTTAGGGCAAGACAAAATCAACTTTAAGCTCCGCTTGGCTCAGCTATGCAGACTTGCTTCATCCCAGATGGGAGCCACTGGCCATATATGGGTTCACGTCTGAATTCATTAAAATGAAATAAGATTTTAGAAACCAGTTCCTCATCCTCACCAGCCACAGTTCAAACGCCCAGCGTCACATGTGACCAGTGGCTACTGCGCTGGACAGTCTAGAGATTTCTCCCCGACAAAGCCGGCCTCAGGCAGGAGCTGGGGGAGGACACAATGCTGGGCGCCCGGTGCCTCCTTTGCCCTTACAGGCACGCGCACGCGCACAGAAGCGCTCGCCTCTCACGCCCGAACCCTCCCCCACCGCTTGGGAAGCGGTGGTGAAGGTTCACGTCGTGACTCGGTGTCCGGTGTCCGGTCGCGCTCAGGCCAGCTCCTCCCCACCCGCGGAGGGGTTGTTCTCGGGCGCGGGCGGCGGTCACTCAGCTGACGGCAGTAGCGGCAGGGAGCGCGGGAATCCGCCCGGGGAAGTGAGAGGCCGCAGGCAGAATCCGCCTCGGTGAGGGCGGGCGGCAGCCCCGCCCGCTCTTACCTCGGATTCAGAGATGACAACGCGAAGAAACGCCCCAGGATGAGTAGGTCACGCTCTTGGGTATAATCTTTTGCATTTTAAAATGCCATTAAAGGGCCTCCCTGGTGGCGCAGTGGTTGGGAGTCCGCCTGCCGATGCAGGGGACGCGGGTTCGTGCCCCGGTCCGGAAGGTCCCACGTGCCGCAGAGCGGCTGGGCCCGTGAGCCATGGCCGCCGAGCCTGCGCGTCCGGAGCCTGTGCTCCGCAGCGGGAGAGGCCACAACGGTGAGAGGCCCGCGTACCGCAAAAAAATAAATAAATAAAATAAAATGGCTACAGTTTTAACAATCACCATCTTTTTATTGACAAATTCTCCCTTAGCACCAATCAAGTAGCAAGAGAAGGAACCACTTCTCTTTAACTCTCATTTTTAAAGATTTACTTCTTGCACAATGGTTAGATTTCACAACCCGCAAAATCCAACCGCTGGAAGCTGCCTGGTGTCCCACAGATCACAAAATGAAGATACAGACGATTTAGCCCTGAACTCATGTAAGTCTCCATGCGTGAGCGGGTGTGTGTGAGCACCTGTGTGTGAGCAGGTGTGAGCGGGCTGGGAGTGAGGAGACATGCGTGTGCTCTAATTGGAGACCTAATTGCGCCAGGTGGGTCCTCTTTCCTCCCCTTCTGCTGGCTGCAGTAACACGCTTTTTTTCTTCCACCCTGAGGTCTGGGTCTGCGCTGTCCCTGTGGACAGCCGTGCGGTCAGGGCCAGAGCCAGGACGCAGTTGAAGGGCTGCAGCGATGCCGTTTGCATGGCCTCTGCACAAGTGGCTAATGGCACTTGCTGTGGGTTTTATGATTTGGGGGATAAGCTGATGGGCCAGCAGGGCTCCCCATCCTGCCTTCCTGCTCCCAGGTCGAGAGGAAAACCCCGTCCCCCGTCCCGGGGCTGCCCAGGGAGCCCTGAGCCGAGTGGCCTCACGGGGCACAGTGCAAGGAGCAGAGGGCAGGCTGCCTGCGGGGCGCTGAGGCCCCGGGCTGGGCTCACAGTGGGTTGGGGGCACTCACAGACTGGGGAGGCGGCGGGCACCCAGCGGGAGCGCATCCTGCAAGCATGCACTCTGTGGCGGAGGCCACGTGTCATGCAGCACAGCCCTGTGAGCTGGCTCTGGGACCGCTGGTGGCAGCAGCCTGATTCTACAACAAGGAAAGTGAATCGTGATGTTGAGAAGATCCTCATCTCAGGCTGTAAACATCCGGCAGCGGAGTCAGAATTGGTGACCCGGCAGCTCTGAGACACAAACTCATCTGGGATTTTTTAAATTTCAACTAAAGAAAGTCACTGCCTATTTATTTGGCTTTTTTGTGTGGCTGAGCTCTCAGCTAATGAGACAGGTTGGCAAGTCCCCCTTCTTGGGAGCAGCGGCTCTCCTGGGAGAGCTTGGAATTGGGAGATGGACTCAGATAACCCCTAATGCATCCCGCTCCCTAAGTCTCCCCTTGATTCCCTCCGGGGTCAGGAGACTAGCGTTCCTGACCTACATATTTTCAGGTAGACTCTATAGAGGTGGCTCCCGGTTTCCTTCCCAGACCCCGTTCTCCAGTTTCATCTGCCGGCCTCCCTCTCTTGTGTCGGGGCAGGGGAGGGTTCAGCTTTCCCTGTGTGCGCCCTTCCCCCGGGGATGTCTGGTCCACACGCCAGTCCCTGGTGGCAGATCTGGTCCTCGCTTCTGTAACAGGAGCTCAGTTGTTACCGACATCGGAATCAGACAGATCACTTTTTCCAGAGAATCTTGGGCCACAATGAAAACAAAGCAAAATAAACCCACATCCTCCTCCATCTGGGTTTCCTTTGGCTTTTGTTCATAGTAGGAATGTGGAAACACTGAAATTCAGTCTCTCCCCTGGAGATGCGGGATTTCGTTAACGTTTGGGGAAAACTGAGAGAGGGGCCAGCGCTAGCGACCTGACCACTCCAGGCACTGGGTCCCCAGAGGGCAGGCGACGGCTGGTCCCTGTGATGCAGGGAAGGGGCTGAGCTCCTGCACACACCTCGTGAGGTCGTGGGTGTGAAGAGCCTGGACCCTGGGGGAGAGTCCTGACCTCGTGCCCCCTCAGAGACTCCATGGATCGGATGGCCCTTTGAATCCTGTGTGAGAGCCACTCCTCACTGCAGGGCCTGCGGCATCCTGGCCTCAGGGTTCGGTCACTGCGCAGGTCTGTGTTAGCGCCTAAGGGTAGATTTGCGCCCGAGCAGGGAAGTGCCAAGTGTCCTTGGCGAGTGTGACCCACTCGCCAAGGACATCAAGGTGTCCTGGGTGCCTGGTATGGGCGAGGGAACAGGGACAATTCTGCCCAGGGATGCAGGACACGGAGCAGAGCTGTGTCCTCCTAGCCGCTGGCTCAGTACCTGCCCTGCCGTTACTTTGTTTCAGGCTTGTATCATCTTCACTCTACCAGGAGGCTCTGTGCTAAAGAAAGTGATTTTAGCTGAAATGTCCTTGCTCTCGCGAAATTTTGGAGCCTGTGATCTTAGGGAAGGAGCTCGGGGCAGGATGTTTAGAACAGACTCTGGGTCCACGAGGACTATGGCGGCCTCAGTGCTCGGGTTCTAGAGCCAGATCATCTGGCTTTGAATCCCAGATCTGCTGCACACAAGCTGGGTGACTGAGAGCATTTATTTAGCCTTTTCGAGCCTTGGTTACTCCTCTCCAGATGGATGTATCGGTTCCTCCTTTGTGGAGTTGCTGTGAAGACTGAACGAGCGCCGTCTGCAAAGGGCCTGGAGGAGCACGTGCTCCCTAAGGCCGAGCTAGTGCCGGCAGAGGCTCCCTTAGAATTTCCGTCCTTTGAAGCAAGACGCTGTGAGGCCCTTCCTCTTAGGGAACTAGCTGTGGGCGGCGTGTGGGCAGGGAAGGGGGGCCGTGTGGAAACCCCTCTGGCTGGGGAGGCTCAGGGCAGGTGGTGTTCCTGTAGGCTGACAGGGACACCTTATCACGGCTCCCTCGGGCTCCCTGAGCAGGGTCCTGGGGGGCGTGAGGGTGAACCTCCAGAGGCCTAAAATTTTCCACAGGCTCCAGCAGCGATCTGGAGAGGTGGAAAACTGTGATCCCAGCTGTGTTGTTTCAGCTCAAGGGCTTTTTGGTGGGACAGCCAGGGCCCCGGCCCTCCTGAACAGGGCACACAGGACCACTGAGCCCAGGGGCAAGCGTCAGACGCCTGTTACCACTCTCGGGCCCGGGCAGCGGGCAGCTGGCAGCACGGGTTGTCCGCTCGCCTTTCTGGGGACGCCAGCTTGCCGACACCGCAGTTTTGCAGTCGCACAACCAGCGGTTCCTGGAAGCAGAGCGACAGCAGCCTCGGGGGATGCTGTGACGGACAGTTCCTGGCACTTGCTGGACACTGGGCGGGCCTGTGCTGAGGGCGTGCACTCTGGAAACAGGCAGCCCAGCCCGGGCAGGAGGGCCCTCGGGGAGGTGCTGGGGATAGAATTCACAGGCTCTCGGGGGCATCTCCTCCCCTGTGGCCCTCCAGCCCTCCCACGACTATGTCCTCTGTCCCCCACCTCAGGGGCTTCTGACTGCGCTAACGTTTTAAAATCAACATGAAATTTACTTTGCAAGGCTAAGACAAGACACAAATCCGATCTCTCTTTGTACGAGCCACCACTGTCCCTCGGACACTGAGCCTCCATCACCGCCCGGAGCTCATGTGAGCTGTGACCTTCGACCTCACAACAAGTCAACAATATTGCCTCTACTGCTGTTGAGGCCTGCGGCTTGGCGCCTGTGTGCCCAAAGTCTCCAGGCCAATAAACAGAACAGGTGAGCTGGTCCTGCAGCATGGCTCTTCCCACACGGCTGACCACACAGCTCCATGTTGGGAAAGGGCCCGACCAAGAGCATCTCGACTGAAAGAAGGATGAGCTTAATGAGTCAGTGCACACCAGAGGTGGATGTAAGCAGCCTGGCACCACGGCAGAGCCTGGCACCTCAGCAGAGCCTGGTGCCAGGCTGCACCTAGCACGCCACAAACGGGGCCCTCTCTGCAGCCAGACTGTTGGGCGTCAGTGTGGTCCCAGCTCCTACCTCTCCCCCCAACCGTTCACACGCCCCCTCCAGGATCCTCTGCCCTACCTTCCACTGCTGGGCGTGCACTGCTGCCGGGATGCTCTCAGCGCCTCCTGCCTGGTCAGGCCTCACCCTTCACTCAGCTCCAGCCTCACTTCCATGGGGAAGCCTTCACTGGCCTCCTAGCAGGGTCACAGCAGGGTCATCGCAGGGTCACGAGCCTCTCTTTTGGAGCATTTCCCACAGTTTACTTTGCATATTCTTAAGTAATTATTTGACCAGTGTCTGCCTCTCCCAGTAGAGTATAACCTCCATTCGGCGGAGGCTGTGTCTGGGTTTGCTGCCCACTGCACAGCAGCGGCTTGCAGGGTTAAGTACTTAATAAACACTTGTAGATAAAGGCCTTGCGGCCCAGGGGATGGAGGCAATGGTGGATCCATTGGTTGGAAACTCACTGCTTGGGAGGGAGGGAGTCTGATCTTGGCTTCAGACCAGTTGGGTCTGGGGCAACACAGGTGAAAATGCCCTCTGAGCGGCCCAAGCTCAAGAAAGAGGTGCGGGTGAGACGTCCCTGGGGGACGTCACCATGGAGGTTGTACGTGGACACCCAAAAGGAGGGAAGACTGGAGACACAGCCACGTAAGGGAGGGACAGGTGGGAAGAGGCCAGGCTGGGGGCCACCGGTGAAGAGGACACAGCAATCCAGTCCGGCAGAGAGTCGAATGGCAGGACCCTGGGAGACAGAAGGGGTGTCACGGAGGCAGGAGACAGCAGGATATTCAGCGTCAAGAAATGCAAGGACACTGCATGGGGCGGAGCCCGCTCCTGAGCTCACATACGGGATTTGTTATTTTGTTTCAAAAATAGATTCCTCACGTATAATAATCTGTATAATTATCTCCTCCTCACTTGTAAGCATTCTCTGTAGGTTTTCAGAAAAACACAACTTTGAGAATCGTAGCCTCTGGACTTGCAGGTCAGGAACAGAAAGGAGTCCGGTGGGTGGGTGGCGCTCCTGAGGAGGGTGCAGCCCAGGACTGCCAGGCAGGGTCTACACCTGAAACTTGCCAGTCACACCCTGCAGGGCAGCGCGTGATGGGTTTGTTGGGACCGTCCTGTGAACAGAGGCCCCAACCAGCAGCCTGAACACTTGTTAGAAGAGCAGGGACAGTGGGGGCGTGAGAAACAGTGCCTGGGCTGCCTCTGAAACGTGATATCCAAACCCTCTGTGCCCCTCTGGCTCTGAGCTTGGCGGGCAGGGGCCCCCGAAGGCACAGGAGAGAGGCTGAGGCCCTCCTGACCCACCCTCGCCTCTGTATCAACACAGACTCACAAGTGAGGGGCTGCAATGGGCTGGGCTCGCTGCAAACACAGCTCTGAGCCCCGGGGGCTGGGAACCCCCCCAGCTGCCGGCGCCACCACTCGTGCACGAGTACTGGAACCTGAGGGGCTCCCGGCGCCATGGCTGCCCCTTCCCCTCCTCCTGCCACCCCTCCCACTGCCCAGCCCGGCCACCTGCCTGTGCCCCACCTGCCCAGACCTCCCTGTGGAATCCCTTTGGACTGTGGGCCCCTAATTAAAACGGATTAATGTTCTGGAGCAGAAACTGTACCTAATGGAGCCGTGCTGGGGTCCTTCAAGGCGCTGTGCCTGCGTCCTTACCAGCCCTTCCAAGACGGCTGCCACCCGGCCCCAGCCTCTGCCACCAGTAGGTAACACCGGGCGACGTTCCTCATACCTTCACCTCGACCTGTCCCTGTGCCCACGGTGGACGGGCCCACCTGACCTCTCACGCCGTCCCCAGGAGGGGGATGCCCCCATCTGGATAAAGTGGACAAAGGGGGGGCATTGCAGACCCTCCCTCCCAGTTGGGGTCTCAGGTGGTCCCAGTCTTGGGTCAGCACTTGCACACCTGCTCCCACCACTTCTGGGAGGGGCTCCAGGAGGGAGGCTGTGAAGCCTCCAAGTGGTCCGTCTAGAGACAGGGCGGGGTGGGGCACAGAGGGTCAGGTGCTCCAGGACGAGGGACCTGCCACTCCCGACCTGCCCACGCCCTCCATGAGGCCAGGGCAGAACCTGGAGTCCACGGTACTTTTAGGGACCCAGGTAAGAGGGGAAGGCAGGCTTCAGGTGGGGTGATGTTGACCTACTTGTCTTTTTCCAATGCAGCCAGTGTCCTGTGTCCTCTTTGAGGTGTCTGACAGGGGAGGGCCCGGCATCTGCAGCCTGTGCAAGGGGTCGGGTCAGCAGTGGGCCACTCATCCTCCCAGGGCCTCTCTCGGGCTGCCCTGCATGGCGTGGGGCATGGGAACAGCAGAGCTTCCCCGACCCCAGCTCTGGGCCTCCCGCCAGCTGCCCCCGCTCAGAAAAGGCCTCCGAGCAGAGGGACCCTGGGCAGCTCTGCCCCGGACTGTCACCCGGCACGAGGATGGGCAGGCCAACGCTTGTCTCTCAGGTCACTGTGCTGACCGCCCCACCCTCCGGGTGCCGGCGCGGGGCCGACACAAGCCTGCGCCTGCTTCTGGGCAGGCGTCCAGCCTGCCTCAGATCCTGCCTGCTGCCCTCTGCCCTGCATTCCTGGCCCTCGCCCGCAGCCCCAAATTCCTGCCGTGCTGGAGGCGGGCTGTTCTCCGCGAAGGTACCTAGCTTAGGAATTCACCCTCTCACCTGGCCTGTCACGGCCTGAGCCCATGGCCCGCAGGCTCGCACAAGTCCCGTCTGCTCCCCGGTGGAGGCCTGGAGGTGGTGACTCAGGGCAGGGGAGGTCCTGGACCACACGCCCCATGCCCGGGGGGCTGGCGGCAGCCCTCTCTGGACGTCAAACAAGGGGTAATGAGTTTCCTGCACACCAGGCTTCTGAAGAGAGATGGTCCACAGGTGCGGGGGGACGTGGCCCCTGATTTGTGGTGCGGGGGCGTTTCCACTGTCTGGAGAGCTTCTCCCCCAGGTGTTTGGGCCTAGAGGCTGAGGAATGC
>NW_006769874.1:3298940-3302823 GCF_000442215.2 Lipotes vexillifer
TGCCGGCGGCCTCAGGAATGTTACCTGCTGGGAGGGGCTCAAGATTGCATGAAGCAACCTAGACATGCAAAAGAACAACCTCCAAAATCAACTCGTTCAGAAGGAACCGGCAGCTAAAAAGAGACATTACCGTGAGCAGGTCCTTAGTGCGCAAGCCACACCGTCCCTTCAGGCTCACAGATGGTGCTCGCCTGGTTCGCCAGCGGCCGGGTGTGCTCTGCACTCGGCTCTGGGCGAGAGACCAGCCCAGGCCAGCCGAGCCTTCCTGCCGAGCCATCCCGGGCCAGGCCGCTCGGGCCGCGGGCCCTCGGCCTGTGCTCACTCCTCCCAGCACCCTGGGCTCACCCCACGGAGAACACCGCTGAGGTTAAACGGATCTTGTACACAGTTTTTTGTCTCCTTAAGTGAATGGACTTTATACACAGTTTTATTTTGGTCTCATCATTCTTTTACAAATAGGGGGTGGGTCTCCTAGAACTGTCCTAGATCAGATTTCTCCCAACCAGCCGCCGTTTACCAGAAAGTTAGGCCCAGGATCGGCACATGATAGATATCTATGGGTGGCTCTTGTCAAACCCCCATTAGAAATGCAGGAGTTTTCGGACCACTGGGGCCAGCACCCTCTTTTTGCACGTGAGGAAACAAGAAGTGTTCCTGGCCTGCCCGAGTGTCAGGCCAGCCACCTGGAGTCCTACCCATCCGGTGCTCCGGCGCTGAGCCCCTGGGGTGTTGTCAAAGGAGCAGCCAGCGCCCATCGGTAACACTGCGGGATGAGTCACGATCATCTCGTAAGCCTTGCTTCTAAGCCCTGAACCAGCTTGGACCTGCCCTGCCCCGGGCGTACACAACATCCCCGTGACCCCCAGCCCCGCTCTCCATGGGGCACGAGCAAAGGGCTTTGGAGGAACAGCCCTTCTCCAAGAGACTCCTGCACGACACTAAACACATTTGCAGTCTTTAATCGCTACAGATAAAAATACAAATAAGCCTAAGGCGTGCTTGGTAAATTCATGAAAGATGGAGTTGCCGTGTTCAACACCCTGGGATCGATTGGGCACAGTTCCTTTCTCTGATCGCGTGCCCACTGGTGCCGGGTACTGGGTTCCACTGCTTTCATCGTTCAGCATGCAGTTTGTTTTTCAAGAACATCCCAAAAGGGGGCTTCATTTTTTTTTCCACTTGTAAGGGGCACCTTCTCTAAAGGTCCTCGGTACAGGCCTAACGTCACTGCCCCAGAGTGTGCAGTGCGTCCTGTCTTGCTGTTTCCCACCCAACTCTCAGATAGAATAGAACTACGTCCGCATCTGTGGTCACCAAACGTCCTGATTTGCCCAGGACTGTCCTGCTTTTAGCACTGAAAGTCCCATGTCCTGGGAAAAGCCTCAGCCCCCGAAACCCAGGATGTTGGTCTCCCTCTGACTGCCTAAAAGCAAGGCTGCTTTGTCTTACATCAAGCAGATTCTTACACCAAAAACTTTTTTTAAAAGTTCAAGTGGAATTTTTATTTTATTTTATTTTATTATTATTTTGGCTGCACAGCATGTGGGATCTTAGTTCCCTGACCAGGGATCAAACCTGCGCCCCCCACGTTGGAAGCGCGGAGTCCTAATCACTGCACCGCCAGGGAGGTCCCTCAGTTGGAGTTTGTAGTGTTGGGGGAAATGGTGGGAAGAGCTGGGGAATGTGATCTCGACCTCTGATGAAAAGGTGGCGAGAGGCTTGGAATCAAGGGTCGTTTTCTGCAAAAGCTCTGAAGCTCCTCCTTCCTCTGTAAGAACTGCTGTTGTTTTTATTTACATTCAGTGTGGCTCCACATTCATCAGGGAGGGAAAGTCCAGGATCCAACAGGTTCCTCCTTCTCAGATTCCTACGATGCAACCAGCAGGGGAATCATCTGGGCTTTCTCAGCGAAATGGCAGCAGCTTACGGGGCGGCCGCCTGTTCGTGCATAAACATCGCCACTAATTGTCTCTTTGTTACCCTAGAGCTCTCCTCTCTGGGGCTGCAGTGCACTTGGTTTTGGCCCATATTCCCCAGTGCGGGAGAGCCATGCGAGGCCCTTCCTGGGGCTGGGTTACACCCCAATCCACTGGCGGGGCCGGTGGTCCAGCGGCAGCACAGAGGGCAGGGGGACACCGAGGGTGCCGTGTCGCTTCCACTCCCGCTTCATCCCCGGAGGGTGCTGGGCCAGTTTCCGGGGTGGGACCTCGGCCGTGCCTGGCGCTGCCCGAGGGAGCACGGCCATCTGGCCGCTGGGAGAGCTGCTGCCCACGTGGCTGTTGTCCTCTCTTGTCAGGAGCCGGGGCCTGGGGCAGGGTCCCAGGGAGGGTCTGGCACAAATTCACTCCCACGTCTTCCCTGGCCTTGGACAGAGAGGGGACAGAAAGGACCGTGGCAAAGTGTCCTCACGCGCATCCGTGTGCACACATGTGCCACTCTCACACACGGCACCGACTGTCCGAGGAGGCTTGCAGACGGGCACAGGAATTCGGTGCCACCTGAAGAGCACGGCCCAGAGGAGTTAGAAGACGAGGTCTCCGAGGGTGAGAGCCAAGAAAATCTGTGCAAAGAGGAGGGAAAAAAGAAGGGCGGACGGTGTGAGGAGGCGATCAGACAAATGAGGACGAAAGACGGGCAGGAAGGATGGGGCAGCCCCGCGCCGGACCCGCACCTGCACTGCCCTGCACGCCAGGCGGGACCCACCACGAGGCTCCCCCTGTGCTGCACCCCCTTCTCCTGGCACGTTCTCCTGTTTGTTTGCAACATGTTGATGTCATGCACTCTCCAAGAGCTCAGGGGCCAAGGTCGCCTCACACTCAAGAGTGGGAAGAACAAAGCTGTTGAGGGAAAGTTTGCTTTTTCTGAAACGGGTGCACCACAAGGGCTCGAGCCGGCCGGCATTCTGCAGGGACACGCCCTGCCGTTATCTGGCCCTCGCCCTCGCCTCTGCCCAGGGAGACCTCTGACTTGGAGCCGTCCTGCCCCTCTGTCCCCAAGGGGCCCCCAGCTGGAGCACATCAGCCTTGGCCACTGCCTACGTGGGTATGTCTGATCCACCACCTCGCAGCGGGGTTTACGCAGTGTGCTGGCCGCGCTGTACAGAGAGAAATGTCATGAAGCCACCCTCTCCGTGTGGCTCCCAAGAGGCGGAGACAGAGTTCATAGCAAACTCTCATCACCATGCTTTTTCAGGAAACAAATAAAAGCAAATAAAAGTGTCTGGTCGCAGAGTCTTGACAGTTGGAAGTGGCGAGAGAAACGGCAGCGCCCCCTCCTCCTGGTCCTCGCGCTTCTTATCCGGTGCCCGTGCCACAGCTGTGGCATCACACACAGAGTGCCACGTGATGGTAATGAGCTCCTCTAAGAAGGCCTTTTAGCATCCACCCTCGCGCCTGTGATATCAGGAGGCCACGTGCACCCCTGGGTATCCAGTGACTCACCCGGAAGAAAGCCTGGTCAGGGGCAGTGAGCTTTGCTGGGTAAATTCTCTGGAAATTGTTTATTTATATACGTGTGTGTATCTCTGTGTTTGTGTGTGTTGTATGTCTGTGTGTATGGGCATACATGTATCTCTGTGTTGTGTCTCTGTGTGTGTGTATACATGTATCTCTGTGTTATGTGTATGTGCATGTGTGTATGCGTGTATCTCTGTGTGCATCCATGTATCTGTGTTGTGTGCATGTGCACACATGCATGTTGTGTTCTGTGTGTACATGCATGTATCTCTGTGTTGTGTGTCTGTACATACATGTGTGTGTGTGTGCATACGTGTGTGTGTGTGTAACATTTACATAGTTCCCTTGGGCCGTTTGCTCACTCAGATTCCTCACCTCCTGGCTGAGGGCAGAGAACTCACAGGAGCCACAGGGACCAGACTCAGCAG
>NW_006769874.1:3302911-3317196 GCF_000442215.2 Lipotes vexillifer
CAGCAGGAACGGCCCTGACACGGCTTTGAATTCTCACAAACAGGCTCAAATCTGAAAAATTTACCCCAGTCAGGGAGAAGCTGGAAATCCTGCAAGAAGAGGACCTTTTGCTTTTCAAGACTTCTCGTCCAGAGGGACTGAAAAAGAGGAAAGCAGGAAAATCCCATTTTAGTGGTTTCTCGAGTTGTTGGGTCTCGGCCCCGCAGATGCGTGGGAACTAGGGCCGTCGCGTTCGCACAGTCCCCACGCCGCTCGCTCGTGGGAATAGTTTTCTGCGCTGTCGCATCGCGCCACGTCAGCGCTCTCACGACGGGGAAGGGTCTGGAACCAGCCACAGAAGGAGTTCCAGCTGAGCCTCTGCTCGTTTTCCAGCGAGAGCTCTGGTTGGGGGCTAAATACCTGGCGGCAGCTCCTTAGAAACGTGGGCCCTGCTCGCTCTTCTGCCGAGTCTGTTCTGGAAGCTCTCAGAGGCCGAGGGCAGCGGCGGCAAAGCCGTCCAGGGCTGCTCGTTGCTGTGATGAGAAGTGAGATGTGCCGGCACCTGCCCCCTTCTGCAGGCAGCAGAGGGACAGAGAGGGAGGCCCCTCACCGGGCTCAGGTGGCTAAAGCACCCAGGGCACAGGATCCAGCAGGGAGGCACGTGATCTTGGGGGTGGGGTGGCATCTGACGCAGAGTCACCCCACACGAGGACGTAACTTGAGCCCTGTAGCTGGTGGTCCCTGGCGGCAGCAGGAACAACGGCTGGGGGTGTGCGGAGTCCCCTGGCTTTGTGCTGGGCATCGTGCGAGTGTGTGCACGGGTGTGCCCCTGCGGATGCTGGAAAGCAAGGCGCTCCCGGTGCCAAGATCCTATCTCAGCTCCAGACGGGACCCTGCACCTGCCACGTGGGCTCCGGGGCAGCCGGGGGTGGACGGGAGGCTTTGCGCACAGATGAAGCGCTTCTGAAAAGCCGACTCACTAAATTGGCTTCTTCGGGGCTAATTGATATCCCGCACAGGCTTCCACAGACTGGCCTCAGACAAGCCCTCCTCAAAATGAAATCCTAGTGCAGGGCCGAGGCAGGCCTGCCTGGGGACCCCACTGTTGATCGGCCTGCAGATCAGCCTAGGAGTCAAAACTCTTCTATCGGCAGTAAGATGGTGCGTGTCTGAGATGAACTGCACACACAGTTCTCAGACACGTTTTCCCAGTGGAGCCTTGAGTTCCGAGTGACACCGTGAGTGTTTCTGAGGAGCAGAGATGCGAAGGCCCGGCTGGCGTCACACAGCTGAGCTGGGGAGGCGGGGATGTCTGCAAACCTCCGGGGCAACGCGAGCGTGGCATCTGGACGGGGCCAAGTGTGTGGACAGCCTCCTTACGGAAGCCGCGGCTCCTCCACAGCCTGAGGCTGGCAGCGCCCTGACCTCACAGAAGAGCAGAGGGCGGTGGGACCCCAGGACCCATCCACGCTGCTGGCCGCCGAGACCACAGAGCCTTCCCCGAGGCAAGTCCAGCCCTGCGTGTCTGGCAGCAGAAACTGCCACCAAGAGCACAGTTTTCAGGGGAAGATACTTATGACTGTTGGTGTACATTCTTTTTATTTTTTCCTGCAGCTACGAGACTCCCTGAGTAATTCTGATGCCAGCCTCTTCCCTTCGGGAGGACTGGAGCCAGCCTGTGGAGCTCGGCCCGGGTCTCTCCTGACCTCGGCCTGCCACCGCGTCCGGGGGGCCATCTAACCACAGAGCGGCTGTTCACTGCTGGCTCCAGTGGGGTTCAGCCCTGGCCCCTACAGCCCTACAGACGCCCATCCCCCAGCGAGTCGCCCCAATTCGCACGCCCGCTCTCACCACCGAAGTGTTGCATCGATCGGGTGGGTTCAAGAAAGCCCTGCAGGAGTGGAATAGGGAGGGTGGGAGGGAGGGAGAGGAAGAGGGAAGAGATATGGGGACATATGTGTATGTATAACTGATTCACTCTGTTATAGAGCAGAAACTAGCACACCATTGTGAAGCAATTATACTCCAATAAAGACGTTAAAAAAAAAAAAAAAAAAAAAAACCCCCTGATTCACTTTGTTATACAGCAGAAACTAACACACCATTGTAAAGCAATTATACTCCAAAAAAAACGTTAAAAAAAAAAAAAAAAAAAGAAAGCCCTGCAGGAGAGACGGAGATGGGCCCCACCCTGAGGACAGGGCGAGGGGCCATGAGAGCTGAGACGGGTGGTGAATCAGCACAAGGACACAGAGTTCACTCGCGATGGTCTTTCAATCAAAGTCCTAGTATTCAAGGAGTTAACGTGAGATGAGGGAGGTCAAAGCGACAGACGGATGGCGCATCACGTCCACAGCACACGGCGCTTCACTGTGGGTCAGAAACCCTCATTTATTTGTGATTAGGTAAAAAAGAGGCCTGTGGGTGCTTCGCAGCTCCACGCCGTTGCTGCCCAGCTGAGCTTTCCCACAGCCAGAGCCTGAGATGCATCAAGAAGGAAGAATATTCCCGTACCCGGCCAGGGGCTTTGCAGCCCCCCACACATCAGGGGGTCAGAAACCGGATGCTGTGGGAAGACACAGACCTGCTGCACCAACCACCCGATTCTGACGTGCTGAGCAAACGGCGGGTCCCGGGATCTGGTGGACCCAGGGCTGCCCGGTCGTCTGAACCCAGGACATCAGCCGTAGGCCCTCGTCCCCGCTCACCCAGAGATGCGAGGGTCAGGAGTGGGCCAGCGGGGCCTCCTGGCTCAGCCCATCCACCAGAGGCTCTCGGGCTCCACTCTGAGGTGCCCGGGCTCCAGGGCAGAGCCCCCTCCTGGAGGAGAGGTTTGATGTGAAGCGGCGAACGCTGTGACTCAGGCCAAGCTCGTCCGCGCCAGCCCCTCCGCCTGCCTCTCTCCCCCACCCACCTTTGCTCGTCTGTTTTCTCTCCATGTCGACCGAGGCCAAACGTCTGGCCACGAGCCCTCCACCCAGCATGTCCCCAGGCACTCGGACCCACCTGGCCGGCGCACCTGGTGAGTGGACGCCCCACCCCACCTCCGCACCTGCTTCCTGCTGGGCTGCCTCCTCACAGCGACCCCGCGGCACAGCCCCCCGAGCCAGCGCCCTGCTCTCAGCCGGAGCAACGGAGGAGCGGGGTCTGGCTGGGGCTCTTGCTGAGCCGATGGCCACCCACACGGCCTCCCGGCACCTGTGGTGAAGGCTGAGGACTCTGAGGACAGCTCAAGTGACTCTGTCTGCTTGGAATTACTTTCTTCTGGAGGCCTCTTAATTTCTAGATGCCGAAACACCCAGACGTGCGTGTAGGGTTTGGCAAGTGAGCGTGCAGACCGAGGAAATGCTGAGGCCCGATGAGCTCAGCAGTTTTGCTTGACACCCTGGATGGCGGCGTCCTTGCCTCTGGAGGGGAAGGCTGGCTGAACTTGTGAGGATGCTCAGATGCTGAGATTGCCCTGGGACTGAAGTCGGGCCATGGGGGCCCCACCTCAGCAGAAAGGCAGGTGGAGCCAGGGGCACGCCCTGCCCAGCAAGGCCGTGTCAAGGCCAGAGTCCTTGCTGGGTCCAGCTGGTCAACCCCTGGTCTACCAGCCAAGAGTAAGCCCAGGCGCGACGGGCTGCTTAGCTCATGGGAGAGGCGTTCTTTAGATCCGCACGTGAAGGAAGCACCGAAAGGCATTATTAAGCCATGGTCACAAAAAAAATGTCTGAGAAGAAAAATGCCAGGTCAGTTGCTGGCCCTTCAGCCCAAGGAGTCGCACCGCAGTGAGGACTGGTCCCGGCTTCCGAGCTGTCACCGGCGGCTGGAGGCCCCCATGGTCTGTGCTGTTGTCCCTAATACATAGGCATAGTCTCCGTCCTGCACAGTGATTGTGTTGTCTAGCCAGCAGCTTTACTACTCCTTTAGGGCTCTGACCCAAATGTACATATCTGACTCCCTAACGTATCAGTCGGCTCTTGTGTTCAGCCACCTTTTGGAGTCTCTTCAACCCAAATGTCCTGACTGTCTTCCCACCCAGGACTGTCAGCACCTTCGTGGGGCCTCCTTTGCGGGACCCTCTGGGCACCGTGAAGGGCAGCCATGCAGGAGATGGAGGTTTTAGGTGAACATGAAAACCCCTGGTTTCTTTCAAAACACCATCTGTGCGTTTAGTGTTAGATCCCAGCCCCCAGATAACGGTATTTTGTGCAAGGGAGGCACCACGTTCAACAGTCAGACGTCTGGAGAGCGACAGGCCGGCTGGGGTGCTTGCTACAGCTTCCTCTCTGAGCCTCAGTTTCCCGACAGGAAAGGGGTCCATCTTCTGGGGCTGCACCGAGATGAACTTGGGGCCGTTCGCAGTGCAGTGCAGGAAGGTTCCCCAGGGGTCGTGTCAGGCTCCAGAAGCACTGCCAAGTTTATGAATTAAAGTCCTTTATTTCATCAGCCACTTGGGGTTTTCTGTGCATCTTCTTTTGTCACAAGGAGCAGTGTTTTCCCTCATTTTTACTGTGTCCTGCTGATCCTCAATTTTCCTTTGGCCTGCTGAAATAGCAGCTTTACAAAAACACTTGTGTCACGGCAACATGCACTGTAGAAACAGAACGAGAAAGACAGAAGGCTCTCTGCAGAGTAGTTTTCTCTTCATAGTAAGTGAACTCCAAGGTGACTTTAAAAATAGGCCCCTGGGCTCCCCTGGTGGCGCAGTGGTTGAGAGCCCGCCTGCCGATGCAGGGGATGCGGGTTCGTGCCCCGGTCCGGGAAGATCCCACATGCCGCGGAGCGGCTGGGCCCGTGAGCCATGGCCGCTGAGCCTGCGCGTCCGGAGCCTGTGCTCCGCAACGGGAGAGGCCACAACAGTGAGAGGCCCGCGTACCGCCAAAAAAAAAAAAAAGGCCCCTTCCAACTAACAGCAAACGTATAATGTATTTACTTCAAACATAGGAGGCAATCTTATACACAAGAGCCACTAGGATTGATCGAGTTTCCGAGTGCAGGAAGCTTATTGTTCATTAGATTATTCATAAATAAAGTTGGCTTTTTGGTTTAAAAAAAAAAAAAGACCAAGTCATGAATGCAAAAAAATACCTGCATTTTAACCCCAGACTCGCTCTCCCCGAGCTCGAGCTCAGCAGGCTCAGCTCCTGCACGTCGCCCCCCAAGTCCACGCCGTCGTCTGCTGTGCTGGGCACAGCCTTTTTCCCAGCTTCCCCCTCTGTCCGCCGGATCATTCGTCTCCGTGTTGAGTTTTCCCTTCATTGTTCTGCTCCTTCCAACTGGGATTTTAAAGATTACATGACTGGCTGCAAAGGTCCTTAGCACCAAACATAAAAATTTCAGTGAAATTAGTTGAATTCTCCACTAAATTTTGTTCATCCAGACTAGATATTATTGTTATTAAACCTTTGTTTTCAATGTACTCTGATAGAAAATTTTAAAATCTGTAAAAGATGTCAGGTGATGGTTTATTTGAAGAGATGGCGACTCCATTAAAATATTTAATCAATTAATAAAACATTCAAGAAAAAATTGTGGCCAAAGAAAAAGTATATTTTGAAGAAAACGTTAAGATTCCACCAAAAGTAAAAGAAGCTTCAGAACCCACTAGATTTGTGTTGTTGTCTTTTCCTTATATATTTTCTTTCCTTTTCTTTTTAAACACTGCCAATTAGATGGATTTAAAATTCAACCCAGGCATTTTTTTATTCAAAAGAGACCATTTCAGTTTGAAGAGGAGCGGATTTAAAGCAGAAATTCCTCCCTGCTGTGCCTGATCAGCTATTGATTAGGGGAGGGTTGCTGACCTAAATCATCAATGCCAGATAATAGGCCTGCAGCCTGACAGACTGAACGGAGCACATTTGTTGTGGGAAAAGTAAAGCCGACCTTTTGTGGAGAACCAAAGGCTCTGGTCTCTCTCAAGGAAAAGAAATGTTAATTGAAAAATTCCTTAAATAGGTGAAGGCTCTGAAGCTGCTTTACAGAAAGGTGTGAAATCCCAATCAGAGGTCAGGAAAGAAAGGACCCAGCCGTTCAAGTGGGAGTTTGCTCTCTGATGCCGCTGATTAATTTCCCATTCACGGCGGCCTGGGCGGGTGGAAAGGACTCCTTTCAGCAATGGGGCTGATGACAGCTGGATCTGCGTGCTCGGGGGGGTCTGGATTAATTGGCCCCTTGACGGGGAAAGTAAAACAAAGAAACTTCCTATTGGATGCTGAGAACTAAACCTGACGATTTACATAAATAATTAATGCATGGCCGTCTTCTCTTCTGTCAGTTAAGGACCTTAGACAAACAATCACGTTGCCACCGTTAAAGGTTCTCAGGGATGCTTATGCGGGAAAGCGACTCCGAGACCATCAGGGCATCTACACATAACCCACTGTACCCGACGAGAGGAGTATCGAGTATAGACAGGAAACCAAGCGCGACTGACAAGCCAGGAGACCTGGGGGCACAAGAGTGACCAGCAGACAGAGGCTCTTCCCCAGAGCCCGGATCCACCTCTCCTGCCATCCACGCAGGCCGGGGCTCGGCGCCCCTCCTGCCCCTCCTGCCCTTCCTCTGACCCTCACACTGTCCACACCACGAGCCAGACTTGATGGAAAGAAAACACATCCATTCCTTCTGCCTCAGCCACAAAGCCACCCAACAAAGTGGCCGACACGGCCCCAAGCTGGGCCTTGGCACTGGCGGTTGGGACCGTCCCGGCTCCCACGTTCACGGGGAGACACGGGCAGGCTAGGCAGGGCATCAGGAAGCAGGAGCAGGTCGGGTTCCCTGAAGATGACAGGGTTCCAGGAGGGCAACGTGGAACCTGGGGCAGCAGGAGAAGCTGGGCAGCTCCCATTTGCCATCGAGAGCTGTGGACCCCCACAAAGCGTGCCCATAACCACTTCCCGTTACTCAGCACCCTGCACAGACACCAGCCTGACAGACCGAAGACGGAGCAAAGATTCAGGTTCTGGCTGTCAAATCCCAACGGCCAAAATCACCTACTGAGCAGCGCCAGCTATGCAGGCGCATCCAGCCTCACCGCGGCCCGAAATCTGCCCCCCCCCCACAGCTATGCAGGCGCATCCAGGCCTCGCCGCAGGCCAGAAATCTGCCCGTCCCCCCTCCCCGCCGGCAAGTAGAGACGTCCTCTTAACATGGAGCATCTGTTCTGCTAAAATTAGATGAAGAGTACATTTGGGAGTTTAAATAATTCAATTAATTGATTAATTTGATTAAATAATTTAAATCTTTCACTTCTCGCTAACTAGGAAAGATGGTTGAAACCAGTGTGTGTTCTGCCCCCTCCCCCAACCTCCAGACTTCAGTCAGTGACGTGCAGGTGACATGCAGTTGCCTGAACCTAGTTCGGCCCAATGAGATGCAGCGGTGAAAAGGAAACAATATATATCTGGGCTCGATCCGGTGTGGGAAAGGTGGCTGACAGCACAGCCCGTCTAGGGTGGAAAGGGCCACGGTGACCCCGTGGTCCTTGCTGGAGAGCGGGGTCTGCAGCCCTGTGTGCAGGTCATCAGCAGTCGGGTGCTGGAGGACAGACAGGCCTGTCTTGTCTCTGAAAGAACCGCAGGAGAGGTCTTGTCCGCTTCAAAGGGGCGGAAGAACACACAAGGAAGCTCATGTGGGTCCCGTTGCACGTTCTCAAGCACAGGATGGCGCCCAGCGCAGCGGCTCAGCCTTGGGGCCTGGCCCAGGTGAGTTCATGCCACACCGTGTTTGCTGCGTCTTAGGTTCCGTCCATCCGGGGAACGCGACCGTCTTACCCACGGGACTGCTCAGACCCACCCCCAGGGACAGGCAGCCCCGGGCCTCCCTCCTAAGGGGCAGGCACTGCCAGGAATCGGCCTCCTGTCCTGCTAGAAACAGCTGAGGGGTGGGTGTGGCCTCCGGCTGAAGACCGGGAATTCAGAGCTGCTCAAACAGCACACCTGGCCCTGGAGGGGAAATTGCCGGGAAGGCTGCTCTGGACTCTTGGTTGGTCGGTTCCACCCCCTCAGGCCTGGGCCCAAGCACCATCCTCTCAGAGCCGTGCCCATGACCACCCCCATCCTCAGACTAGGCTCATGGCCACTGTCTGGCCTGGCCTGCTCTGGGAGGGAGGGCTGCGGCCCCAGGACCAGCTCCGCGCTTGCCTCTTGACTAGTGACAGTGAAAGCGCCAAGCCCCAGGTCGCGAGGGACTCAAAGCAGGGTTCCCATTGCCCAGGCATTCTCACAGAAGCAGGGCCCATTGAGGGGACAGCACCGGGCAGGTCTGGGGCTCCTTCTGCTTTAATGTGTCTGCACTTCACTGGGATTTTTAAACAAGAGAACAGAGAAGAAAATTCTGCATAGACTCTACGGTGACGCACATCCCTCTGAAGAAACTCCAGGACAGGGCCCTCCAGAAAGGAAATAGGGCAGCAGGTGCTAAAGATGGGAGAGTCAGAATGGACTGAACTGGCCGGTTTTCTTCTAAGCTGAATGTGTTTCTAGGGAGCCCTGCACGGGCCCATGAGGTTTCACCAGCCCCAAGGCCTACAGCAGCCTTGGCCACCGCAGTGGCAGGAGTACGGCCGTGCGGGGCGGGGGGAGGCGTCCATGGGCCTCTGGGGGTAAAGACTGGTGTGCGACTGGTGTGCGACAGCAGAAGGAGCTCCCTAAGGAGAAAAGTTACAAAATTACAGGTATTAGAAAGAGAACTCAGTCATAACAAATGTACTTACAATACCAAAATAGACGTAGAACAGAAATGTCCAACAAAAGTGGATTGGATAAATAAATGTAGAACCTCCGAGTGACAGAAGGCTGTTCCAAGGAAATTCCAAACCAGCATAAGCAGCCATCCAGCCTAGTGCTTGGCCCAGCCGAGGGCCTGGACCACTTCTAAACTCTCGGACTAGTCTCCCTCTTAGGCCAAAGAGCTTAATTTTTTGAGAGACATGATTGCTTTAACAAGCTGA
This sequence comes from Lipotes vexillifer, assembly GCF_000442215.2. Lineage (NCBI taxonomy): Eukaryota > Metazoa > Chordata > Mammalia > Artiodactyla > Lipotidae > Lipotes > Lipotes vexillifer. Next base: position 3,311,829 of record NW_006769874.1, read on the forward strand.
GGAAAGAAACTGACTGTCTCCCTAGAAAAACTCGCAAGCACCTGCTATTCTGCCCACAGTTTGGAGAGTTCCACGGCAGCAAGGAAGCCCGAGCCCAGGGTGCCCACAGCCTCTGGCTCCGCGGGGACATGCAGGTGTCAGCCAGGGGTGTCCAGTCCGTTCAGACCCACGTGCTTCCCCATCCCCATCCCCTCGTCTTCTAATGTCAACACAAGAGGAGCCCCCAAATCCAGACCTCGAGTCCCACCAGACCCTTAGGCTCAGGAGGAAGAACTGTCCATCCCATTGATTCTCTGGCCCCAGAACTAGGAAAGTCTTCCCTCCACAAACATTTTCCACTGGACTCTCAAGTTCTTCCAATAAGTGAAGAGAAGAGGACCAGCCATCCAGCCACGGGGGAGTGAGTGGCGTCACAGGGAGTCCAGGCCCATGTCCGTGCGATGAAGCCCCAGACGTGGTTAGAAGAAGACAGTCCTACCTGAGACACAGCCAAGCAGAGCCTGCTCCCCAGACCTGCACACCCATGTCGGAACACACCAGGCCACGCTCCGGAGAAGCCACGGCATCACTAGGGATTAAGAGTCTTAAGTGAGTTCTAGAGCAGCCAGTTCACAAGTCGGAAATGTACGTGAATAACAAACATATATTTTCCTAGTCCAACTTCATAAGTAATAAAAATATAAATTAATATGTATCAAATTTGCAAAAAATGTAAAGTATTTCTGTATTTATTGTTAGCAAGGATATAGGACATACACATTGTCAAATGCTGCTGGGACACCCGAGTTCAAAGTTTTGGAGGTCAGTGAGGCGATGTAATCAAGAACCTTGAAAAGGTTTCTGCTATTTTAACCACTAATTCTGCTTCCTGAACTTTCTCTTAAAGAAATAATAAGTTTACACAACAATTTTTATACCAGGACATTCTTTAAAGTTTTAGTTAGCAATAATAATAAATAGGCATGACATTAATAACCAACAAAAGGGGATTAGTTAAATAAATTTTAGAACATCTCTATAAAGAATACTCTATAGACATTATAAAATCCTATTTTAGGAAAGAGTTAATGACATAGGAAGTGCCTACAGTAACATAAAAGGCTCATTACATTGCAGGGTGTATGGTAACAATATTGTACCATAACTTGGAAATTATTGGGAGGGTGAATTTTATGTTATGTGTTTGGGTTTTTTTTGCCACAATTTTTTCAAAAGCTGGCCACAAAGGTGGACAACCCCAACTGTGATGAAAGCTTAACGTAACACGAATGGGCCCCGCTTGCTTCTCACTTTCCTGTTTCCATTGATCTAAAGCCTCTCTTCTTTCCCGTGAACATGTGTTGCCTTTATGAGCAGAAATAAAGGGAAACTCGTTTTTTCATGTTCCTACCTCTACCCCCATTTTTCTACTCCTGGAAAATTAGCCTAAGGAAATAAATTGAGTTCTAGAAAAGATTCTTTTTAAAACAAGTTCATGCCACCATTATCTATAAGAGGAAAGAATTTTGCTACTTTAAATATTCAAATCAATATTTTTTAAAAGAAAATGTTGAAAAATCTATCAAGTCAATGGAATATTATATAGACAAGATAATGCTTGAAGGGCAGAGAAGTGCTTACATCGTAATATAAAGCAAAATATCAAGATATAAAATCATAATCCTATAAATATCTAAAAGTGATGCATAGTCTATAAGCAATAAATGTACATGGAAAAAAGGAGGGAAGAACATACGCCAAGATGTGACTAGTACTGCCTGTGGATGGTGAAACACAACGATTTTATTTTCTACTTGTCTCTGTTTCTAAGTGAGCGGCTATTACTTTTGAATTGGAACAAACTATACGTTTTATTTTTAAGTGTAAAAAGCATATCTAGGGCTTCCCTGGTGGCGCAGTGCTTGAGAGTCCGCCTGCCGATGCAGGAGACGCAGGTTCGTGCCCCGTTTCGGGAGGATCCCACATGCCGCGGAGCGGCTGGGCCCGTGAGCCATGGCCGCTGAGCCTGCGCGTCCGGAGCCTGTGCTCCGCAAAGAGCCCCCCGCACCAAAAAAAAAAAAAAAAAAAAAAAGCATATCTAGATTTCCTTCCTCAAGGAGAGAAACGTTTTCTTTATGAGCCAAGACGTCAGCCTCTGCCCACTCTCTCCAGCATCGAGGACGAAGGCCTAAGGACCGGCCACCACCAGGGTACCCCGTGGCAAGAAAACGCTAGAACAAACCTCGCGAGAGAACCGCCGGCTGTGTGGCCCTTGGATATGAGGTCAACCTCAAAGGGTCTTTCGACTCACCTCTGAAAGCTTTTCAAACCTGGGTTTCATGCGGCGCGTCATGACGTGTCCACATGTCCTCACGCAACGCAGGTACACGCACGTGCAAGCAGCTCAGGCTGGCCCAGCCCCATGCACACGCGGCCGGCACGCCAGCGAGGTCCCTCTGGGGTGGCTGTGGAGCCCCTGCCGAGCCACATCCTCACAGCGTGAGAGCGGCCCCCCCAAGGAACCCACCAAGGGGGGCGCCCACCCCAGGGGTCCTGAGAGCCACACCTTCCCTCCGCCTAGACCTTCTGCGAGGGGTCCAGGACTCACAAGACCCTCCTCCGGATGCCCTAGAGAAGGCAGGTGTGGGGATGCAGAGCTGCAGGCCCTTCACAGTGGCCAGAGGACAAAGGGGCAAACATTTGTCTTATAATGAAAACACCCGACTTCACACAATAGGGTGGTAGATAATGTATCAAACCAAACACATGCGGCTTTTAAATTTCCACGTTTGGAATTGGCTGACATTAATTATTTAAACACAAATTGAATTAACAAAATATTCAACATATGTTCTCTTTAAACTCTGCTAAATCTGATGGGACATCCAGAGCCGATCCGGGGTCAGCCTGCGGAAAGGGGGGAGGCAGGGGGAGGGGCCGAGTGAGTAAACGCAGCCCAAGGTGGCTTCACGCGGTGCTGGAGGCCTGAACTTCCCGCTCCCCAGAGGGGCGGGTGATTAATGCTGCCACCAAATGTATGCCCGTACCTGACCCCGATCTCATCAAATCCTGCTGCCACCATCTGCTGTTTTTAATTCCTCTGCAATATTTGTATTTGCTGCCTCTTCCGACAAAGGCGGGGGCGGGGGAGCCCGTCCCTGCTCGGGGCGGTGCGAGCTGGCTGCTGGCGGAGCCCCGGCCAGAAGGCATCTGTTGCTCAGAGCCCTGCAGCATCTGCTACTATTTCTCACTTTCCCCGATCGCTGCGGGATACGGTTTCTCCCAAAGGTGGCCTTTCCGCGCTCACTGTCAATCCCACCTTTGTCCGCCTCGCGTTCCCACGGTGCCGGCCTCGTTACCATGCTGCCGGCCTTTGCTCGCTGGCTGTCTGTAATCCAAGATATTGTGTGATTGGGTTATGCCATTAACCCTTTTCGTACGCATCAGGACATTCAATTAAGCCCGGCAGGAGAAGCAGATTGAGGGGGAGGGCCGTCTGGTGGGAGGCACAGCCCATTTCTGGTGGGAGGGAAGCTAGAAAGTTTACAAGGATAATGATGACAGCAACCAGCGAGCACTGTCAAAATAGCACTTCCTTTCAGAGAACCAGAGGCGCTTTTTGACAGGCAGCTTTCTCCTCTCTCACTTTTTAAAATTTAAAATGCTGTGAAAGGATGCCTCAATTTTCTCGTGATTCCTGATGCAGCTATTAAGCCCTGTAATAAAATGTGTGTGCGGATGCTATTATTTAGGTGTCTGCTCTTTAAACACCTCCCGTTAATGGGGTGCAGCCTGATCTTGCAGCGTCCCAAGCTGTCATCCCTCGTGTCCTTCTGTCAAACCCGAGCACGTCAAGGGCTTCTATGGGGAACAGTCCTTCCTCCGGAAGCTATTTCTCCCTGGGGCACCAGGCAGAGGGGAAAGACAGGAGAGCAGGGCATCCACGGGCGTGGCCTCAGGTGGCCTCCACTCTGCGGCTCTCTGCTCTGTCCCTCATCCCCGGGATGGTGAGAGCTGGTCAAGCTGTGCGCTCCGTCCAGCATGAGAGGCCGCGGCCACCCCACAGGCCCTCTGGCTCCCGTCCGTGTGGGGCTTTCTTTCAGGCTGCAGGGCCCCAGATTTGGAACATAAGTACTGAGCCGGAAAAGATTTTCTTAAATTGAGGCATTTTTAATGTTCCTAAGTATTAACACTACCACACTGAGTGTCAGCTCAGTGAGTCTGGATATTCTAAATTTGTGAATAATTGGCAATTTGTAAAGAGAGGGGCATGTCTGTAGGGCGCCTACTGTGCATCTGCAGTATAGGGTTTCTGCTGGTGCTGAACCCTAGGAGGTACCGTGGGTGTCCCCCTCTGCGGGTGAGAGATGTCTCCGGAGGAGCTGTGGGCATGCCCAGTGTGGGCACCTACAGGTGGAGTGTGGTCCAGAACCACGTCTGGCCCAAGCACACTCCTCAGTCTTTGTTATTGCAAACACGGATGAAAAAAATAAACCCACGAAATTCAGGGAAATCGCACTAGGTTAGGGCACACTCAGAGGTAATTAAGAATCTAACTCTGCTCTGACAAAGCAACCTGGATGTCCTTATGCGCTCTTAGAGACAGGCTAGACTGAAGAGGTGCCATTCGAGGGTCTGGGAACCACAGCTCGTAACACAGCCCAGCCCTTCGCACGGCCTTTGCTGTGTCGCCCTGCGTGGTTCCATTTCCAGGAGCGGCTGCTGTCTGTGGGCCCAGCCCAGGCTCCATGGGAGCCCCAACCTGGCCCTGGGGTGCACAGAAGGCTGAAAGGAAACTGTTTGTGTGACGGGTGTGCCCTCCCCACATGAGAGCCTGGGAAGCCAGCCACCTTTTACAAGTTGGTCGCTTACCTCACAAACCCACTCTGTGATCCTCCGTTCTCGTTATTAATTACAAAGTGTCCAGTCCCCGTCAGCATTTCATCACCACGTAAAAGGCAGAGGAGTGCCCAGGATCTCTGCCCACGATGCTGATGATGGCTCTTCTCGCCCGGAGCATTTCATCTCTGGGAAGGAAACTCCCCGCGGCCTGCGGGCACTCAGACCCTATGCTCCATGTCAACCTCCTTCCAGTCTGGGATGACACTGTGTGTCTGCTGGACAGAAAAGAACAGGAAAGGCGGGGCCTTCCCAGCGGATCTGAGCCGGCAGAAAAGGCAGTGCTTGGGGCCACGCGGCCCGTCTCTCGTTGGCAGTGTGTGCGCCTGAGTCCTCGTCTCCTCGCCGCCCAGAAGCAACAGGACACCCCCGACCCTGGACAGGAAGCTCGGGGCAGAAACGACGGCTCAGTCGCTCTCAGCGGTGCTGGAAGAGCCGTCGGCAAGCCTCCAGCTGCCCCGGGCACACAGCAGGCATCGGGGGGGGGGGG
>NW_006769874.1:3319116-3319685 GCF_000442215.2 Lipotes vexillifer
CAGCCCGGCAGAATGTGGGAGCAGATGCCAGGGTGTGGCTCGCGGGCTTTGTCTGGGTGACCGACCAGGAGACGGTGCTGCGGCTGTCGCGGCTCTGCAGGGAAGCGCACAGCTGCTGGTCTGTCTGTAAGGCCACGCTGCCTTAACCCTGACTGAAGGGGCCAAAAGTCCTCTCTCTGTGAATACTGGCTGCACACGCAGGTGCACAGCAGCCCTGGAGAACAGGGAGCACAAGTTTCACCCCAAGTCAAGTCGAGGTCCCCACGGCCAACAGCAAGCGATACAACCAGGGGGATGGAGAGCTGGGAGGGGAGGGCTGCCTCCCTCCCCTCAGCGGTCAGACCCTACCCTGCCCCGCCCTGAGGCCCTGCCTGCCGGTGAGGGGCGGGGGTGGTGGTCTCCCAGGGGCCTTAACCCTCTGAACAGATTTCTGCCAGATTTCTCAGCTCCCGACGCCCCCAACGCCCCGCCCCACGCACACGCAGGCGCACTCGTACGCACCCGTCCACTAGTGTCGGTGCTGAGCTGCAGGCAGTCCACCCGCCTCATTCCTTCTCACGTCTAGTTGC
>NW_006769874.1:3319698-3321523 GCF_000442215.2 Lipotes vexillifer
TCACGTCTAGTTGCACAGGTATCTCCCCCTTCTGCCCCAGGAGGGAAAGGCTCGGGGCGGGGGGTTCTACTCCACCACCTGCCCACTCTGGCCACCAGCGTCCCCAAAGCCAGGCCGGCGCAGGTGACCCTGGCGCAGAGAGGGTGTCAGCCGCGCAGCCCCTCAGGTGTCCCCACTCCCCTGCTGTCCATCCTAGCGGTGGGCATGTTGGCTGGGCCACAGGCTGGGCGCCCGGGCTGTCGGCTTCTACGCCGGGAGTGGAGGAGGTGCTCGGAGCAGACACGGGACAATCCTCTTGTCACACTAGTGGGGGACCAGAGGGACCCCTCCGCCCGCCAGAGCCCCTGTGGGTGCCTCTGCTCGTCTCCCACCTTCCACTGGCCATTAAACACCATCGGCTGGACCCAGGGTGGGAGGCCAACTGCCCGGCCCAGGATCCAGATGCCCTTTCACACTCGGGCCTAGGGAGATACAGACCAAACTTGGGACCCAGACCAAAATCTGGCCTCTGACTCAAGCTGTTTCTCATCTGAAAGACAGAATCCTCCCTTAGAGTTGGGAGTGATTTAGTCATGGGCGTTGCCTATGGGGGTGGCTCTTGAAGAGGCCGCCAGGTGGGGGAACTGAGGCAGGGGCCACTCTTTACGGCCCCCGGTGGAGAACGCCACTCGCAGGTGTCCACGCACACGGGGGCAGCCTGACGCGGGCGCCCTGCACTGACCTTGAGGCGCCTGTTTGTGGGGAGGGCGTGGCAGGCGCGCTGCTGCTCTCTGCTTTGGATTTGGTACATTTCTCTCTGCTTCACTTTTCTACTTTGAGAGCTGCCCGTCCTGGGTTTTGTTAAGGCAGATTCTGCTCATCTTTGCTTTTCCAAGACTCCGTCTCGTGATGGAGGAGCAGCTTTGCCACAGTCATACCCGAGCCGCACAGAACCCACAGCCCGTGTCACACCCTCCCCTGGGTGGGAGCACGCCTGCCCACCACAGGCAGAAAGGCCTGGACATGGCTCCAGAGGACCCTGAAAAACCATTCACCCCAAGACCTGGTCTCTGGACCACGGAGCTTTCCCACTTTCCTTAAGGGTTCTTAGAATTTATCTAAAGAAAAATAATTCTTGTTTACTTAACGTTTTAAATGTTCCTGTTGGGCGCACTTTACTTTTAAGAAAAGAGTTCAGAGTCTTAACTCCAAAGGCTCAGAGACCAGTCCTAGGAATGCAGGGGCCCATCAGGTGGTGGGCAGAAGGGGCAGACCCACTGCATGCCCTGAACTGCGGAAGGTCCAGGATGCCGGGCAGGGCCAGGTGACCTCCCGTGAGGGCTGCACAAATCAGCCTCCGACTCTTGACTAGACTTTGTACTGTGTGTAGAAATGACTTCATCCATCCCAGGGCCTTCCAAGGTGTGAAGGGGAATTATTTCATAAGACCAATGTTGAGTGGGAGAAACTGAGGCACAGAGAATGGGTAAATCTCCCAAAACTGTGTTCAGAGCCACTTAACTGAGTCTGGAAGAAAACCTTTGGTTTCCATGAGACCCTGGGGCTTTCCTTTCTATGTCTGATTTCTTTCTTTTTTTTCTTTTTTGCGGTACACGGGCCTCTCACTGCCGTGGCCTCTCCCGTTGCACAGCACAGGCTCCGGACGCGCAGGCCCAGCGGCCATGGCTCACGGGCCCAGCCGCTCCGCGGCACGTGGGATCTTCCCGGACCGGGGCACGAACCCGCATCCCCTGCATCGGCAGGTGGACTCTCAACCACTGCGCCACCAGGGAAGCCCCTGATTTCTTTTTTAATTAGAAGCCTCATAGCTTCTCCCATGACAATG
>NW_006769874.1:3321661-3329619 GCF_000442215.2 Lipotes vexillifer
ACTCTTTCTAAGAGCTGAGCAGATGTTCAGGTTCAGACATCCAAGGTAAAAGGGGAAAGAAAGGAAGGGGGAGGGTACTGGTGCAGGCACGGCCCTGTAGTAGCTCGGCCCCAGGGAAGGGACGCAGAGGGAGGTTCTTAGACCGACAGTCGTGAACGATTCCTCTTTGTTTAGAATAAAATTAAGATGAAGCTGAAGCCAGCAAACCCTACCTGGATCGGGACCAGAAAACAGCTTGTTCCTACAGTGGAGCCGGGGTCTGCAGGTCCAGACGCTGTTTCTGTATCTTTCGCTGGCTTCCTGCACCCGGGGCTGCATGGCTCCTGCCTTACCGTGGACGCCTCTCATCTGGAAAACAACGTAATGGAACTAAGATATGCAACTATTTGTCTGGGGTAGAGCACGAGGAATATCACCTGTCTGATCCACAGCCCTCCACGGGTCGGTGTAACCGTGGCCCTTGTGAGTAAGATGAGTATCTAGCAGGAAAGCATCACTTCACGCGAGTCCCGGGCCCCACTGCCATCCACGCACGAGGGGACATGCTCCCTGCGCCCTCCACGGGACCCACAGGCCCTCCGTTTAGGCCACATCCGAGAGAGCCCAAGAGCTCCCGCAGCTCTTGCTCTGGTCCCAGCCGGGTGATCCTCCAGGCAAAGGGCGAGTGTGTGAGCCACAGGGGACTCGCACATCGGAAGCCGGGTCAGCGGCGGGACGGCTGCAGCCCAAAGAACCAGGAGACGCCAGACTCCCTGCCACTCCCTTCCCCGGAGAGGCTGCCAGTGTCCTTGCTGCACTACTTGGAACTCGCGCCCAGTCGTCATTCAAGCGTGTGTGTCAGGGCGTCCATATGGGGAAGCCCTCGGCAAGCACACGGCGCTACTTGCCACGCTTGAAGCCTCCTGGTGCTGTGGCGTGTTGGCCCCAAGCTCAGTGGCCTGGACAGCCCCGAGGAACGACATGCGTGTCTCCAGGGACAGGCCGGCCCACCATATGAGAAAGGCCCCAACCCAGGGCTGGATGCTCAGGAGACCTCGGAGAGGCTGGAGGCCAGCCCACAGCAGGCCGGGCCGTCCCCTCACCATGAGGCAACCCCCGGGCAGCCTCTGCACGTTGGGAGTCTGTGTCGCAGCCAACAGGCTTTCAGATCTGACCCTGGGGCCTCGGAGAGCAATAGTCACCCCGAAGCTGGATCCCACTGGTGGGGCAGATGTTCGTTGTGGGGAAAGCCAGGAGCACCTGCCACCGCCCTCACGAGCACCCATCCTGTCCTTTTATCCAAGGAGCCTCTCCATCCCCGTTCAGACCAGGGAAGTGGACACCCTGGCAGAGGCAGAGCCATGCTGGGGTCCACTCTGTGCCGAGCTACAGCCCAGACCCCAGGTGATAACAGCAGTTGAACAAACACATTTTTAAGATGGCCTTTCTCCAGCCTTTGTCCACTAGGGCAGCGTTGGCATCTCAATCATTAATCGGCTGCATTGATCAGTTTAGTGTGTGTACCAGAGTCTCTGTTAAAATGACCACTTGACCCTAAACCAACTTCCTGGAAACCTGGATCTGCAGCCCCAGGTCCACCTGCTCGTCGAGGGGCAAGTTCAAGCTTCAGCAAGAGAAGATTTGGGTAAAGGAAAGAGGGGAGTCGGGAGGGTTCACACTCAGCCTTGGGTCAGACCCCAGACGCTGAAACCCACATGCACCCCTCCCCCAGGCTTAAGTGCTGCGTGAGACCTCACCTTGCACAGAGCACCCTTGGCCTGGCTCCCTGGAAATCAGATGCACAGGCCCCGGCACAGGGACAGAAACAAATCAGCCCAATCCTAAGATCCATCAGGATATAAATCTCTCTCGACACTGACAGGACAATCCACGGAGATGGCATGATACCTTCTGACCTCCTGTTCTCACGGAGGGGACAAAGGCACTGAGGAGATGCAGAGGTCAAGCCTACGTGGCTCGTGGCCTTTGGATACAACAGGCACCAGGAGTTCAGGTTCTCTGTGTGACCCTAAGAAGTGTCACTCTGTCCTGTGTTACCTAAACCCAAAGTGAAGATTTCAATTCTCTGCCCAGAGTTTGTTCTTGTAAAGACACCTGCCAGATTCTTAGTTGAAATTTCCAAGAGAACCAAAGTGTAATCTCACCTGTTTGCTGCACCCAAATCCTTATGCAAGGAAACCACATAACTGTGCCAGCTTCCAACCTCCCCTACCCTGGGTCTCAGCCTGAGCTCCAGGACACAGAACTGTGACTGTGGTGGGGACGGCCTGGGACAGCCGTAATCTGTAGTGGAGGACAGATGCCCTGCCAGCCAGGTGCAGCAGAGAAGCCAGGATGATGCTTCTGGGAAAGAAGAACAGTGGAAACAGCGTGACCACACGGCCCCTCGCAGACCACAAGTTGAGCAAGCCTGGGGCATGTCTTACAAAGCCACTTATTTTTTTTGCTGTGCGTGGCTGAGGTCGTGAATCTTATAAATCTGATACAGAGAAAACCTGATACAAATACAAATTCAGTACTTTTCACCTTCTAAACTTATTGATCACATACAAATTCAGTAAGTGCCTAATATGTGCCAGGATTGTGCTAGAAGCAGAGGAAAGAGATGAAAGACACGTCAACCCCAGAGAAGTCTGCAGACTGGAGAGGAGACTGACACCAGAGGAAGGAGTGACATCTTCCAAGAGGAGGTGCTGTGAGCCGGGCCCTGAAGGATGAATAGGAGTTTTCCATGAGGAGCGAGCTGCATTCAGTATCACTGCAGGTAGAGTGAGAGGAGGGGACAGACCAGGTGAACGTGATTTTATCCTGCAACCAATGAGATCACTGAAGCACCTGATGGGAGATGACCCGCCCAGAGTGGCAGGTTGACCTTTACTTGGATTTCCCCAAGGAAAAGCACAGCAGTAGTGTAACAGTTCCGGTCCAATCAGCTGCGGAAGTACCGATGTGCCTCTAAGAGATACTCTAATCATCACCTACTGTTTCTTTTGAAACCACATTAATTTTCCTAAAATTTTCTCTTCCTTCCTTCTACTATACTTAAAATAGTAAGCTGCATTTTTAAAAAATATATTTTATGTCCAAAGCTTTTTAGCTTTTCACTGCTTTCCACAGCCTCCCCCCAACTGAACAGAAACACTGAGATTTGGCTAAATTCGCCCTTCAAAATGGGCCCACGTGGTGGATGTAGACCTGCAGGACCGCCCCCCAGCCAGGGACCCAGACACCGGATGGGAGGGGAGCATGTGTGGCAGAGAAGTGGAGGTCCCCCGGCTGCTCATAAGAGGCCCAGGGACCACCTCCCTCCCAGAGCTGCTCTGGAAAAGCTGGGGAAGTCACTCCAGCCCTCTCGCTTCCTAAGGCTGCTGTCGGCTCAGAGGCTGTCTTCCGTCTGAGACCTGCCCATCCCTGGGCATTGGGAGGCACCTCTGGGAGGCTGGCCTCTTCCCGCAGAGGTGAGAACACCCTTGCAATTCCATCAGGAGAAATGATGTCTAGATATGCCATCATAGAGACAGCAGTTACACGTTTGCTCTATGTCTGTGTCCAGGAGGGGAAAGGGGGGAGGGATGAATTGGGAGATTGGGACCCACATACACATGCTACTATGTATAAAATAGATAACGAATGAGAACCCGCTGTACAGCACAGGGAACTCAGCGCTCTCTGGTGACCTAAATGGGAAGGAAATCCAAAATGGAGGGATGTATGTATATGTGTGGCTGATTCACTTTGCTGTACAGCAGAAACTAACACAACATTGTAAAGCAGCTGTGTTCCAATAAAAAAAAAAAAGAAACAGCAGTTACATTTTTAAATTACGCATTTATGCAGCCTAGCAGGAGGGTGCCACCACTGTGCTTTTCTCCATGGAGGGCAATCAGTCCATCAGCATTTATTAAGCACCTACTATATGCCAGCAGTGCAGTGAACACTCGAGATTAAACGTAAAAATAAAATAAGCCCCCCACCAAGGAATCATCATCTCACAGGGCAGCAACTCCAGGGCCGGGAGAACCTCGTCCTTCAAGACAAGGTGGGTGAACCACAGGGTGCCTAAGCGACTGTGGACCAGCCAGTCACTCAGGACAGATGGACCAAGAGTTCGTGGTGGTCTGAACCGGGCGGCTTCCTGGGTATTGAGCCTCAGAGGCCCTGGGGAGTGGGTTGTAAAGACAAGGCCAGGAAGGTCTGCGCCTGGGAAGCTTTGGGAAGCGAGCCCAGTGCCTCCAAGCTGAGGGCGACTGGAAGGGGCGCGAGGAGCCTGTGCAGGGAGGCGGCACAGAGGTGAGGGCTGCCTGGTCCCCAGGAAGCTCTTCATCTGCTCAGAGACTGGCCAGCAGGGCGCTCTGCGAGATGGTCCCTACAGCTGACTGGGGGCAGCCGGCGGGCTGACCTGAGGCCCAGGATGTCTGAGGAGGGAAGGCTGGGAGCCCCCGGTGTTCTGGGTGGCGCTCGGGGCCCCAGTTCTTCAGTCTCTCTGTCTCTATCGTCTCTCTGTCTCTGTGTCTCTGTCTCTCCTTGTGTTCCAGGACAGGAGAGCCATCGCTAGACCCCAGACTGCAGGACAGTTGTCATGGCTCAGACGTGCGTCCTGGGCAGTCCTTGACCTGTATTTTCTTATCTGTGAAATCCTACCTTCCTTGTAAGTTTGCTTTGAGGATGAATACATCGGCATATTTAGATGCTTTGCCCAATAAATGTAGCGTTTATGATCATCATCATTGTTCAGCATCTCTCTTCTGAAGCTGCTCTTTATAGGATAGGGTCAGAATGGAAGTTTCCCAAAACTCAGCAGGGCTCTCCATCACCTTGAGAAGTGACAGCGCTCGGCCTTCTAATCCTGGAAGACTAATAAAAGGTGCCCTTCAGGTTAATAAAGCCGTGCCCTGGAGAGGCCAACCTTAAGCACGAACGTGATCAGGGCTGCCCAGCACAGCTGACGCCTCTCTTTCAATTATTTGCCAGAAATGAGTTCTGACCACCACTGGCCCTTGTGTCTGCCAAATGCCCCTTAAAAGCAACAGGCAGACTCACGGTGCAGGAAAGTCGCTCCCTAGAAATAGACCAGCTGCTTCAGAGAGAAACTTCTGAAGGCCAAGTTAAGCCCAGCCAGTAGCAAACGCCTAAAATATCTCACCTTGTGTTACTATAAATCAGTCCCTCAGCCCTGCTGGAGCTGCACCCGCCACTTCTGTCACCTGTCACCCCTCCCCGCGGCCCCGGGGGTCAGCTTTGTGCTCTGGGCCATTTTCTCCCGAAATGAAGCTTCAGAGAAGGTCCTCGGGATCATGGACGTACAATTACATTTTGAGTTTAAGGTAAACAGTTTTGTTTTAGCTTAACTTTGTCCCATGCAATATTTGGGTCACACTTTATAGTAAAAAATTTCTAGTTCATCTGAAATTCGAGTTTAACTGAGCCTATTTTTATCCAGCAGCCCTGCCCTGTGAGGCCTTTACAGATTCTCATCGGTCTGGTGGGGTTCCACCTCCAGTTGAAGGTGAACATAAGACCTCACGAGGCCCCCAGATCCCTAAGACGTTGCACTTCCTTTTCCTTTAGCAAACATTAAACTGCACAGCTTGTAGAGAACGGCACAGCTCAGGCCAGGAAGATCTGTTGTCTAAATTGGCATGACACAGTCCAGGAAGTGAGGTCCCAGTGTGGGGCGGCCCATTGAACAAGTGACATCTGACTGAGCAAAGGCCACACACCCTGCACTTTGTTTCTGGACTGGAGGAGGCCAGTTCCAGGAGTGGAACCGAGACCACAGAGCACTGGGGGCCCTGCCACCGAGACCCTTGGGGCTGGAGAGGGGCTCCCCACCTGGAGCCCTGTCCTCTGTGGGCCCAGCCGGCTGCCTGTCGGCTTCCCTCCCAGCACAGCGGAATGCCGCGGGTTTGCAGGCTGAATCGTCCTGGGTCCCCAGGCCAGTGTGTGTGCCGCCCCATCCAGCGTCTGCCTGGGTCACGCTGTGTCGTGACGCGTGGACCCCATTGCTGCCCGATAAGACACTTGACTTGTTTACCAGACCCTGTCGGGCAGGGGGTGACTCGGCGTCCCTGGGAGGGGGGGCTTCCCTGGAGTGACTATGAACCAGACACGGGCCAGGCCTTCGTCCCCAGGGTCCACAAGGACTGTCTGCTGGGCAGTGTCACCTCAGGAAGCCCCTCTGAGTGACCGTCCACGCTTTTCACTTTCACTATTCTATTCTAGGGCGCCTGCTGTGGAATAATTAGAGGAAGAAGGTAATTTAAACAGAAAGAACATCGTTTCCTGAATCCTGCACTGATCAGCTGTGAACCCTCCCCCCACCGCTTCCACACGGAGGACATGCCAAGCGTGGCAGGTTCTGGGGGCTTCCTCTCCTGCCTGCCCTGCGGTGGAGACGGCATTTCTGTCCCCGTCAAGACAAGGTTTGCTTGTCTACGTCAGACACTCTCGCTGGCAACGTGTCTGGTGCCAACGTGGGGCGGGGGACAGGTCATCAAGGTTGTGAAGATCTGCTGCCCCAGGAGATGCTAAGCTAAAGCCACCAGAGTGGACAACGCGACCTCAGATAAGATCCCTGCTCTGGCCCTGAATGTAATCCACCCACAGTCTACAAGCTGATAAGGTTCCCAGGCCTCCTGAGAGACAGGAAGCCCCACCTCTAGCTTGTCAGGTAAGGACAGCTGCCCTGGCACCTGCCCTAACTCGGCAGGGAGAGTAGAGGGGGCTCCCGCCGACAGGAAGGTGCCAGAGCCTTGGGAGCTGCTGAGACACGGGTCCAGACTCCGTGGGAAGATCGGTCCCTGCAGAGTGTCCCCCCTCTGACTCACACTCACCCCTCGCAAAGACGCTGAGAAGAATAGCACCTATTTCCCGACTGTATCTCCTGAACAGTAGGAAGGCTGATGGGATATAATCTTTTGCATACTTCAGACGTGTTGGAAGAAAGACAGAGGTAGGTTATGATTGGGAAATCTATTATATTCTAGAACTGCCAGCCCCGCTCACTAAAACTCTGGCCCCGAGGAGCCAGCAGCCCCGGGCGCGCTGGTTTTGACGAAGAGATCAGACGCAGGGGTCGCCGCTCCCCTCCCTTAATTCCGATCTCTCTTCCTCCTCCTTTTACCTCTTCCTTCTGCTCCGTTTTTCTTCGTGGAAAGATGTGCGCAAGGTGTCGACACACCCCGCCAGGCCCTCACTGCTGCCTCTGTCCTTTCCTGGTTGCCACTCTAAGGTCCAGTGGTGCTCGCTGCAAACAGTGGACAAGGGTGCGCGTGTTTGCGGTGACGTCATCCAACTGGAAACCAGGTCCGGGCTCCACGCGGTCAGCTGCTGCCGTCTGTCCCAGATCCTGGGCATGGCGGGGCTTCAGTGCCCCTGGCAAGCACAAAGCAGTGGTCAGGTTCACCACAGCGTGGCAAGAATAAAACCCCATGACAATAAGTGACCAAATCAAAATAGAATTTCTTTTTTTGGTTCATCGCTGCCACACCAAGACCTATCTTCAGAATCAGCTGACACAAGTGGTCGAACACCTGGTCCTGTCCTGTTCCCGCCCCCAAGAATTTAGGTGGGACGAGGGACAGCATATGTGTCGGTCCACCTCCTGAAGCACCAGCACAGAGGACCAGCGCCTGTGCCAAATGCCATGAATCTCCCGGGACGGCTGACACTCAGTCGCTGCCCTGGAATTGCTGGTCAGGCGCAGACGCAGACCTGCACATGGCAGCACAAGGCCGGATGTAATCGCTGAAGGATTTTAGTCAGAGAGGGTTACTACCTGGGATGTCAGCAAGCTTTCCTGTAAGCTTTTTACCACCTGGGATTTGGTCTGAGCCTTGAGAAATATATAAAATTGGACTCAGTAGAGAGCTCTTTTTTCTGGATAGCAGAAATGAAAGTGATGAGAATTAATACTAAGCACGCTTCTACTGAGCTTTTTTTTTTTTTTTTTTTTTTGG
>NW_006769874.1:3329697-3331394 GCF_000442215.2 Lipotes vexillifer
GTACACGGGCCTCTCACTGCTGTGGCCTCTCCCACTGTGGAGCACAGGCTCCGGATGTGCAGGCTCAGCGGCCATGGCTCACAGGCCCAGCCACTCCGTGACACGTGGGACCTTCCCGGACCGGGGCACGAACCCGTGTCGCCTGCATCGGCAGGCGGACTCCCAACCACTGCGCCACCAGGGAAGCCCCTACTGAGCATTTTACATGTGTTTATCCATTTAACCTCACAGCAACTCTAAGGAGAGCTATCACCCCCTTCCTCAGGTGGGGAAACTGCGGTTAAACACCCCGGCCGAGGTGAGGCCACGCCCAGAGCAGATCTGCCTGGTCCAGGGCCCCTGCTGCGGGCAGGCGGTCGGCACACGAGCCAGTCGGGCCTACCTGCTACCACTGTCATTAAATGCTGGTTTTTGTGGGTCTAGGCCCAAGACCTAAGGGAAATAAAACACTTCAGCTGCCAAGAGCCGGGCCTCAGTGAATATCACAAACCAAAGAGCTTTCTTGCTCCCAGGCACCTCATGCCACGTGGAGAACTGGCCGCCACCCACAGGAAGCCGTCCGTGATCCCACCATCTCGTCATATGTTGGGGCAGAAGCATTATTTGGGGAATTTCTGTGAGTTTCCCAAAGCTCTGAGTCCTAACGTGACTTTGTAAAAGTGGGTGAATTCTGGGCGCCTGAGGCTCCAGGGGGCAGGATGGACAAACAGACACCTCCTTTCCACGCCCCCCGACCCCCAGGAAGCTGACACACCAGCAGGAACTGAGCCCCCAGTGAATCCAGGAAGAGGATGGCACAGGCTCCACGCACCCAAGTCGACCATCCGAGAGGTGAGAGCTGTCACAGGGCCCCAACCTACCACCCAGACTGCACAGATGTGCTAAAACAGCGTCTTTACTTTTGGTGGAATTATATCAAATTGGGCTGGTACACAGGTCATCCAACACTCACCAGCTGCTCTCTTTGGCAATTAAATATGCCTTTGATTAACAAAATGGTAAAACACACAAACGTAAAAATGAACATGGGCTCTATGGGGAGAACAATAAAAGGGGTGTTTGATGATGAAAAGATTGAGAATATCACCATCCTTGATAAGTTCTGATAACACGAGAGAGCCTGAGGAGTTAGAGCAGCATTGAAAAAGGGGTCACTCATCACGGAACGAGGTCGACCAAACTGATCGGAAAACCATTACTGTTCTACTAGATGAAGGTGAAGGAAAATTATAACTCAGTGAGAGAACAGCCCAACTCGCTCATGATCAAATAGTGTAATTAAAATGATTGCTTACCCATGATGGTATAAAATTTCCTTGATAAGTATATTGTGGTAAAACAGGCGTCCCATACATCAGGGGCGCGGAAATTGGTTCCGTCTGGGGGGAAGACATTTGACATTTGGCGATGAGTGCCGAGAGCAGAGTCAGCTCAGGTCCTTTGACTCAGTGATCAGCGTGGCAGGTGGCAGGAGCTGTTGGCCAGTATCATTACAGTGGCGAGAATTTTCTAAATAAACCCTTTATGGAGTATTAAGTAGCCTTTTAAAATGGTGGTTTTGAAGACCATGTAGCACCACAGAAATTGCTGATAATATAAATGCTGCTTAAACATAGCAGGATAGGGCTGCCCTGGTGGTGCAGTGGCTGAGAGTCCGCCTGCCGATGCAGGGGACACGGGGTCGTGCCCCGGTCCGG
>NW_006769874.1:3331436-3353944 GCF_000442215.2 Lipotes vexillifer
GGTGGGCCCGTAGGCCATGGCCACTGAGCCTGCACGTCTGGAGCCTGTGCTCTGCAACAGGATAGGCCACAACAGTGAGAGACCCGTTTACCACAAAAAAAAAAAAAAAAAAAAAAAAAAAAAGACTGGGCAAGGCCTGGGGAAAAGCCAATTAAAGGACGACCAGAGATCAGTGTGGAAACATGCCATTCCTTCTTCCTGGGAAAACATCGGAAACTTGCCCCCAGGGGAAGGGAGGCGTGGCCGGCTCTCAGCTGGGAAGGGGCCTCATCCTCTCTGGGCGAGGAAGGAAGAGGGGCTGGTGCGTGAGGATTCCCACCCAGGCCCAGGCGTGGCCAGGGGGGCGGGCGAGGATTCCAAACTTGCAGTTTCCTTGCTAGCGTGTGAGCGGCCACAGCCTCTCTCGTGCGCAAGAGGTTTCGTGACCTTGAGGTGCCCAGTCGCCGGTCCAAGTCTTGGCGTCCAGCTGTGCAGCACGTGCAATGAGGGCTGCGGGTTAGAAACTTCAGACCGAGCGTCGCTGCCTGTGAACCCTCAGAACGACACTTGAAGACTCCGACTCACGTTGTCACACAGAGCTTCTCAGGGACGAGGCCGTGGGCTGAGTCCAGAACCTTCCGTGTGCCGGGGTGCAGTCCCACCTGAGCATCTCCATAAAAGGAAGAAAGTTCTCCGTCTGCCGCGGAGGCCTGCACCCCCTCCCTCATGTCCATCTGCCACACTGCAGTGCCAGCAACACGAAGTCCCATCTTCAGAGAAGCTTTAAGTCAACGGCACATCACAGCTGCGAGAGCCGCAGCAGTGGCAGCAGCAAACCTTCCCGACGTGCTGCAAACGAGGGCCCTCCTGGCACACGCAGTCCCAACGCCCCTGCAGTGGAATCGCATCAACCCAGACTGGTGCTCTGGTCCACCCGTGCTCAATGGAGTGGGAGCTTTTATTCCAACTTGTTTATCATCTGTATCATCGGTTCAAAACAAGGCGGACACTTACTGGGCGGACAGTTACCAACCTGAAGCAGAGCCACCACGGCGCCCACTGCCTCACACCCTGAGCGGTCACCTCCCGCCGGGCCCCTGCTCCCCCACGGGCGCCGAGGCCCCTCCGTCGACTCCGTTCTCTGGAGTAAATCCTGAGGAGGAGTTGGGCCTTTTTCAGTAACCTGAACCTCATCGTGCAACATCCGTTCTCAGGGTCTCCCACACAGAACGAGCTTCACTTCCCTGAGCTCAGTTGGGGCATCTTGGGCGTCTGTGCAATTTCAAAAGGAGAAGACGATGCGCTCTCACCGGGGACAGAGCTGGCGGCCAGGTGACAGAGGAGGGGGCGCATCAGCTGCAGCAGAACTGCCAGGACCACAGGGCCGTTGCTGCTTTCTGAGCGACCTCATGTTAGCAGCCGCTCCACAGCCCGGCCACCCCCAGGTGACAAAGGTGGAAGGTGTCAGGGGGTTTATTAACTATTCCCTGGCTCCCGAAACCAGGACTCGCAAACAGAGATTCGTGTTTCTCTGAGCTCTGTTACTGAAGTAATTGCCAAGTCTTTTCCTATCCTGTGCTGACCCCAGAAAAGAGCTTTTCCCCACACGTTGCCATTCTGAGGCTTCTATCATCTACCAAACCGGCCGTGTGCACTTCCGTAGAAATACCCAGCTGGGAGGGGGCAGGAGCGCCCCTGACGCTGTGCCCTGGGGCTCACCCTGGAGGCTCTGGGGCTGCCCGGCTGACAGAGGATCTCAGAGCGGCAGGAGTCGGCCTCGGTCTCCCCGTCTGTGAAATGAGAGGCTTGGGTGTGTGGTCCCCCGCAAGGGGACCCACAGTCCTCGTGCACGGGGGCGGTTCTCTGAACACATGCAGAGTGGGCCCAGCCCCTGCCCAGAGCTGCCCTCAAGCAGGTCACCAAGCTCACGCCCCGTACCCCCAGGGGCCCCTCGGAGGGACATCCCAGCAGCCCCAGCTCCTGGGGGAGGGGGTCACCAGTCTGGAAACAGCGCATCCTCCTCAGCTTCCCTTTCAAAACTGGCCTGTTTCCTTGGCGCACCTGGGAAGATGAGGCAAAGAAGGCTTGACGATTCCACAGGAGGAAAATCAGTTTCATTAGTGCATTTACTGGACATTAATTTACTTTAAAAAGTTAAAGTCTAAATCCCCCAGAACACAGTGGTTAGGAGGGCAGGGGAGGGGGAGTGGCCGAATGGAGTTGGGGGAAGCACCAGCCCAGCAGGCGGGCACAGGGGCTATGCCTGCCCCTCCCGCCCCCCAGGGCAGGGCTGCGGCAGGACCTGGAAGCAAGTGCGGGGCCCGCGCTGGCTGACCCCCAGTCGCCAGCTACGCGCCCAGGTTGGGCCCAGGGGCTTCCGTCAACATGATCACTTTCTTCTTTGTTTTTCAAAGAGGTCAAAGGTCAGGGGCTGAGGGCTGGAGAGACTGGGGATTCTGAGATGTGGTTTCTTAGAAAACACCCCCCAGGAAAAAATACTTCTGTCACAAAATATCAATGCTGACCAGATGTCACTGGCTTTTTTTTTTTTTTTTCTGCATGTGTCCCTTAACAGCTGCAAGAGGATCAGCTCTAATAATTCGCCACGAGCATGCACTTTCTGTCTCCAGATAAAGGGATTTAAAATCCTATTTGTCAGTAAGCGATGGTGAAAACTGTGGAATGGATTTTTCTAGACCAAGAGAAAGGTGACTTTCTTCCCTGCTGCCTGGACGTGGTCCCGAGAGACCAGAGGGCTGCTCAAGCCTCCCACCTGCATCCCCGGGATGAATCCCACATCTACCAGCAGGTCCTTCAGCAGAACCAGAAATGAGAGCCATTGTTACCGCCTGTTCTGTCTCGGGATTTTGTAGGCATAAGACCAATCTCCTTACAATTTAGAAGCTCCTGGTCATTCCTGAGGTGTCTGTTGGTGTCCAGTCTAGAACATTCTATCATGCGTCTACTCACTGGACTGTCTTGGGGTGTTTTCCTAGTTTCACGTACAGCTTCTGCGTCTTGTCTTTTCTTGTGTTTTTCTATTTCATTTCTACTCCCTGGGTGCTTTGAACAAGTAGGTCCTCAGAAAGTACTCACTGAGGAAAATTTAAAGCAGATAAGGCCTTTTTAGAAGCCATTTCACCTATTATAATGACTGTTCTATAGTAGGTTAAATGAGATCCCTCCAAACCCAGCACCTCAGAGCGTGACCTTGTCTGCAAATGGGGTCTTTGCAGGCAATTCAGGATGGAGGTGAGCTCATACCGGAGTGGGGTGGCCCTAGATCCAGTGACTGGTGTCCTTATAATAAGAGGTGGAAAGATGCACAGGGAAGGGCCTGAGAAGTTGGAGGCGGCGGTGACGCCGCCCAAGCCAAGAGCGCCAAGGTGCTCACCACCCCGGAGCCTCCAGAGGGGACCTGCCCCACCGACATCAGATTCTGGCCGCAGAACTGTGGGAGTCCACATTGCTGTCGGTTAAGCCCACCCGGCTTGAGGTACCATGTTACGGCAGCCCCAGGAACTAACCCAGTACCCAGGAAGCATAGCAAGTTACAGCTGGTTCTAAGGGAAGCCGCTGCCCCCAAGGGAAGAGCCTGCAAACCCACCAGTGATTCAGAGTCGCATCCAGAACGGCCCTCGGGTCACTCCCCGCCCCCCAGGAACTGCTGCAGCCACAAGGACCCCCAGGACGGTGCACCCCTGGGGGGCTGCCCTGTGGGGTGAACTCGGGCACCACACCCAACAGGCTCAGTGACAGGGGAGGCCACGGGACTGCCCAGGACCCGAAAGGGACACGTCCTCAGTAGAAGCCCCGGAGTTTGTGGCTTGAACTGATTGGCGAGTTTCCCATCTCATTTTGAGTTAATAAACAGCAGAAAAAGGCAAAAGACTAGACTCTCGCTCTCCCACACCAAAGAAGCCCAGAGATTTTAACTCAAAGTCAAGGATGTGGTGGCTTGTTATTATCCACACAACACAGCATGGAGCCCAAGTCCTGCCCTGAATGTGATGCCCGGGGGTGCCTGGCACTTGAACTCTGACAGGGTGAGCACGCTCCTGGCTCTTGGTCTCAAACACTCAACCCCATGGCACTGAACAGGTTAGAACCCGTGGTAAACAGGCAGCCCTGTTATTGCAAACACTGGAGAGCAGCCCTAGAACTCGGCAGGAAAAGTGTTTGCGGCCCTCACCCTGAACGCAGCCAGTGTCGGGGCCAAGGCGTCAGGAGGGGAGTTTGCAGTCATCAAACCAAAGAAATAGCTAAAGTGACTTCATCGCGTTTTCAGGAGGCACACAAAAAGCGAGTGAGAATATCACGCAGAAATTCTTGGCATTTGGTGTCTCAGAGTCTAAGAACACAGAACCCAGCTAATAACAGAGACCCAGCTCAGCAAACACTGTGACCTGTTTTGTCTTTTGTGCATGGAACGCAGGACACTTCACAGCTGTCTCATGGCCATAAACGCTCTGCCAGGAGCGCCAGAATCCCGTCTGCTCTGCTCATCCGGGCCCAGCACAAAGTGGTGCCACTGGTGGTGAGGGAGAGGGTGCTGTCTGCGACCCACCCACCTTCAGGACAGACCCCACCAGGAATGTGGGAGCTGGAGGGTGCAGCCCAGGGAGCAGACACACCACCCACGAGCCTCACCCAGCACGCCTGTGCGTGATGCCCGTACCGTCTACACAGCTCTGCGGGGCGGTTTCAGCCTAGGAAACAACAGTCATCTCAGAAAGATGCCATGAAGAACCAATTGCTGTTTCAAAGCAACTGCAGGGGGCTGCAGTTTAGACTCTCCCCAACCTGTCACTTCTCCAGCTCTGCTGCGGGTCTCAGGAATCAGCTTATAAATACTAAAGCTGTTGTTGTAATAAGAAAAAGCAAGAAACATTCCTGGAATATTTCAGAGCAAAATGCTTCTGCAAGCCCTTGTGTACCCCACAGAAAACATTTAAAGGAGAAGCGCCGGGAACCAGAGCAGCTGCCCCAGCACCTGTTATTTATTCCCATCATTACAGTTCTCATGGCATTTTGGGAAGAACTGAGCGTTTTCCCTGAAGAAATACCCTGGGTTCTGGAGCACAGTTGACTGCTGCGGGGACAGAGGGCCCATGAGGTTCACCAGCGGCAGAAGCAGCCTCCCCAGGCTGCACGAGGGGAGGCCGCGGGCCATCCCACCCCGCCTGGCCCCCTCCCTGCTTCCCTGCCCGCCCAGGGCCCGTTTCTGCAAGGACTAAGGTGTCACCTATCTGCAGTTTTCACTCTCATAGAATAAATATCTGGAGTGAGGGTCTTCAGGGCCCTGGAGACACTCTAAGGATCCACCCTCAGACACTGGCCGCTGCTGGAGCCAGGTTCACTTCTTCCTGAGTCAGTCCGCAGGCCCCCTGAGGACCTAAACGCATACTCGCTTCCTCTTGCTGCGGTAACAAATGGCCACAGACTTGGTGGCTCAAAACAATACAAGTGTGTCATCTTACAGTTTTGAAGGGCAGAGGTCTGAGACACGTCCCACTGGGCAAAGTACAAGTGTCAGCAGGGCTGATCCTTCCGGGGCCTCCAGGTGGAATTCATTCCCTGCCTCGTCCAGCTCCTCGAGGACACCACATTGCTTGGCCCTTGGCCCCGTCCTCCATCCTGCCATCTCTCTCGTCCTAACCTCTGCTTCCACCATCACCTCTCCTTCCTGCCTGACCCCCCTGCCGCCCCTTCCCTGTACGAGGACCCTGTGATTACGTCAGGCCACCCAGTAACCCAGCATAACCTCCCATCCCCACGTCCTTAACTGATCACAAAGGCAGGTCCTGTTGCCACATGAAGCAACATATTCACTGGTTTGGGGGCCCAGGAGGTGGACAACTCTGGGCCTTCTCCTGTCCACCACATCCTTGATCCATGTAATTTTTTAACGACCTCTTTGAATTGGATCGGTTTCTGTCATCCACGCCACTGACGCCCTTCACCCAACCATCCACTGGGTTCTGTTTCTAGGACGCTGGGGTGTAGAAAGGACGGCTGAGAAGGGGTTCTTCCACTTACATCTTTCTGCCAATAATTTGTTCAACAGGTGTTGATGAGCACCTACCATGGAAGACGCCGGGCTCAGAGTGAACAGGGCCATGAGGAGGCCACAGGTGGGCAGGACATAGTCCTGAGTGGCTGTCAGGAGACCCACGTGCTGTGTATGGTCCAGCCGCAGGGACAGAGCTTCCCAGTGGGCATGTCCTTCCTCCAGAAGCAAGGCTGGATCAACAAAGGCTCCCTCGGGTTGTGCTTTCTTGCCAGTTTTGTGGGAAAATGCACAAACAACACAAATCCCATTGATCTGAATGAGTGTCACATGCTAATTTGGAATTTTCAGTTCCTCAGTAGACCAAAGCAAGAAAGTGAAAGTGTAGCAAGAGGTCAAGACCTACTTGCTAGAACTTCCCAAATTTCTAGAGGTCGTTAGATTTCCTGCGGAGACGGCAGGCTGTCAGCACTGAGTAGAGCCGGCGACCCAGGAAAACTGGGATCATCACAGTGTCTCAGCATCCACGTCTGTGGTTCTGAGTCAAGCTTGGGTGGCCTGGGTCTCACGGCCACCTGACCCCTGGCGAGCTGTGGGACCTAGTGGTTGAACATCTATTTGCCTCAATTTTTCCATCTCTAAAGCCCTTAACCCAGGGCCAAGTGTCAGCGAGCTCTGGGTGAGGGCTATTAATATCCCAGGTAAATTCTGGTCATTTCCGGAAGGCTAATCCCAGGACCTGAGGGGCTTTGATGCTGGAAGGAAGACCTTGCTGAGAAGATTAGTCTGTAAGTGTTCGGAGCTGGTGGCACTGAGCTCAGCACACCTAATGGGTGGGTGGGCAGAGGACCAGCAGTGACTCCTCGCTACTGATAATGCCACACAGAGGCCCGGTGTCGCAGGAGAGAAAAGAAGCTCCCCATCAGCCCCGTATCTTGGCCGTGTTCCCAGGCTTCTCCTTCCTCTCTTCCATGATTACTGGGACCTCGGAGATGATGGGCACCAGAGATACAAAAGCAACCAGAGAGCGCTTATCCGCAGAGGGGCCAGGCATAGGGAGGGGATGCCAGCTTTATGAGACGTAAAGGAACAGGCCTCCTGGGCCATGGTGCAGAGCGCGGCACCTCCCCCCCAGAAGGGGTGGGTCTGCAGATAAGTGGGGACATACGGGGACCCAGGGAGAGGCCCTGTGGACTGGAGACAGGCAGCCCCAGCCTCCGTTTCCCTGCTGATAGGATAGAAATTGTGTCTCTCACTTAGAATCCGAGAACTATGGCAGCATGTTGAAAATCCTTTTCAAAAGGTGTTTAAATGTTGCCACTGGCCACCGGGAAGCCGTGCGATGGGGGAAGCTCAGAAACCTCTGGGATTTGGTCTCTCTGTTGGTGCTGTGACCTTGGGCTTCGACCTCCACATCTGAAAATAAGAATTAAATGAAATGCACTTGGTGCAGAGCAGGGACCCCAGTTCTGGGTGGACGCTTGAGGAGCGGATTGGAGGCTTGACCCTAAAGGGCAGGAGGGAGGCCTGGCCTCTGGCCGGCATCTGGGCCCAGGCAGGGCCCCTCTGGTACCACCCTCTGCGCAGCCATCCAAGCGGCTGGCACGGCGGGCATGGAAGCCGCCTCTGCAGCACTGACGCCTGCCGTTTTCGCTTCCAGTCCTGGCGGGACCACACGCCGGCAGTCACTGTCGTCCTGAAACTGTTTCCCTCTGGCCCCGGACACCCGTCAACTCACAATTAGAGTACCGTGCAACTTTCAGTGTCTCGCTCCTGAATCTTCTGTCTTCACAGAGTAACGCTTTATTGACGCCAGACTCCTCAGCGCAGCGTCAGAAGGTGGTTCGTGATGACAGCCTAATTTAATCAGTGTGATCAGATCACTTGAACCCTAATGTTGAGTGGAGAATTGTTCCAATGCCGTCTCGCTGTGTCAGATGCCAAGAGCCTGGGGGCAGGTGTTCGGCATACAGGAACTCGAGCCGGCCTCCTGTGACAGTGACCTGTGTCCCCGCCTGCAGGGTGGCAACACAGAGATCCCACCTTGCATGGAGCTGACACCCGTGGCCGACGTGGGCCCGAGCTCCCGCCTGACCACTCACCTGGACCCCTCGGGCTGTGGGCTCGGTGCCCGGCCCGTGCCCTGGCTGCACGGACAGTGCCTCCCTTCCCCCCCGGTGCGCGAGGGCTGCAGAAAGAGTAACCGGGTGGCCGGCGCCGCAGGGGCAGGACTTCTGGCCTCCAGCTTGTCTCCAGCTGCAACCAGAAGACAAAACTACCATCTGACTCTGCCGTCTGGGCTCCGGCAGGGCGACAGGCCAGCAAACCCCACTTGTTTCTCTGTCCAGCGAGTGTTCCCTAGCTCTCCTGCGGCTGACCCTCCAGCAAAGACCCAGCGCTGTGTCCCTGATGTCAGCTGACGAAGCCGCAGGCTGGGAGCTTTAACGAACGCCGCCATGGTGTCATGGGGCTTGTCCTCTGGGAATTTCCACAGTGGCATGGGGCATGTCCTCTGGGATTCCCACGGTGTCAGCAAACCCCAGAGGCAGCCACCTGGCTGACCCACGATGCTCACGGTGAGGTGTTTGGAGCTTCAGGCCCCAGAGGGCGGAGCAGTGGCGCCCAAGTGCTCCGATGTAAACTGAATTCATGTGAAATGAACCAAGGCAGAACTCCTTGCTTTCACCAGGTGGTCTGTCTAAAAAGGTGTCTTTAGGTCTCAAAAACTTTTTAAGCTACGGCGGGTATGAGGGGCACGGAGCAGTGTCGGGAGAGACATGATAGACGCGTTACCCAGAACTCCCTCTGGTTTGCGCTGCAGCGGGTGGCTTTATATTTTCTCTGCCAACAGCCGGGAGGGGGGTGGGTGGAAGCAGGTAAAGAGGGGCATGGTCCTTTGCATCCCTGCTGCTGATTCGTAGAATTTCATTTATTCCACTCAAACAAAGCTGCCCTCTGGGCCTCTCGCTTCCCCTGACCCCTCAGCCTGAGCCCCCATCCTCCTTCCCCACCTGATCCCAACCAATCACCCCGTGACCCTGGTCTTGGTGGCAACTGATGAAAGTTTACGCAGACACCACAAGGAGCAGCCCGAGGAAGAGCAGGGACACCTTGGCTGCTTCCTGATCCCTCTGTGAAGCCGCTTGGGAGAGGCCGCCTGCTCCACCGCTCCCATCCTGTTCCCCCAGCCGCACCAGAACCCCACGTCCACCAGAGGCCTGGCCCTCAAAGGAGAGAGGGAGCAGTCTCCAGAAGCAGAAGGGGCGCAGTAGGCGAGGCACTGAGGCAGCCCCAGGGAGGCTCCAGGGGGTAGGCAGCCACGGGAAAAGGAAAGCTGAAAAAGGCCACCAGCATCTAGAGCAGGGATCAGCTTCCATGTCGGGGATCAGCATCCATGTCGGGGATCAGCTTCCATGCCGGGGACCAGCATCCATGTCGGGGATCAGCTTCCATGCCGGGGATCAGCTTCCATGTCGGGGATCAGCATCCATGTGGGGGATCAGCTTCCGTGCCAGGGATCAGTTTCCATGCCGGGGATCAGCATCCATGTCGGGGATCGGCTTCCATGCCGGGGACCAGCATCTATGCCAGGGATCAGCATCCATGTCGGGGATTAGCTTCCATGCCGGGGATCAGCATCCATGTCGGGGATCAGCTTCCATGCCGGGGATCAGCACCCAAGTCAGGGATCAGCTTCCATGCTGGGGATCAGCATCCATGCCGGGGACCAGCATCTATGTCAGGGATCAGCATCCATGTCGGGGATCAGCTTCCATGCCGGGGATCAGCACCCAGGTCGGGGATCAGCTTCCATGTCGGGGATCAGCTTCCATGCCGGGGATCAGCATCCATGTCGGGGATCAGCATCCATGTCGGGGACCAGCTTCCATGTCGGGGATCAGCTTTCATGCCGGGGACCAGCTTCCATGTCGGGGATCAGCTTCCATGCCGGGGACCAGCTTCCGTGCCGGGGATCAGCTTCCATGCCGGGGATCAGCTTCCATGTCGGGGATCAGCTTCCATGCCGGGGATCAGCATCCATGTCGGGGATCATCTTCCATGCCGGGGGTCAGCATCCATGTCGGGGATCAGCTTCCATTCTGGGGATCAGCTTCCATGCCGGGGATCAGCTTCCATGTCGGGGATCAGCTTCCATGCTGGGGACCAGCTTCCATGCCGGGGATCAGCTTCCATTCTGGGGATCAGCTTACATGCCGGGGATCAGCATCCATGTCAGGGATCACATCCATGTCGGGGACCAGCTTCCATGCCGGGGATCAGCATCCATGTCGGGGATCAGCTTCCATGCTGGGGGTGGGTTCTCTGAGCCAAGACTGAGTCAGTGACGAGGTCAGCAGAGGACAGACTGTGCAGCGGCCAATTTCCCCATGGGCAGAGGTAAGGTGGGGCTCCCTTTACCTCCCTCAGTCAGGGGGCTTGGGTGGAACAGTTCTTGCAAAATTCCGAAGCAATGAAAAGAGACGTGTGATACATGTGAGCAGAGACAGGGCCAGCGGGGTGAGAAGGGTCCACGTGCGCGAGCTCCCAGCACCTCCATTACCAGAGTCATCTGACCCGTGGCAGGGATTGTGCACCAGGGCTTTTGGCGCGATGGGGGTGGGAGTCCTCCATCTTGATTGTGGAGCTGATCTCATGAGTGTACGTGTTTCTCAACATTCATCCAACTGTGGGTTTAATATATGTGCATCTTACCATGTGTGAATTATACTGCAATATCGTTGTTTAGAAAAATTAACACAAAAAGTATACCCACCCATGAAGAAAACCCAAGCCACGCAGAGTGCTGGCTGCAAACACACTTGGGGGTGTCTGTGATGTTCTCCCAGGGATGCCAGCCCTCACCAGTCAGAGGCTGGCCTGCTGGGCCCTTCACTGAACCTGTGACCTTTCTGTGCCTCAGGAAAAGGAAATAATTATCTCCACCCAGGTGTGTTATGAACTCACCTTAAAGATGTCTATGAAATGCCCAACGCACAGTAGGTCCGCACTGGTGGACAGCAGGTGCCGTGGAAAGAGTAAGGCCTCCAGGACTCAAGCCTCCACTAAACAGGTTAAAGTGGAATAATTCGGATCACTGTTTTCACTAATCAAATTGGAAAATGAACTTCTTAATCATGATTCATTGTGTTGGTGAACAACCGGCAGGATTACAAATTGGTGCAAATTTTCTAGTGGGAATTTAAAAATCGTAAGTGTCTTTATAATGTTTATTCCCTTTGACAGACTAATTCCACTACTAGGAATTTATCATAATGAAACAATGAGACATAATCACAACGATTTATGTACAAAGTTGTTCAATGAAACATACTTAGACCGACAACCATCCGAATGCCTGCAAACGGAGAAGATCAAAGACGCTCGGGCACAGCTGCGGGGAGAGCATCCTCCTCCGGCTGAGAATTCTGCCGCCTCAGGCCAGGCTCACCCACGCTGAGGACGGCAGGGGCCCTGGGAGCCCAGGAGGGTCCGGGCTGCCTCACACCCAAAGGGGCACCTCCTGGGCTGTCAAAGCGATCCACCCGAAGATCACTCAAAATAGCAGATAAATAAAAATAGCATCCTTGGCCTTGGAATGAGCTGCACCGCAGGAAGGGAGGAAAGGGGAACTGCAAAGCGGTCACCTTCCAAGTTCTGTTTGGGTCAGTTTGTTGACATCAGTGTGTCTGCTGGGGGACACGCCAAATGCATCCAGGGGAGCACCTGGCCACCAGGACAGCCTCACAAGGTAGTCCCCACCGCGAGCCATGGGGGACTGAGTCCACCTCCCTTCCTCAGTGGCGTGGAAGAGTCCTACTTTCTGTAGGGCCCTCTTGGGAACGAGAGGCGAGTTTATGCCATTGGAATAGGGTGGGGCCAGCAGAGAGGCCTGAGAACCGGGACCAAGGGCAGCGCCTCCACCTGGAAGGGGGCGCTGGCCAAGACGGACTCGCGCCTGCCTCTGGAGCCTCGGTGACCCTGCCCCTCTCCCTCGTGCGTGCTGGTCAGACCATCGCCAGCAGCCCAGCGCCCGCGGTCCTGCTGGGTCAGGACCATGCACGCGGGGCCTTTTGCTCTGCTGGCGGTGACCAGCCTCCTTCCCTCTCCTGGGTCAAAAGGAGCGGAAAGGGAGCGCACCTGGCTCTTCCATCTTAAACTCCTCCTAAATTTAGGATGTTTTCCCCTTATGAACACGCCCTTTTTAATGCTGCATTTAACTTGACTTTTTATTCCCAAGCTGTTTCCAAGCTTCTCAGAAAGGGCTGAATTCACAAAGTCCCGGGAATCCATTCTAACTCTGGAGGAGGTCGTGGGCGCCGTCCCTGCCTCCAGAGCAGCAGCAAGAGCAGCCCGAGGGGCCCGTGGAAACGCCACTGGTGCTACAGAAGCGCATCGCAGGCCGCTCCCGTAAAAGCCCCGCGTGGCTCCGCTGGGCCCAGAAAATGGCAGAAAGTCTCAGCTTCCAATTCCGTCTCCGAAGATGCGAGCTCACAAGCCACGACAGTTCTGGTCAAGTGCCCAGGACTGACACTCTCCCTTCTGGTCCAGTCATTTTAAAGTTCAAGTTAACTTAAAGATTTATTAACTTTTTGTTAATATTGATTTGAGCACATGAGAGGTAGAAGCCAGTGCGTGTGTAGCACAGACATAGACAGCAAAAATTGATGGCAGAGAATTCGAACCTGAGCAGGCCCGCAGCTTTCTAGGTCTCCACGCTTGTTCCCGCTGCACGTTCACGTGGTCTTCAGAGGTCACATCACAAGGACATTCAGCCACCACAGCAGCCCACCACCAGCCCAGCCAGCCTTCCGAGGCTGCGGGCGACGCCTTGGTCCCCGTGCATCCTGTCCCTGCTGTTTTGGACTCTCTGCTCTTATCCTGAACCCGGTGCCCTTTAGGAGTGCCGCTCGTGGCATCATCGTGTTCATCTGTGTGCTTCAGAAAAGAAAGAGATCCCGAGGCTTGCGTCGTACCTTTTAAAATGCTGTTTCATGCTGGCACCTTCAGGGACACCACCCCCGTTTCTTTTAAGATTATAATCTCCATAATGCAGAATCAGCAAATGCCAGATGTGGAGCAGAGGATGTTTTCTTAAGAAACAAGAAAGGTGAGAAAGAGAGTGTGGTTGTTTTTCAAGTCTTGCCAGCAAGAAAAGGCAAGGACGACACCACCCCACCTCTCAGGGTGATGCAGGTCAGATAGGTTTCTCCAAAATGGAATATTGGTTTATTTGAGCAAATGAATGTAACTCAAGGTTGTTCTGGGGGGAAATGCTGATATTCTGCATGGACACGCATCATCTTTAAAAATTTTGTCTCCTAATTACTTCCAGATGACAACTGCCTGGCACGGTCGAGCGTACCATGGTGCGCACACCTGTCGCGTGAGGCTTGACGTCCCACAGACGCACACCCACACGTTCGGGGCCCAGCTCAGCCCAAGTTCCAAGTCCCGCTCTCCTTTTCAGTGTTTCTACAGACATCCAGCAGCTGCCCTTTAGGAAAGTTGTTTAACTTCCCTACAGTTTTTCTACAAAATTCACAGCCTAAGAAATTACTAACTGCATATGGCTCCGTTGGCTGGATACCAAGCAAACATCCTCACGGCACACTCTGTGTCTAGGTGACCTTTTACTTATTAGAATAAAAACAAAGTAATGTGGTCTCCCACTCAGATCATATCTATGTTTGGCTTCATGCTATGGTCCCAAAGTTCCAGTCACACTGGGAGGAATAAAACTTCTGTCATGACCAAATCCTCACACGCTTGTATGCATTTCCCTCCCGTGTGGTGAGTGTGCACAGACGACAGCTCTGGCTCAAGCTCCAAGCTGGGCCTGGAGGTGGTGAGAACCCTGCCCGCCCCTGGGACACACAGGCCTTCCACAGTCGCTGCACACACTCAGCCACAGGCCGGCCAGAGGACAGCACTGTGACAGGCCAGGTACCCCAGCTGGAGGCCCAGAGGGGTCTTCCCTGTCAGCAGGTGCTCGGGGAGGAGCCGCGCAGCACGGCCCAGCAGGCGGGAGGTGACAGCCTAGTCTTGGAACCGGGGAGGGGTACAGAGCCGCATGCCGACGGCCAGTGTGGCTGGAGCTGAGCACGGAAGGGACAGTGGGGAGAGTGACACAGACTGAGGCAGAAAGACGGTCAGGAGCCGGATTACACCAAGGCCTGACAGACCAAGGTGAGGATTTTGAACTTTATGCTAAAAGCAGATGTTAGCTGGTTTTAGCAGGAACGACACTCTCGGGTTTGTGCTCTGGGAGCCTCTGGAGCCACGTGGAGAGCAGGGTCCTTGCAAAGCTGCTCAGGAAAGACCATCATCTTTCAGCAGAGTTGACAGTCACTGAGCCTGGCCAGCGGGGCAGGGCCTGGATCTGTCACTGAGCCCAGCCAGCGGGGGCGGGGCCTGGATCTGTCACTGAGCCCGGCCAGCGGGGCAGGGCCTGGATCTGGCACCAAAGCCCTGAACAAGCCCCGCCGCGTCTCGAGCCGTAGGATTGCCTTGGTTTGGTCTCACAAGATTCCTCATCTGAACGTGCGAAGACCGGAAACCTCCCTAAAATCCACTGTGCTCGCACATCTACGAGACACAGCGTTACACGTGCACCAGTGACTGTGTCACCTGGGTGCGTGCACTCACTGTGTAAATCATCTTAATGCCTTTAGTTATGGCAAGTTTCCAACACACACACAAGGAGCGAGAAGGGTGCAGCCAGCTCCACCCACAGCCAGCCCCGCGACTGTCCACTAGCAGTCCTCGTGTTTCACCTGCACCCCGCCCACTGCCAGCACCCCGTCTCATTACCTTTAAGCAAATCCCAGACATAATATTGTTTCATCCATAATATTTCAGAATTTTTCTCTAAAAGTTAAGCACTCTTTTTTTGTTCGACATAAGAGTAATAACCTCTCACATCTAAAAAATTTACAAGTACTGCTTAACACCATTAAACATCCAGTCAGGCTTTACATCTCTCCAGTCAGCTCATGAATTTTTAAACTGTTTTCTGACTAAATCGTTTCTAATCTGCGAGTCCCCTCATCCCCCTCCTTCTGCCCTGGACTCGGCCAAGCAGATCCTACTGGTGTCTGGACTGTGTCCTCAGCGCCCTGGACTCCTGTCAACGGGTAACTCGATCAAGGCGTCTGACCAGATTCAAGTTCAGTTTTCTTGGCAAAACTATTTCCTTCACTGTGTTGCTGGCTGTCTACTCAGCGACGCAGAGTATGCACCCAAGTCACACTCGCTCAAGGGCCTGTTTGGGGCTTGTACACGGGTCACACAATTTACATCTCGGTAACTGCCGGCTGCTGTCAGGCTCAAATGAGAAACACAGTTGCCTCCCTCCTCCACTGATGGAACCAGGGTTACTGAGAGGGGCCAATTCTAGAGCTGGGCCAGCAGGGCTTGTGAGCCTGAAGGTAAGACACACCCGGGAGGGTGGGGACCACCCCACCCTGGGGCAGCAGCAGACTGTGAGCCACTGAGTAACGCCGGCATCTACACTGCTGTGGACAAGAAAGGACCGCTCGTCCTGACTGCAGAGGGCCAGCCAGTCAGGATGGAAGGAGGACAGACATGACAGCCATCGTCATAACGAGAATTCTTTGCAGAATTTCTGGAAGTCCAAAATTATGTCCCTATGAAAAGTTAAAGGAAAAAGGCCTAAGGAAAAGTATGTGTGCCCCACCTTCCTTTCAGTGCCTGGAGCATGGGGCTGAGGCCTGCAGGCCGGGCCCTCGGGCAGGCGTCACCCACGCTCGATGCTCCTCAGAACTTGGGAGCACAGGTCCAGCGCCAGCTTCACCCCCGCTGAAGGGACCTGCCTTTTCACCTCCTTGTTCTTGTCACAGATGCTCCTTCCTGCCTGGTTCCTAGCAAGGCTAATCATGCTGGGTGTCGCTTGGGAGGTGAATTGTGGACATTTGTCTGTAAATACCCATGTGTTTATGTGGATATTTTTGGTCAATGTACCTGAATTTCCCCCTGCAAATGCCATAAACCCTGAAAGCTGAGGGACCGTCTGGTTAAATGTCCAATTAAAACGTAAGTCTCAGGAGGGACCCAGGGAACCACGTGCACCAATTGCCAATTGGCTGGCAATTCCAAAGCTGCACCTTTCAGTCTCAGTTTGCCGTGTTATTTGCTTACCTAGATGAAAGATGAATTTATTCCCTGATTTTACTAGAAGGCTGGGAAAGATGAAAGTGAGATTATCTTTAAGTGCATTGAGGTTCTTTCATAGAATGGGCTTTGCAAGAATCCCAGAATATTCCATATTTTTGAAAATAGAGAAGCCATTTAATTTATTATCCGCGTCAGGTCGCTGCTGAAAGTGAGAGGGAGCTATGAATGACTCCAGGTTAACAAGCGTAAACTGGATTGAGCTCACCTCACTCTTTCACCAGATCGTGTAGCCTCTTGAAAGCAACCTTGGTGACCCCCTCAGTTAGTCTAGAATATGCTGCTAACCCTTAAAGTCAGCAGGGGACCGTTTGAGTGTGGAGGAGCTTTAGAGCCTAAATCTCCTTCAGCCGCACTTGGGCCCGACGCTGACTTCTTTCCGTGGATGCAGTCTCTCCACTGGAGTTTCTGCCCGTGAGCAGTTATTCCAAAATAACAAGCCGGAGGGGTGGGGAATGGATGGGGTTGTGTTTAGAGGCAGAAGCCCCAGCCGGGTGGCTCCTGGGTGCCATCTGGCCCCTATGTTGTTATCTTGGTCTCCAGTCCACTGCACGTGCATCTCCATCCTTTACACACACGAGGATGGGCATCAGGACTGATTGACACACAACGTGCTTTGTGTTTCCTCTGCAGGAAGAGTCCAGAATTTCTGACTGTACAATAACGACCGATGGAATAAATTCATCACAGTCACTGAGACAAAGGCAACCTCTTCCCTCTAATTAGTTAAGCCCTCTGCCTGTTCCCCTCTGACCCCAGGATTAAACCACTTTTCCCCAGTACTAACTTGTCTTCGAGAGCTGACCATCTGCACGGATCCTTTGGAACCACTGAATGGCACCAGTGATGCGGTCTGTTAAATCCCTGTCTTGTTCTCAGTAAGAAGCTGAGTTTCTGACAGATAATGATCAAACCAGGGTCTGGAGCCAGACTGCCCAGATTTGAATGCTGACTGCCACTTACCAACCCCGAGCAAGTACCTTCACCTCCCCAAGCCTCAGTCTCCTCAGCTATAAAATGGGAGTAACGAAGCTACTATCTTGGAGGATTAATGAGATAATTCACGTGGAGGAGTGGCCTGGCAGGTAGTAACCACCCACGAAGAGTGTTTTTATCATTGCTGTAGTCTGTCCCACGGCAACTGTGGTTGAATTAGGAGGCAACTAACTCTTTTGAATTAGCTAGAGATAAACCCACAAACCAATGAATAAGTATTATTCGAGGACCAGAAAGCCTTTGTCATGACAACATTAAAGTGCTCCCTGGGTATTTAATCCAAAATGAGGCTTTGTTCCAGTCCTGATAAAAATAAGGCTCCGATGGAAGGTGACCAGCTCCGAGGCTTCTCAGCACTGACCGGACGTGAGGTGCGGGCGTCTGTGCCCTCAGGTTTCCGTGCAGTTCAGGGGATGCTCAGGGAACCAAGCGACCAGCAGCACTGCGCCTGCCCCTTCCTTTTCCTGACAGTGACCTTGGAGGGTTCTCTGAGGTGGGCAGAGGAGCGAGGAAAGCTGCTTTTCATCAATCCAATGAAACTATGCAAAGACCTGGGAAACAGAAAAGCAGAGGCCGTTTCTGTCCTCACGGCCTCGGACAAGTATGAGTGAAAGTCTGCTCTGACGAGGGGTGAGTAAGTACACTTCTGGATGTCGTTCATAATATTTATTTTGGAAAAATATTTTAAAAAGGAATTTCTTCATTAACAAAACAGTAAAAAAAAAAAACCCTCAAATAACATTTGCACAATATTCCATAAATACATTTATATACAAAAAAATATAGTCACATAGACCCGAAGTGCCTTTGTACATATTTACCAAAAATTTAAATTATAAAAATGAACATCACAAAATACTCAAGCTTTACAGATACCATGAAAAATATTTTTACAAATCCAAAAAATAACGCACATTTTTTTCCACCTAGAAAAAACACATTTTAGTATCAAAAAGGACAATAAAGGCAGTGTTTGTGATTCTAATTCAAGAAAAGACTGGCTCATAAGACTCCAAAATATACACTTCAAGCAGTGCGTGCTTCTTACGTAGTGATCAAGTCCATTCATTTAAATATATATTTTTTAAAAGCAACTGTCCATAGTGCAATGGAAACGTCCTCAAAGGCAGTGCGACAGGCGCCTGGAACGCCTGCCGGCTGCCCCCTCGGCAGGAAGAGGACCTGGCTTCCCAGCAGCAGTCACGAGCACCTCCGCTCCTCTCAGCAGCATCGTCGGGGCAGATATCCTTGGAAGTTCACTTATTCTAAGAGAAACGGGAATTCGCCACGTCACCTCCACTTCACACCTAGGGGGCCACGAGACAGAGGGGAGGTTAGCGCCAGTCATAGGCCCAGCTCCGGCCCGGCCGGGCCGGGGTGGGTCGGGCGGCCGCGCGCTGACCTCAGTTGCGATGACGCACTCGTCCTTCGCCTCGGATATGACGTACACCGACTGGTACTTTGTGTCTTTCGAAGTGGAGGACACAGGCTCCGGCCTTTTCCTTTCAGCTGCTTCTCCCCTAGACGGGAGGTGAAAGGGAACCACAGTCAGCACGTGAACACATTTTTCAACAGTACGATGACCAGAGCTTGGAGGAACACGGCCGGCCGCCCGGCCCGCCCGGCCCGAGGCGCCCCGCGAGGCTCGGGCTCCTGCCCGGCCGCCCGCCCGGCCGCCCGCGCCCTCGGCCGCAGCACACGCACCCCCGGAGGGTCGGGGCACTGTCCTCCCCCGCAGAGCCCCGGGGCTGGCGCCTGGCTTCGCGCTTGCTGTGGGGCTCCCCGCTGGCGGCGGCTCCCTTGAGGTCCTGCAGCAGGTTATAGCCCACGGCGGGGTCGCAAGCCTTGAGGCTGTTCTTCTCGGCGCCGGGCTCCGAGTGCGGGTCCGCCTTCTCGTTGGTGTTCTTGATCTGCGCGGCGCCGATGACGCTGACAGGGACGTCCTTCTCTCGCTGGCGGCTGGCCAGGTTATTCATGGTCTCCGCCTCCCCCGGGCAGGGGTCGGCGGGGCGCCGGCGCTCCTGCAGCCTCAGCCGGACGCAGACCACGGCGGCAGCGCAGCCCAGCAGCAGCGTGAGGACGAGGACCGCGCCCGCACCGACGGCCACCCAGGGGAACGCGCCAGCCTGGCCCTCCACGTACTTCTCGGTGAGGTCCACCACCACAGGGCCCGGGGGCAGCTCGGGGAGCAGGAACTGGCAGTTGGGGCCCCCGTAGCCTCGGGCGCACTCGCACAGGTAGCGGAGGGCCCGCTCGTGGCAGGTGGCCCCGTTGTGGCAGGGTGCGTGCTCACACCTGCTGACGGGGGCACTGCAGTTTGTGCCCGTGTACCCGGGGGGGCAGGTGCAGGAATACTCATTCACGCCGTCCCGGCACGTGCCGCCGTTGGCACACGGGGAAGAGGCACAGTCGTCCACGCTGTCGTCACAGTGCCTCCCAGAGAAGCCGGCCTGGCAGCGGCAGACGTAAGCATCGCCAAGGTCTACGCACCGTGCACCTGGGACACGGACAAGGGCAGTGGCTTGTCACCCAGAAAATGCCCTGAAGCACGTGCTGCCCCGGCCGCTGCGTCACACACCAGAGCAGAGACACAGGGGCAGACCGGACAGAGGCCGCCGCTTAAGACAACATACATCAAACACAAGCCCACGGCGAGGGCCGGGGCAGAGTTTCTGGTCGAGCCCCATAAATCACCTAAAAAATACAGGCTAATACCTCCTGACATGCACCGTGCAACACGCTTTGCCTGCAGTACTGCATTCACCTTCACAGCAAGCCAACAAAGGACCCGGTTTACAGATGAGGAAACCAAGGCTTAAAGAGGATGACGTGCTTGCCCACAGTTACACAGTTAGTGACAAGTGAGACTTGAAACAGAAAGAAAGAGAAAAGAAGAAAGGAAGGGAGGGAGGAGGCTGGGGTTTGGTCTTTGTCTTTCCAGAGCCAAGCCTGCTAAACCTCCCTATTCTTCCTCTCTAGACATGAAGCATCCACTGCTCTATTGGTTCAGTGGCTGGAAACCAACAGGAGAAAGAGTTGACCTCAGGACTGCCACACCTTCTGTACAGAACATGGAGAGCAAAGCAAGCTGATTCCTCTCCATCGATTATCACACCCCACGCAGAAGCTCCAGAAGCTTCCAGAATGGTCCAGCCTGTCTGGGGCCCAGCTTCCCCCTCTGTGAGTTTGCTTAGGGCATCCCCCCAACTCGTGGAGACCATACATCCTCGCAGCAGACGGCTCTGCTTGGTGACAGAGCAGAGCTGGGCTTCCCTCCAAAAGCGCGGTGGCTGGGCTGGCGCTGGGGCTGACCCGCTGATGTTCAGAGTCTCGGGCACCCCAGGCGCCGCAGGACGGCGCGCAGGTCATTGCGTCTCCACCTGCGCCGGGCCCTGCGGACAAGGAATGCCCCTGCCTGCCTCCCTAGCTCCCTGGGTGCTTCCAGACTTGGGGATGAGATTTCTATGAACAGTTTCTCACTGTTCAGACGAAAGGGCTTCTGAAACGCAAGGCAAATCACAAAGTGATGAACTCAGCCTGAAACTAAACTCTGCGCTTCTGACGCGTTCTCACCAGTGTGGACCACTGGACAACGTCTCGGATGGGTCAGGCGGCCCCCTTACCATTGGAACAGGGTGAGGAACTGCAGGAATCCATTTTCTTCTCACAGTTAAAGCCAGAGAAGCCCCCAGGGCAGCGGCAGGTGTACCCTCCCTTGGGGTTGTCCGAGCACCGTCCCCCGTTGAAGCAGGGGCCGTCGGCACACACCATGGCACTCAGCTCGCAGATCCTGCCGTAGAAGCCAGGCGGGCAGGTGCAGGAGTAGCTGTTCTCGAGGTCCTGAGTGACGGAGAAGATGGAGAAAGCTTTCCTACGTCGTTCCGAGGGACCCACACGGCCTGTCTCAAACCAGGGTTCCCGGTTCGGCAGGAGAGCCCACGGTGGCCAGACTCACCGTGCAGCTCCCTCCATTCCTGCAGGGGCTGGCACTGCACTCGTCCACCTCCGTCTCGCAGTTGGCCCCCGTGTGCCCAGGCCGACAAGAGCAAGTGTAGCTTCCCTGGCCCGTGTTGGTGCAGGTGGCCCCGTTCTTGCAGGGCTTGTGGTGTGTGCAGTAGTTCAGGTCTGCGGGGGTGCAGGCGGGAAGAGGAGGAGGGAGGCCCGGGGTTAAATTCGGGAGCGCGTACTTCCCGTGACAGCGCCCGGGAAGCCAGGCTGCCTGGCGGGGACGGGAGGCTTACCCTGGTTGCAGAAAAGGCCCCCCCAGCCTTCCTGGCAGTTGCATTGCCAGGGCTGCTGGCAGGTGCCGTGGAGACAGCCGGGGTACCGAATGCACTGGTCACAGTACCGGCCCTGCCAGCCCACTCTGCACCTTGGAGGAGAGGACAGTCATTGGACGTTGACGCTACCGGCCTCCTGGCGACACCTTCCCCCACACGAGAGACTGTCTTCCAACAGCATCAACACCGCTGCTTCTCAAACGAGGCAGGACACTGGACCGTCCTCAGGAGCTTTAAACCACGTGGAGGCCCTCGTCCCACGTCAGAGGGTCTGACTCTGGGTACAAGGGCCAACCGGGGCGGCATCTCTAGGTAATTCTAACGTGCTGTGAAGTTTGAGAACCAACTAAACTCTCTCTTCTTCGGTGCCAATTCTCTTTAAATCTCCATCTGTAAGTTCCACAGCCACTGAGGAGCTTAGCTGGATGACAGCCCTTGACCCTATGCCCGTCCATGTATTTATTTAGTAGAAACGCAGAAAAACAGCCCCCTCCAACCAGCTAATCTTACCTGCAGTTTTCAAAAGGGCATCTAGAGATGCTTTACTAATACACTAGGCGTAAAAGGACAGCAAGAAAAAGAAAAAAGCAGCTCTTGCAAACTTACTTGCATTCCCCTGGCTTGTCGCAAAACCCATGCTGCTCATCGCACCCCGGCAAGCAGATGGCTGCGAGAAGAAAAGGCACAGCGTCAAGCCCACCAGAGCGGCCCCCAGCACAACAGGGCTACAGACCGCGC
This sequence comes from Lipotes vexillifer, assembly GCF_000442215.2. Lineage (NCBI taxonomy): Eukaryota > Metazoa > Chordata > Mammalia > Artiodactyla > Lipotidae > Lipotes > Lipotes vexillifer. The sequence continues at coordinate 3,353,631 of NW_006769874.1, forward strand.
CCAGCTCCACCACAGAGCCTCGCCGAGCCCCGGGCATCGACCGTCTTGCCCGGTAACCACCGCGGACTTTACTCAGCCCAGGAGGAGCATTCTTCTTAACACAGCGGCTCCAGGACAAAAGAGCGCGGAAGCCCCCCCCCCCACCCGGCCCCTTTTCTTCTAAGAGAGGGTCAGAAGTCCTTCCCCCTCCTCCTCCCCCACTTCCCAATTCTATGCACAAAGCTCCACCTCTTAATACCCAGAAAGTGTGTGTGTAGATAAGGGTGGACAGCTGGTATGCAGAGTACCAGGGCAAGACAGCTGCTCTATTGTCT
>NW_006769874.1:3354065-3363280 GCF_000442215.2 Lipotes vexillifer
CACACACACACACACACACACACACACACACACACACACACACACGTGCACCCTTTCCACCAATGGGAACAGGCGTGCGTCCCAGCCGCCTATCCCCGGAGAGATCTAATCGATGGCACGCGCGAGCTGGGGGCGGGGACAGACTCCAGTGTTTGAATAAGAAGAAAAAAAGTTTAAGTTTATGGCAACCCCACGGTGAGGGAGAGGGAGGGTAGCCAGGAGGGAGGCGGCAGGCCGGCCAGAGGTCCCGGAGGGGGTGGGGAGGCTGGAGGCTGAGGTTTCAGCTGGCTTCCTTCTCCTGGTTATGAAACTCATTAACAAGCCGCTCCACAAGTTTTTAAGACAACAGAGCCAGCTCAGGCCAAGGCGAGCTCAAAGGAGCTGTGGAAAGCTGAGCGGGCTGAGCAACAATGACGCTGCAGGTACGCGCAAATCCAAACTGAGAAACTGCACCTCCCGGCGAGAGGTTCTGTCCTGCCAGAGAAGGTTCCCAGGCTCGGGGGCAGAAGCAAGGTTCCCTGGGGTTTCTGGGGAAGCTCTAGGACCCAGCCCACCTGACACCTAGAGTACGAGGTGGCAGTGAGGCAAGTGGGGTCCAGCTGAACCAGGCCCAGGAGTCAGCCGGTCCTCACAACCCTCCTATGCCCCCTGCACCTGTGCAGCTATCCTGCCTGCCTGGAGAATACAGAACTACGGGCAGGCAGGGCCTAAGTCACTTTTGTAAAGGTACGTGCCCCCTCCCAGGCAGGGTGCTATGTGAGCATCCCGCAAGCAGGACAAGCAGAACCCTCCCCAAGCAGGGCTGGCAGGCCCAGGCCTCAAAACACACCCACCCACGTCCATAGCCCCTGCGAGTGAAAGTGTCGCGAACAGTGGAATGTTTGTAAACAGGCCCAGCACAGCAACTCCGGAGAGAACATGAAGGACTTTTCAGTGAGACGCTGTCTGGGCAAAGAGAACTCCTTTGGTAGAAGCATGCCCTGCACACAGCCTCCTCTCTGTTCCTCCCTTCCTTCCTCCCTCCCTTCCCTCAGGCTTACTTCCTGACCCCTGGCCCTGTGTCCAAAATCCTCCCTGATTAAGAAAGGCAGCTTCCCATAGCGGAAGTTAAAACGTCTAAGTTGACCCCAACCTGCCACTGGCTAACTGTGAGGTCTCAGCAAATCTCTCTGGCTCCCCGGCCCCGGTTTGCCCACCAGAACATCTCTCCGGGGCTAAAACCCCAAGATGCCAGCAGCTCAGAGAATACATCCCCACCGCCGGGGGTGGGGGGTGGGGGGGGAGCAGGCCTGGGGAGGGGTAATCTGAGGGAGCGGCAGCCTCCCGCAGGGACTCACGCTCAGTGCAGTACTGGCCTTTCCAGCCAGGGTTGCAGACTTTTTCCCCTCGCTCCCCGCAGGTGAAGTGGCCGAAGGCGTCATCGCGGGGGCGGCAGAAGACAGAGCAGCCTTCCCCGTAGTAGTGCTCGTCGCACACGAATCGGTAGGAGTACTTGAGGTCTGTGCGACCGCTGCTGTGCAGGTCCTGGGACCACTCCTCACCCACAGTCAGGTGCCTCTGCGTGGCCAGGCGGCTGATGAGCCTTTCCGGGTTCTCTGCAGGAAGAGGATGCTCTGTTGGTTCTGACTGGGAACCCAGAGGCTCGGGGAGTGAGGGAGGTGGAAAGGATGCTGGGCAAGGAGGCTGAAGGCTCTTCTCCTCAACCTTCCAGAGTAACTTGCAGAATGAAAGATGCAGACGTTTGTTTCTGGGGAGATCTGAACTCAAATACATAATAAACTGGAGACGCAGTTTGCACAGTTTGGGAGTGTTTTGGTTTGTTTTTACCTGTTGCGAGGTCATCAGGAGAATCAGAATGGAGAGCTTCAATGATCAGAGAGAAGGTTCCCTGGAGGGAGGGGGAGGAGACAGAAGATAAACCAGAAATGTTTAAAAAAGAATCAAAGCTTTCAGGACAACCAAGTCGTCGCAGATCTGTGTGCAGTGTGTCGTGGGGGGGCGGGTCTCTGTACATCTCTTGTCTGATTTCACTTTCCTTAAGGAAATGGAAGAACTTTTAAAAGAGTGGTTTCCCGACGTGTTTTTTCAGCCTGTTAATACAGGATATCGCGGTAAAAAAAAAAAAAAAAAAAAAAAGAAAGAAAGAAAGAAAGAAAAGGAAAGGAAAGGAAAAACGATTGCGCGCAGCAGGCGGGGCTGGAGGGGCTTGTCTGCAGTCTTCTGGGGAAGGCGCCAAGCAGAGGGTCTGGGGGCTGTCAGGCTGCGAGGGCGACTGAACAACTAGCCGGTCCACGAGCTGGGGAACTAGAACTTTCCCAAGTGAAGGGCCCGTTCAACTTGGGGGCTAGGCGCAGAGACCGGATACGGAAATGTCCCGGGTCCTCGGCCTCTCTGCCTCACTCTATCCCGGCTGTCACCTCCCACACTCCCCCCAGCCGCCGCCGCCGCCGCCGCCGCCTGCAGATCACCCGGGCGTGGAGTCAATGCCCCAGGCCCCCGCGGACCGCGGCGCCCACCTGCCCAGGCCCAGCCGCGCGCCCCCGCCGCGCCCCGGAGCAGGGCTGGCGGCCGCCTCCCTGCCCACCTGCTGTTAGCTGACCAGTCTAGGAATGTTAATTCCTGATTAGGACAACTGACTGTCCATAGTAATGGTTCTCAGTTGTGGTGGGATATCGGAACCACCTAAAAAGGTTTTAAAATTTATATCTGAGTGCCATCTCCGAGATTGTGGTTTAATTGGTCTGGGGTATAGTCTGGCTTTGAGAATTTTACAAGTTCTCCAGGTGTTTCTAGGGGATAGCCACTGTTGAGAAGTACTGCACTATACACATACACATATTTCTTTACTGTCTGTCTTGAAGTATTTTAAAGTAAATTTCTGACATCTCTTTATTTAATCCTCACTCTGCAGTGAGACTTAAGTGTTTCTAGTTATTGAGTGAGAAAGCATTATTACTTTTTTAAGATTCTCACTTGCTTCCTTAATTTGACGCTTTTTCCCTTGATTTCCTTACCATAAGAGAATTAAGTGAATTTTGCCTGATTCTTTCGGTATCTGCTTTAAAAATGCTCTTGTCCTTTGCATACAGTTAATTATTACATGTTAAAGGATTATGTCTCCCTTAGGATTTCTCCCCCCCAGGGCTTTTAAAAGACAAATTTGATGGAGACTTATTTAAAGGAGTATGTTATTGAGATTAAAATATCCTTTTACTAACAGTTATAAAACACATCTTTTTCACAGTTTATCTTTTCTGCAATTGACATACATCTTATAGTTGCTGGTGTTATACTATTGCCTTAGTGCAGTGGCAGTTTGAGTATTTGTATGCAAATCTTTGACAAATTTTGGTTAAGATCAAGAAAGTACTAGCCTCAAAGCATCTTAGTGTACTGTGGTAGTAATTCAGCTGGTCTCATTGAAAAGCAGCTGGATCTATCCATCCTTACATGCCATTCTCTTGCTCCTTTTCATTTTGTTTTCTTTTATTCGATATTAACAACATCAATCTCTGAAACAGTTATAAGTTTCTGATGCAAATAGGTAGAGCAGTTGGGTATCATCATCGTATTCCCCCTTTGGCTTGCTGACTCTCTGATTAGGATTTTCATTTCCAGTAGAAGAAATTATCTGACTTCTCCTTCATCTGTTTCTAAATCATACTTTACATCTTACTGTTTTAAATGTGAGTTTTTTCCTATTATAAACTTGTTTTACACATTTCCCATGTTAAATTTTTTAAAAACTTGATACGTAACATTACATAGTATATTGGTACCTTAACTTGCTGAACACTTCTGGTCTTCGCTATTTGTTATTTCCATTTTTACTAGGTTTTGTAAAGAAGGCTGCAGTGAATCAATCATTTTGGGGCATAAAAAGTATGTTTGGTTGTTTTCTTAGGATGGATTTCCAGAAGTCAAATTACTGGGTCAGAAATATTGATAGGCTGGACTTTTGACAAACTATATTCTGATACAATTGTAATTTAAGAATTATTAAAGCTGCCCCATTTGGGGTATTTCTTCCTGCTTCTCTTATCTCATGCATAGATTAAAATTTGAGGAGTGAGCATAGGATTGGGGTAGTGTAATAGCAGAATGGTTAGGATTACTTTAACTTTCTGTTAGAGAACGAAATATTTTAAAAATAACTTTGTTTTGACATAAGAAGGCAAGTTTTAATGTTTTTAAATTTTTTTTCAAATAACTGCAAAGCTTTTAGGAAGCTCAGCAATGGAATATATTTTATTTAAAATATAAATAAGATTAGCAGTCTTTTTTTAGAGACAAAAAAGCTAATATAAGGAGCTTTTCCACTTTTATAGTATTGTGGTTTGGATTGAAGCAAGTAACTGTTATACTATACATAGAACTCAGTATATGAATTATTATTTTTGTAATTTGAAAAATTATCTTTGAATAGTAGCATTTTGCTGAGTAGAATGTAAATTAGGCACTGCTTTGTTCTTCACAGTTCTTATAAAAGCTAATAGAAAAATAAGATTAATAGATGATTGCTTTAAAAATCAACAGAATATTTTGTTTATCAAATAACATGCATTTAGCATTTATTAAACATCTATGTTAGTAAGTTTGTTAGGCTTCAGTGACTGGTATTTTTTATGGAGAGATAGTTATAACACAGTATGATGTAACATGAAAAAATAAAGAGAAGTTAAATTCTTGAAGTATTGTAAAAAAACAAAGTTGATATTTGGACAAGGTGTTGAAGGATGTATACAATATGCTAATTCAGAGGAGAAGGCAGTTACTGGAGAAAATAAGTACAGTAGGAGGGTGATAGTCTGAGGAGACTGTAAAAATGCAGAAAAGTTCATTATATTGTAGTTGGTGTTTAGGATGGTTGTTAGGAAATGAGGACAAGGTGTGAAGGACCTTGATCCTGAGCTGATGAGTGGGCTTATGAAGGGTTTGCCACCATGAAACATGCTGTGAAATAATCTGTCAGGGTCTTGTAGTGCTAATGCTGATTCTCATTACTGAAGTAATGAATGAAGTAAGATAGTGATTGAAAGTTACTTTATTCAGGCCTTAGCATAAAACATAAAAGTAACGATGATTTGGACTTCCCTGGCGTCCAGTGGTTAACACTCCGTGCTTCCACTGCAGGGGGCACGGGTTTGATCCCTGGTCAGGGATCTAAGATCCTGTATGCCACCTGGCACAGCCAAAAAAAATAAAGTTTTTTTAAAAAGTAATTATGATTTAAGACTCTAAAAGGGAAAGTTTCTTGCCAGTGCTAGACAGTTTCAAGAAAGAAATTGGTGATATAATGGTGAAAAACTGTAATGTGGAAGAAAAGGACAGACACAGTGGGTCAATTCTTGTGGTATATGAAAATCTTTAAAAGTAAGCTTCAATTTTAAACAGTTCTAAATATAGTAGTATGGTACTAATAAGAACAGTGTCAAGATTCCTAAAACTGAAAATGATCTAAGAATTAGGAAAAATGGTCAGAACAGTAAATTGAACAAGTAAACAAACAAAACCTCAGCCTTTTCCAAAATAGATTTAAATCTAGATGAAGTGACAAGGGTGACATGGCTTAGTGTGGGATATTGCAATGGTCATTGAATAAAAGAGTTCATATTTTGCTTTTGTCTTCAATGACGGAAAATTATGTTTAAACTAATATGTGCAAAGTAAATGTAGTTACAAGGGGCTTGAAATTGAAGACAGAACAGGGTATGAGAACAGATAATTATTTTAAATAAGTGTATCTTCTAGCCTGGACACATTTCATCCAGTAGTACTGAGAATACTATCAAATGAAATCACCAGCAGCAATTGGTAGTTTTTCAAATATTGTGAGAAATGGAGGTAGCAGAAGAATGGATATAAGCAAACATATGCCTATTGAACTAAACGCTACAGGAAGAGAATCTTTCCTATTTTGAGTGAATACTGAGTGCTTTGTTGAAGTCAACTTTGTTTTTACAACTCTGGAATATATTAAAATACTTTTGAATTTTATCTTTTTCGGATGACACTGGAGTACTAAGTTGAGCACACAGTTTGCATACAATTTGACCACTAGATGGCGCTCATACAGAAGCGATTTGTATATATATGATCACTTTTTTCTAGATAAATAACAAATCTATGTTATCAATCTTCTTAGTCTTGTCGTAGTACAGCTGCATGTTTTGAAATTTAATAGGCCATATTATAAAGATAAAAAGGTAAGGAAAATGCTTGTTGCATTTACAGTACATTGGCTTTGTGGTTACTTAGTAATTTTTTTCCTAATATTTTAGAGTTTCAATATTGTTTTTCCTCTCATCCTGCAACCTTTTAAAATTTTTCACTAAAATTACTTAATCATTGCCTTTGTTACTATACCTGAAGACTTCTGGGTTTATTTGCAAGTTTGGAAAAGGGTACAGATAATTGAGGGCCTATCCTATATAAATTTTTGAACTGTCTTTACTTCCATTTAATGTTATAAAATAAACATTTCTAACAGTCATAAATTTTTCATAATCATATTTAAAGTATGTAATCACTAAATGGATATACTTAGTTTACTTATGCTTTCTCTTACTGTTTAGAGTTCTGCTATAGATAATATTATTATCATTCTGTGAAAAAGAAAAACTGTACAGAAAAAAGAATGTTAAGTGCAGAGTATTGCTCAGTGGTAGAGTATTTGACTGCAGAAAGAAAATGTCCATTCTTTATATATCATATTAAAATCTTAATAGTGTTCTTTTTGGTGATTTAAACGTTGTGTAGTATTTTTTAAAATTCACTATTTTAAATAGACTTTCCAGGTTCTATAATGAATTTAAATTTTGGTTTAATGGAATAGAGTTTATATTTCCGATATGTGACATGGGTATGGTTATTCTAAAGCAGAGATCAGTGAGGAGTTGGTTGCCTCTGCTTCCCAATCAAATCATATGAAACCAATTGTGATTTAGGTACATATATGGTTTTGTATGTGTGTGTTGACTGTTGCGCAATCGATGAGATGATCCTAGATTTCCGTAGCTCAGGTAATGGGACATTTTCATAAAAAAGCCTTTCTCAAAACTCAAAGTTGTTTTCTTGATGTCAGTGGATTTGAATAGGAAATTTATATATTGAGAAGTATTTCTTCTCTGTACTCGGGATATATGGGATGGAGCGTTCATCAACTTTCGATTGTTCCCAAGCTCTTTGGCTCTCTAGCATAAGAAATCATTGTATACGAATGGCTTACTGTTCCATCTGTGTTGGTACTATTTGCAACTTCAGTAGAATATTTGCATTCAACATTCATTTTCAGTATCCTTATCCACGACTTCCCTGGTGGTCCAGTGGTTAAGAATCTGCCTTCCAGTGCAGGGGACGTGGGTTTGATCCCTGGTTGGGGAACTAAGGTCCCACATGCCACAGGGCGACTAAGACTGTGCACCACAACTACTGAGCCCGCGCCCTCTGGAGCCCTCACGCGCTGGAGCCTGCATACCACAACTAGAGAGAAGCCTGCGCACTGCAACAAAGACCCAGTGCAGCCAAAAGTTTTTAAATATCCTCATCCTTACAAATCCAGAGTAACAGAATCTGTATAAATTCTAAGGTTCCCCCTCCCACCCTGGCTTTCCATTATATGCAGATCAAGACACATATTTCGGGGCCAAACCAATTACTAGAGCATTTGTATAAACCACACTAATCAGTTCTCTGCCGCCCGCCCCGCCCGCCCCGCGCCCGCAGGGGCGGCGCTCACCGGCCAGGTGAAGCCAAAGGGGAAGCGGATGGGGTTGCTGAAGGCGGTGTCCGCGCCCGCGCCGTCCGGGAGGCTGAAGGAGTCGACGCCCAGCACCGGCGTGACGGTGCTGCCGTAGGTGCAGGGAGGCTCAGGGGACACGCTGGCCTGGTAGTGCTTGAGGCACACGCGGAAGAAAGTCCTGCAGGCGCACGGCGGCGGCCCCGCGCCCCCGCGGCAGCAGTTGCGGTTCCCCAGCAGCCCCTTCTTGTTGACGAACTCCTGCAGCTTCAGCTCGAACACCCCGGAGCTCCAGACCTGCGGGCGAGGCTAGGGCGTGGGGCTCCGGGCGCGGGGAGCCCGCCCGGCCGCGTCCTGCCCCGGGCCCTGCCCCCCGCGCGGCCCGCGCCCCGGGTCCCCCCCTACCTGACGCCACAGGGAGCCGGAGAGCCCCGCTGACAGCCTACCTGACGGCGCGGCCCTTAGGACCCCGCCTGGCAACTTACCTGGCACAGCAGGGCCGAGAGTACGGCGAGGGCCAGGGCGCACCGCCGGCCCATGGTGCACCGCCGGCCGCGTTCGCTCTCCTCGCGTCCCCCTTCTCTTCTGAAATCGCCAGGGAATGCTCCGGGAGGAAGGTGTCTCCAGGAGCGCGGGCAGGAAAGAGCCGCCGCTTTGCCTCAGGCTGGGATTATCCGGACTTCTTTCCTCAAGGGTCCGTCTCCGGCTCTTTCGGAGGCCGAGTTTCCTTAGATCCTCCCTGCGGAGGCGACTGCGGCTCCAGGGATGCACGAGGGGAAAAAAAAAAAAAAAAAAAGGCTCCCCGGAGAGATTGCTTCTGGCGCGGCAACTTTCGGTTTTCCCCTTTCTTCCAATCCACGAGTAGGTAGGGGTCGTCCGCTTCCTGGTTTTGTCTCAAGATTCTTCGCAGGAAAAAAAAAAAAAAAAAAAAAAGGAAGAAAGAAAGAAAGAAAGAAAAAAAAGAGAGGAGAGAAAGCGTCCAGATATTCAGCCCAATTCCCGACGAGCTGCAGGGCTCCCCGCGAGTCCGATTAGCGAGCCGGGGTCTGGAAATCCCACGCGCGAGGCGGTAATCCGGCGCCGGCGGAGCGCCCGCGGGTGCGGCCCGGCCAGCTCACTCGGCGGCCGCGGTCCGGGGAGCGCCCTGGACCCGAGTTTTTCCCAGGGACCCAGCCAGTGCCATCCAGGTCAACACCCGGGGTCCCGGACCGGGTCCCGGCGGAGGCTGCGCGCCAGGCTGTGCGTCTGGTGCGGCGCCGGCCGGGGCTCCGCGGGCGCGCAAGGGCTCGGGCTCGCCCCGTGCCACCGCCTTATATCCCGCCGGCCGCCCGCATGGCTAATGAGATGCAAATGAGCAGCCCCCCAATCTGGCGAGAGCTGTCACAAAGGAGCCACTTTTCCAAACCCTCCTCTCAATGGATCGCCAAATGGTCAGTGAGCTGTAAAATGTGCAACCCTCCTCCCCGCCCCCACCCTC
>NW_006769874.1:3363464-3365314 GCF_000442215.2 Lipotes vexillifer
GCCCCGGGACCCGCGGGGGTGGCGCTGCGCCCCTGCCCTGCCGTGAGCCACCCGGCGGGTGAGGCCGCGTCCGGCCTCGGGAACTCTCCGGTCGCCGCGGCGCCCGCCTTCGTCCCTGTTGCGCGCCGCGGCCGGTGTCTGGCGGCGGGGGCGAAGTCGGAGGCCCAGTTGCCGGTGGGCCGCCCCTTCTCCCCGGCAGCCTCTTCCTAAGGAGGAGTCTCCGGGGCGGGGGACCGGGCACGAGAGGGAGGGGGCAGGCTTGAGCGGCGGGCAGAGGGTGGCGAGAGGGCAGCGGCAGTTGCGGGAAGTTTGGGAAGGTCTGACACCCAGACGTCTCCGGGCAAGGACGGCGACTCTGCGTCTGGGAACACAGGGGCGAGCGCGGCGCCCCCGGGGACCCTGTTGCCGCGAGCTCGGGGTGTCCCGCGCTGGTCGGCGGCCGCTGGGGGGCGGGGTCCGGCTAGCGCCCGGGATCCTGACGCTTTAAACCACCGCCCCCACTCCGCCCCCAAAACACACACGCACCCTTCCGGGCGCTATTCTCGGCCTCCGACACCTTTCCTGGGTCTCCGGCCCCTTTCTCCTGTGTCTTCCCCCCTCGGCCTCCCTCTGCTTGGTAAAAAGTGAGTTTGGTGTGTGTCGTTCGCGTGGCTGTCATTAAGGCAGTCTGTTATTGTGCGAGGCTGAATCAGTGGCTCTTTGTGCGCTCAGCTGTATGGTAATGCAGACCGCACCTGCTCCCCGCACAATGCGGAGAGAAAGAGCTCCCCTCCGCGCGCGCCGCGGCCTCTGCAACAATGTCCGGCACATGTTCTAAAGACCCTCTAGCCTGGCCGACTCAACCCGCAACCTTCGCACAACCATCACCTTATTAGGGTTTACACGTCCATCAGACACTAGAACTTTTGTTTTCACTTTTTTTTTAAGGGAAATGAGTTTATTGGGAGGGCCGAGGACACACGTTACCACACAGTGAGCAAATCTAAATTGCTCTCGTGCTTGCGGGCGCCATGCAGAGTTAAGGTGGGGCAGGGGCTCCTCCTCCGGCGTCCAGCTTCGTGCTGGGCGCACTTCGAGGTCTCTCTCCCACCCCCTTCTGCTCCTCCTTTATTCCCCCCTCCCCCCAACACCTAGGGCAGCTTCATCCAGGATGAGCAGTGTGAGCATTGGAGTACATGTCACTTTGATGGCGGCACAGCCCCAGGGCGCCTGGCCACAAGGGCCTTGCTCTAGGTGTGCTACAGCTGCCTTGTTACTGTCCTGGCAAAGTGTGACTTTCATTGAGGCAGATGTTGAGATCACAGTGTACCATATAATGCACAGGAAGAGGGAAACTTCTCAAATACCAAGTAATCAGTTGAAGTCATTCATGGCCGTCCCTCCAGCTGTTAGTCAACAGGCTCCCAAATACCTTCAGGACAGATTTTAGGTTTTCCACTGATGCCAGAGAAGCAAAGAATTAATCGAAAGTAACGTGCATGTAATGTTTAAGGCTGAGGTGAGAAAGGCAGGCTTGGACCCCACCAGAACCCCCTACGGTTTGGTTCAGAACAAATGGAGACTTCAAAACCTCCTGTGCCCCCATGACGGTGGCAGTCCCAGCGTGGCCGCCCTCTGGGGACTTTTCGAGGACTCGCTGCATCACCACAGGGCTGGGCCAGTGCGAATCCTAATTTAATCTTGCCACCTAGTGTCAGCATCCTTTTTTCACTACGTCCATGTTTCCTCTGGAAGCTAATTTCTGAGAACTCTGCTCCCTACTGCATGGAAGCTGGTGTGTTTGTGTGTGTGTGTGTGTGTGTGAGAGAGAGAGAGAGAGAGAGAGAGACAGAGAGAGAGACAGAGAGAGA
>NW_006769874.1:3365324-3368820 GCF_000442215.2 Lipotes vexillifer
AAGAGTGTGGTGGGGAGAGAGGTAAGAGGGTTCCAGGAGCAGGAGAGGGCAAAAGAAGAAAGGAATGTGAACTCTAAATCCTCTGTGCTTCCAGACTGAGAGTAGATATCAGTAAGAAATGAAATATAGGGAAACTTTTAATTAGAAAATGGAAGTGGGAAACAGGCTCATCTGAATGCCTGTTTAGAAAACTGGAAATAAAAAGTTCCACGCCCAAGGGCTTAAACCTTGCGGGGGTGGGGGGGGGGAAACGACTTGCCCCAAATCTTTAACAAACCCGCCTCAGTATCAAGTATTTGTTAAATTGACATGGCACAGATTTCTCGATTACAGCGGCAAAGCGGAACTGAAAGGCATCGTAAAATCCATCAGAATCCTGCCCAAAGCGTTCATTCTTTTCCAACTTAATTTATGCCACGCAATTCTGTATTGGGGAAATCAAGCAGAAAGCCCTTTTCTTGCCCTTCCTCCTCCTCCGGCTCTTCTTTCCTCTACTTTCTTCCTCCTCTTCTCTCTCCATCGTGGTCTTCTCTCTCTCTCTCCCCCCACCCCACGTTGGGCCCTCTCCCCCTCTCCCTTTCAAAGCTGAGCTAACGGGAGACTGTTTAACTTCAGTGTTTCTATAGGAGTCCGTTGTAGTTTAACTCCTGCACACCAGTAGCTGAGATGAACAAAGGAGAGACTCGAGGTCCAACTATTCATCCTTTCTTTGCACTTTAATTTTCATTGATTGGGAAGACAAGGGGAGCCCTTAGGGATTCAGGCTGAAGGGGGATGACACGCCTTTAGACGCCATCAGCCCCCTAGCCAGCCATCTGCTCCAAACCAAATGGCGTTTTTTCACTCCCTAACTGCATGTCTGTATACTCCTGCGACTAATCGCTCTGAACCCCCTAAATGCAGGAGGGAGCTTAAGCTCGACTATGTTAAACAGAGTTGCCCCCGTGCTGGCTTTAGCAGCCAGATTCCCTCCTCCCACACACACCATAAATCCTCACCTTGCTCATTAGGAAAAAGCAGGAAACTTTCTTTTAAATACTTTTTGATGTCTCAGCAAATTTACTGTACAAAGTGAGGCTCATTAGGGCTTCGAAGGCACCCAATATATCAGACACAGGAGTGGAGAGAGGGATTTACCGCCTGGTGTTGGTGTTTTATTTTTGCCAGGCATTCAGAGCTTATAGCCTGAATGACCCCAATGACCAGGGTAGGCTCAGCTGTATAATCAGAACTACAGCCACATCAACTACAGCTGAGTTCTCTGTTTGTTGGCGACCCTGATCATTTTACCCATCATTTTATTAGGCCACTTGGGAATAAAAGCTCATGACCATCATTTTATCGGATTAAATATGCCCATACTCAGCAGTGAGTGTGACTCATACTGTGGTCAGCCCAATCCTGTTTCCATCCCCCTTTGCCCAAAGCAAGGTTCTATCCCTGAGGTATGTGTGTGGCGGAGGAGGAGGGCTTGGGCAGATTGCAATAAACAATGCCCAGAATAGGATCCAGACTCCAAGCCAGCCCCAGGTTCAGTTTTCTGTGTAAACAAGTCTGGAGACTTGAGTGGGGTTTGTGTTTTCTTAGACCAACTGAATACTGTATACCCAACAGAGAGGTTCTCTTATTCCTAAGAAGAATTAGGGTCCTTGTTCAGAACAAGAAAATGAAAAACTTCCAGGCAGCAAATCTGGTGTTGATCAAACATGCCAGCTTACTTGAAAAAGAAGATGATGATGAAGGGAACCTAAAGCAAGTTTATTCATTGGCATTAGCATCACATCTCCCACCAGCACACCCTTCTGCCCATTCTCCATCAGTCACAGGCCTGGAATCCTTCAGCGGGTAGAAGAGCAGAGGAACTGGCCTGCTTGCTTTGCACACAGGAAGCTCCACATTCATCTGTGGGTAAAACCTCACCCGCGCGGGGTGGCTATGATGGATGGTCCCTTACTTCTTCTTAAGGACCGAACCCCAGAGACACGTGAACATTTACAAGACGCACTGACCCGAATGTATACACGGTGTGTTTGCACCTGGTCAAGTTCCTTCCGGATCACTCTATTGAAGATACATCCTAACCCAAGCCATCCGTTTGTCCACGGCGGGAAAGAGGGGCAGATCTAGCCTTTATATTCAGGCTCCGAGGCTTCCCTCTCGCTAAGGATAAACGCTACGCGGCACACCAAGGAAGGCCCCACAGCTCGGCCTCCCCTGCCCTCCCTGGGACGTTTCCCTCGGGGGAGGGGCGGCCCGCAGACGCCCAGGACCACTCTGGTGGGCGGCAGGTTGGCGCGGGGCGGAGGGCGCCGGGACCGGAGGACAGAGCCCAGGGAAGACCCGGTGGGCCTGACGCCTCCCCTCCGCCCTCCCTTCCACCCGCCAAGCGCAGACACCCGCGGCTCGGGAGGAAGGACGGCCCGGCCACGTGGTCCGGAGAGGGGACCCCGCGCCCTGGGGCGCAGCGCGGGCCGGGGTTGCGGAGGCATGCGCTGGTTTGCATGAGAAAGGCGGTCGCGTGGCTCAGCTGGCGGCGCGGAGTCCGCTCCTCCGACCCCGGGATCATCTGCCCGGCGGTCCGCGCTCATCTCCATGACAAAGCGCTGTTTACCTGGCGCGGCTCCGGGCGCCTTTGTCCCGATCGGATGACCGCGCAGCTGCTCCGCTCGCCCGCCCGAGCGGCCCCCGACTGAACGCGCCGGGCCGGGCGCTCTGGAGTGCTGCCTGGAGGGGGTGCGGCGCCAGTGGGCGCTCCGGAGGGCTGCCTGGAGTGGGTGGCGGCGGCGGGCCGGGCACTCGCCGCAGGGGCATGAGCGCCGGGTTGGGAGGGCCAGGTCAGCGGGTCACCCCCGGCCGCCGGGCGTGCGGCGGGGTGGGGGCCCACCCGGTCACCTGCACCGAGGCGCGGCCCCACCTGGGGGTCGCCGGCCCGTGACCGTGTCAGACAATGAGGATGGGAAAGAAAGGGCGGCGCGAGCGACCCGGGCCCTCCCGAGGCCTCGCTCCGGGACGCGCCCCATCCGGAGGTCGCGGGCACCTGTCGCCGGTCCCGGCGCCCGTCAATCACCCGGCCCGCGGGGCGGGGCGCGGGCCGGGCCGGAACCGCGAGGAGGCCGCCCCGCCCGCTTGTCCCAGCCGGACCCGAGCTGCCCTGCGCGACTGCGCCGTCCTTCCCCGCCTCCCACCTCCTTTCTGCGAGCATCTGCCCGCAGAGGAACAGATGTGGGCACCTGCGGTGACAGGCCGCATATGTTCCATCCTATTCACAGGCATTCAGACGTGGCTACAATGAGCGGCCTTTGTGCGCACAGTCACTAAATATATTAATCTGCACTCCCCAGAGCACCGGGCTGTTTAATTTTTCACTAGCAATAACATCTGATCTAATCCTTAAATCGGCTCCCAAAAGCCTGCCCTCCCGCCCTCCCTTTTTTCCTCTTTCTCCCCACCCCCTCCCGAAAAACGTGTGAAGCTATTCAACCTTCCACCTGTTGCC
>NW_006769874.1:3368854-3375015 GCF_000442215.2 Lipotes vexillifer
GAGGTGGGATTGGGGGCGGGCGGGGGCGGCTGTGCGGGGGATGCTGCCTGGCCACACGGGCACCGCCAGGGCCTGTATACCAGAAGGAAAATAAGCGCAACGTGCGAGGGTGGCTCCCGAATGCTGTGCAAACAAAGAACGATGATGACTAAACAGCTTCCAAAGCAGCCCAGCATACCCATCCTCTCCGTGGAGGCGCCTTGAAAATGTACAAGTTCCCATTTATCTTTTTGTTTATTAAACTCTGATGGTCATTATAAACACTGGTCAATAGGCCACACAGCCAAAAGGTAACATAAATCTCAGATGTATGACTTAGATTTTTTTTTAGCGATTTTGTTGCATGACTCTTTTATCTTAGCATCCCGTATTCTGTTTTGGTTTGTTTTCGGTCACAATGAGTCCCTTAGTGCCATTGTGGGTGTCACAATGCAGACGGACATCGGGCTGTGAATGAAGACAGAGGCAGTTTAAACAAACCAAGCTCTTTCTTTCCTTTCCGTCCATTGTACTATGAATGGGCCTTCTGCATTCGGCTGCTAGGAGACGGCTTTGCAAAGCCCTACTCCAGTAAATGGGCTGGAGAGAAAGGGACCCCAATAAACAGCCTAAGTATTGGAGGAAAAAGGGGGACAAGTTTAGGCAAATGTTTTTCCACCTTCGCATCAACACCTTTCCTAATCTCAAAACGTAGGACATACTTTCCAGCAGTTTCCCTCCTTGTCACTGTAATTCTTACTCCCCCGACCCCCCACACCTCCTGGGAGATGCAGAGTGGGGACAGCACTCGCTCACCATTGAGATCTGTTTCCAAATGCTGCTTTGTCTCAGGAAAGTAGAATGGGGCACGGGGCTGTTTATCAGTCATCATTGCTAATAACTAAGGATTGCAAACTGCTCTCAAAATGGATGCCTGGCTGTGTTGCTAGGTAAGTAGGGGCAGGGTTGGTGAGTCTGGACATTTAAGGAACAATCATGAACTATGAATTGTTTTCGTGGTAGTTGGAACTGTTCTGAATAACATAGGTAGGTTAACTGAAGCAAGAAACATAGTTATTTTCAAGTCAAGGGCCCAGCTTGAGTACATTAGGGAATGACCCACCACCACCACCTGCGTTTCTCGGGCTAGAACGAAGTCACAGGCCACCACCCATCCAAACGCAGTCAAGGGAAATGGGAGAACCACGACTGGCTTGTCTCAATCACAGTTCACAGCTGGGGCTACTGTCAGGCCCAGAGCACATGGCAATGAGAAGGCCAATTCATTTAGTCGTTTATTCATTCATCCACTCACTGCTCAAGGGGCTGGAGGTCCAGAGTGAAATCCGACCTGCTTCCTGCCACTAGATGAGTGGTAGAGGTAGAGAACTGTCGCTTGGTCTTTTGTTTTTGGAAAGAGTCTTTGTAGGATTAATATGTCTTCCTTCAATGTTTGAACAGAACTCACCAGTGAGACCACCTGGGTCTGGAATTTTCCTTTTTGGAAGATTTTTACTTACAAATTCAACTTAATGTAGGGTTTAAGAAATATAGGGTTACTCAGATTTTCTATTTTTTCTTTGGTCAGGTTTGGTAATTCATATGGTTCAAGGAATTTCTTCATCTCATCTAAAGATGTTCAGATAGTCTCCTTTTTACCCTTTGGTGTTAGTAAAATCTGTGATACCATCCTTCATCCTTATTACGGGTCATCCGTGCCTCCTATCCTTCTATCATGATCAACACAGCTATGGGTTTATCAGCTTAATTGATCTTATCAAAGAACAGTCTTCTTTGAGAATCTCCATCCTTCACTTCCTATTGCCTAATGTCTAAAAATAGTAGTTTCATAAATTTTATCTAGTTGTTTACAGCGGAAGGACAAGTTCTGTAGGAATTATTCCTTCATGGGCAGAAGCTGAAACAGTTACAATACTTTTGGCTGCAAGTAGCAGAAAACCATAATTTAATATTCTTAACTTTAAGGAAAAGACATCATCTCATAGAATGAGGAGGTAGAGTGGTTTTAGTTAACTTCTGGCTCAACCATGTCGTCAAGGCACAATGTGCCCTCCATCTTTCTGCCCCACCTTTCCTGCCTTGCTGGCTTCCAACATGGGTTAGCTCTCTCTTGTGACTGCATGAAGCCTGCAGGGATCCAAGAAGTCACAAACAGACACAAGGACAGCCAGTAGAGGAAGAGGACAATTTCTTTCTGTATGACGCTCTTTGTTCAGTGATAAAACAATTCTGTAATATTTACTGTGGATCAGCCATGTAGAAGTCAGTATGTTTTAACGGTTGTAGCTTTTCTTCTTTCCCAGTTTTTGGAAACATTTTACTGTCTCTTAATTCCCAACTTCTCCCTACTTTCAGCCTACAGTTTTCTTTTTTTCTTCCTTTCTTTTTGTCCCTGTTTTTCTCTCTTATGTAAATCCTTCATCCCCTGTTTTCAGATTCTCCCACAAACTGATAAGTCTGATGTGTACAGTAGGGCACAGGAAAGTGTCTATAGGTGGTATGAAGCAGAAGGTGGGGAAAAGGATGTGAAGAGTCTCATGTAAATCTCTGTGCCCCTTTTACACGGATTTCTATGTACAACTTTCCTTTTCGTATCCTAGGAAAGAGACCTGGAAGTAATCGCTGGCTCTTCCTTTCCTTCACTGTAGTGTATGTGGTCGTAAAAAATGTTAAGAAGCCATTAGAATTTAGAAAGATTCGAGTTTGAGTAATAATTGTGCCACTTACTACCATTGTACTAGTTACCTAATCACTTCTTAAAACTCATAATAGTTTCCTTTTATCACAGTAATATACTTACAGATTTTAAAATGCAAATAGTGCGTCTGGATCTACAAACAAATAGCAGTTTCCGAGGCCGCGCTTTCCCTCTTCCAATTCTTTCCTTTCTAACTCGCAGCTACTTCTCTTGAAATTTACTCATATGTTTAAACAACTTTCTAATGCTATGTCTTTTCAGTTGTGTACATTGTCTATGGACTTCCTAACTCTGGAAGATGAAGGTTTAACACTTCCACCTGATTTCCTAGACACACGCATGTTTATGAATGCATAGAAGATCACCTCCCATTTTTTCAAAAATAATTATAGCACCCTTTTGATTAAATTACCATTCAGCATTTACCTCATTAAAATTATGGAATCATTATTCACAGCTGAGGCATATGCCACGATTACGTTTTCTTTTTTGTACAATTTTGTCTTTACTGGACTGAACAATTACCAAATTTATTTGCTTATTGACTTTTCTATGTACCTATTACATACTGTCACCAAACTCTGAATATCTCCTTTTAAAACACTCAGGCAGGACTTCCCTGGTGGCGCAGTGGTTAAGAATCCCCCTGCCAATGCAGGGGACATGGGTTCGAGCCCTGGTCCGGGAAGACCCCACATGGCGTGGAGCAACTAAGCCTGTGCACCACAACTACTGAGCCTGCGCTCTAGAGCCCGCGAGCCACAACTGCGGAGCCTGTGAGAAGCCCATGCGCCTAGAGCCCATGCTCCGCAACAAGAGAAGCCACCGCAATGAGAAGCCCGCACACCACAACGAAGAGTAGCCCCCGCTCGCCACAACTAGAGAAAGCCCGCGCGCAGCAACGAAGACCCAATGCAGCCAAAAATAAGTAAATAAATTAAAACAAACAAACAAAATAACACTCAAACACCTCAGGCATTCCATGGACTGGCTTTTTCCTGGAGATGTGTCTCTAGCTTTCTCCTGGGATTTCCCACCTCTCTCTTCACTTGGATTCCCTACTGTCTGGGTCCTAAATATTCCTTTTTCTTGGCCTCTTAGTTTTGGAGAATCCTCCAGCAGGTATCTGAGATAAAGTATTTGGTAGAAAATATTTTTGAGCTGCATATCTGAAAATATCCTACCCTCACAATTATAACTAATATTTTGATTTTGAGTAGAATTCCACGTTAGAGTTATTTTCTTCAGAATTTTGAAGAAATTTAGTGCTCCACTGAATTTCAGTTTCCCGTAATTCTATTGAGACTTTCCATGCCATCCTGGTTTCCAGTCCCTAAATGTGACCTTTCTGTTTTTCCTTATGGAAAATCTTTAAGGTCCTTTCTCTGCCCCTGGTGTCCTGACATTTTGTGATGACGTGCCTTCCTGTGGGTCTCCACAGGCTTGTCGTGCTCGGCGTCTAGTGGGTCCTTTCCACAGGAGAACGCGTCCTTTAGATCTGGGAGCTGTTCTTGAATTATTGCTTGAAAAATGTCTTCTACTTCACTTTTCTGTCCTCCTTCATGTAACTCCTAGTTTTCAGATGTCAAACTTCTTAATTTTCTAATTTTCTTACGTCTTTCTCTTTCTCCATCTTTTTCTCTTTGTTCTGTTATCTGAGAGATATCAAATTTATCTTCTATCAGTTTTTAAGTTTAAATTACTGCTTTTTTAATTTTCAAGAGCACATTTTCTGAATGTTCTTTTATATACTTTTTTTCATTTCCCTGGTATATGATCTTCAGAGACTGCAGATCATGAAGTTTTTTATAATATTTTCCCTCTTCCTAGTTTCTGTTTGTTCCCTTTTTTGCTGTCTTCCTCAAACGTCTGTTGGCCTCGGTCATCTGTGCATATTCAGGAGGGGCAGAGCCGAGTGCCGCCGAGTGGCAGGGCTCACACAGGGCGGTGAGTGGGGCTGTGGTCGGCCTGCCTCCTCTGCCTCCACGGTCTGGCTCCGGGGGTCTGCACTGTCTGTCAGTGTGAGGCTCCTGCTCCTACAGTCCGGGATGCCTGGCTTCTCCCTCACACCGCCTGAATCCCTACCTCCATCGCTGTCCTCCGATTTGCCCCTTCTGCCTACAAGTCCTTCATCTTCTAATCCTGCCTCAGGCCCAACCCACCCTTCCAGGCTCAGCTCGCACGTTGTCTCCTTGCTGCCTTCTTCATCCATGTGTTCTAAGACTTTATGTGTCACTTGTTCCCTGATACCTGAAGTGTGTGTTTGTCTCCCCAACCAGCCGTGCACTCAAAGTTCGAGACCATTTCACATACTGTTGGTGCGACCCTATGGCACCCAACAAGTATTTGGTGCTGAGCACTCTTTACTGATTTTAGAAAAAAATATCAACAGGAAATGAAAGCCTTGTAGGCCGAATGAAGAGATTGCTTCCCAAATTATTTAACACATACATATGGTGTCACTTCAGTTTGGTAATGCCTTTTTTTTTTTTTTTGGTGGAGGGTGGGTAGATCTTAGTTCCCTGACCAGAGATCGAACCCATGCCCCCTAAAGTGGAAGCTGAGTCCTAACCACTGGACCACCAGGGAATTCCCATCAATTTGGTAATACTTTTTGAGTGCTTGATCTTCAAGAGACTATGCAGGAACAATATTTGACCATCTTATTTCCCTGATGGAAGCCTCCAGCTCCCTGGGGCTTGCAGCAGCCCTCCTGAGATATGTCATATGTAAAGATAGGTTTTGAGATGCATCTTGAATAACTTGATATTATTAATTGAAGTTTGTCAAGTATTTACTTAAAAAATAAGTTAGATTGGTTTCAGAGTTATTCTTCTGTCGTAACACTTGGCTACCAAAGTGTTCTCTTGGTTGTAGAGAAAAGGGTGGTGGTGTGACTAGAGGAATGGGAATTGTGTATAATCTGAAGCCTGCCTATCTCCCAGGCTAGGGGAGCATGTCCTTAATGGGAACCTTACTGGCCTTAAAGCAGCTGCAGAAACAAAGTCGAGGCGGTGGCTATCAGAGTCCAAACTCCTTAACGTGAGACGCAGACACCGCACGACCAGGCAAGCGCGTCCTCGCTTCCTCCCCTCCTCCACTGCCGTGGCTGCCTGCCCCGGAGCTCTCATGCCCCGTTCCAGACCGCAAGCCTGCCCACTAAAACTGTGGGCTCCAGAATAGTTCGGGTGGCCGCCGCCGTCACAGCAATGCTATAGCAAGGCTCCTCTCTACCTAGTGCTTGCTGTGCTCTGCTGTGTCCTTGGTCAGCCCGGGCTGGGAAGCGCCGCCCTCCTCCAGACAGGACAGACACCGAGGCCCATGGTCGAGGTGGACAGCGCGCCAAGGTCCCTTGGCTGGAAAATCCACCCGCTCTGGAACCCCGGCCGCCTGCCTCCTGCGGGGCCCGGGCTCAGGGCCAGCCTGCCATCTCCTAGCAACCCACATAGCCCTCCCTGCGCTC
>NW_006769874.1:3375092-3388829 GCF_000442215.2 Lipotes vexillifer
GCCAAACTGCGGCGTCAGGGCCCGGGCTCGCGTGTCCGCACCACCAGTGGCCCACAGCGCCAGCGGGTGAGCCAGCCGGAGCCGAGCGAGGCATGACCCCGACCTCCACGCACCCCGCGGTTTCCGAGGCAACGGGCGCTGCGCCGGCGCATCTCGCTTCCCGGCGCCTCTGTGGCCCGGCCGCGCAGACCCCGCCTACCGAGCGGGCGGAGCGGTCTCTCGAGCGGAAACGCCCGGGCGAAAGCGGAAGTGCGCGGCGGCTGCGGCGAGCCGAGGGCTGCGCGGGCGCGTCTCCGGCTGTGCTGGCGCATCTCTAGGTAGGGCTGGGCCTGTGGGGCCAGCGCGTCTGGGCCGCTCTCGGTCGTCGCCTCGGCGCGGCGGCTGCGCTCGTGGTTCTGTGCCGTCGCGGTCCTTGGGCCGCGTCTCCCTCACCGCATGTCCCCACAGCCGTGCGCCCTGCCTGCTCCTCCCGGTGCCGCCTTGGCCCGACCCCTCCCCGGAAAGAGGTGTGCAGTTCCGGGTCGCCGTGTGGTCCCTGTCGGCCGTACCCCAGGGAGGCGTCCTCTGACCTTTGCACTTGGCGTCTCCGAACTTGGGCGCCTTCTCCATTGACCCGGCTGTCCTGAGCCGGGGCCCCAGCACCCAGCAAGCACCATGCCCTTTGGGGAATAAAGGCTGGCGGGATGACGCCTAGGTGGCTGAGAGGATGATTTGTCTATGTCGGCCAAGGAGGGGCCAGAAGTTTCTATACAGGAGGGGGGATTCCAGCTGAGTTTCGAATAAGTGGGAGTTGGGAGGTGCCGAGGGGCAAGAGGCCATTCATTCCTTCAGAGGGGACAGAATGTTCAAGACCTGCAGGTTTGAGACTGCCTGACATATTCTGGGAGAGACAGGGTGCTAGAGCTGGGGATGGCAGGAAACTCAGGGGAATTGGGAACAGGGAAGTGATGTGATCAGATCGGAGTGTTGAGTCATCTGGCAGGTGTAGGGATGGTGGTGCTGGGTGACTGCATGTGATAAGAGGGCTTTTGCAGCCGTTTAGGGAGGAAGTTTTAGGACTGAAAATCTGGAAATGATAGTGGGGGGAACTTGGAGGTGAGTTTGATGGGGAAAAAGTGAGGTTGTGGTATTTCCAGTGACTTCCACATTTTTGGCTTGAGCGCTTGAGTAGGTAATGCAGAGAATGAGAACCACAGAATGGGGACAGGTCTGCGGCATCAGGTTCCTCACCTGTCGCCTCCCAAATGTATTACGCTCTGGTTCCTCCGTGTCTGGTGTCCTCCTCCTGTTTTGTCCTCCATCTCTGTCATTTCTGAATCGTGGCCTCCCATCTTCATGTGCTCTTTGGCCTACCCACGTTTGGACCCAACCACTCCTGCACCACCACAGCCTTCACACATTCTCTATGTGTCGATTTCCCCATCACCCCATCTCTGCCATCTCTAAGCTCTGCCGTAGGGGTTTCCCCCCAACCTTGCCATTCCTCTGTCACAGGACTGCAGTGGTGCATTCCTTATAGGTTGTGTTCAAGGAAAGCAGTGAGAACACCTTGGCTGTGTCAGGTCGCAGACTACTCATCTCCATGCATACCGTTTCCTGACCACCTTACCTCCCAGTTTCTTTGTGTAATTTCGAACAGACATGTCTATTTTCCAGACATAGAAATCTCTAATCACTTCTGGCCCTCTGTTTTCTCGTCTGTGAACTGAGAAGACCGCAGTAGGTGTTGGTTGAGGTCACTTACAGTTTTGACTATTCTGAGGTTCTCCCTACTCCCTGAGCCTGAATCAGTGTCATTTATGGGGCAGGTTTACTGTAAAGCTAATGAAGTTCAGGCTTCAGGGGCCTCGCTTTCACGGGCCCCTTCCATGGCACTGGGAAGGACCTCAGTGGTCTTGTGTTTATAATTGTGTGTCTTTTATTTTTATTCATTTATTTAAAAAAATTTATTTATTTTTGGCCGCGTTGGGTCTTCGTTGCTGCACGCGGGCTTTCTCTAGTTGCAGTGAGCGGGGGCTACTCTTCGTTGCGGTGCACGGGCTTCTCACTGCAGTGGCTTCTCTTGTTGCAGAGCATGGGCTCTAGGCGCGCGGGCTTCAGTAGTTGTGGCTCGCGGGCTCTAGAGCGCAGGCTCAATAGTTGTGGCTCATGGGCTTTGTTGCTCTGCAGCATGTGGGATCTTCCGGGACCAGGGATCAAACCCGTGTCCCCTGCATTGGCAGGCAAATTCTTAACCACCGCGCCACCAGGGAAGTCCCATAATGCTGTATTCTTTTTTAGAAGAGGGACCTCAAATATATAAGTTTTAGGCCCTACAGTACTTGGATTCCTACTAAACTGGCCATTAGTCATATCCTGCTGTCTTGGTTTTTGTGTTCTTGTCCTTCAGACTTTCCCCTCCCCACCTCCTACTCCTTGTGTGTGCCTCTTATTGAGGCTTAGAGAGAAAATATGAATGAATGGAGCTGGTCAAACTCTTGCTGTAACCTGGCTTTGGTTTGCTCTTGGGTCAGGAAGAGAGGTGACAGAGATTGGCAACTTAGCACAGTGGGCAGAATCTTTACAGCAGTGCATGTATTTGATTTGCTTGTCTGCTGGGTTGCCATGTCCTTCAAGAAAAGGTTGAAAGTAAGAAGGGAAGTTCACTTAATTGAGATCATAAAAGCAGCTCTTACCTCTATGGAAACTAGAATCATACACTGGAAATTGATTCAGAGGACTTAATTGCATCCTTATTTTATTAGTTTGAAACTGAGGCAACCCTTATGCTATCAGTTACTTTTATAGAGCTTTATAATAAGTGTGAATAACTTTTACATTTTCATTTGCTTTTAGAAGCAAATTTCTGTTTCTTTATAAGGTGTTCTGTTGGAAAAGTCTTCAGAGTTAAAACATGTTATTTAAGGTTTAAATTATTTATATAAATATAATAAGATATTTCTAAAGGATTTTATAGTAGTAGTTTAAAATCTGCCAAATTGAGAGGTAAATCATTATCTTATTTTTACACATAAGGAAATCAATGATGTACAAAGAGAGTCGGTGATTTGTCTTCAGTCAGCCAGTAAATCAGGGCCATTGCTAGCTAAAAAAGCCAGGTCCTAAGCACCCTTTTCCTTATAAACAAGTATGGTTCAGAGAAGGAGGAGTCCATTTAAGTCAGCTCTTATTGTCGAGTGCTCACTATAGCATGCACCGAGTTTATACTTCCACATACCTGTCCAGCTGCACGCCCGTGTGCATGCTAGGCTGTAGAAAGTACACAACAGAGATGGATGCTTTCCCCATCAGTCTTTGAGCCTGAAGAATTAACTCAGTACAGACTCGTACTGAGTTACTGTACGTTACTGTAAATCATTTATAATAAAACGGTCGGCAACCAGGACAAGGGGACAGTAACACTTTGAACAGCAGAGTTTGCTGGATAGTTGAGTTTTGGATTTCTGCCCATTAAGCATCAAAATTTCACATTTAGGATGGAAATCTTTCTAAAATAGAGTATTTCCCTGCTTGCTTTTGAAATTTTTTTTAAAATTTTTAAAAACTTTTTTTTTTTTTTTTGCTTAATAACTGAGGGGAAAGACTGAAAGGGGAAACCAGAAAGGAAACCTTTGAACCCTTTATTTTGAACAAGTTTATATTTGGTTGGAACTTATATTAGAATCTTCCATTTCCTTTTCAAATCCTTTTAAGGGTACAGTAACATTTTTGAAATTTGAATGACTTCATAATCTCTCTTGCAAAGCTTATAACACAACTACAAAATTACTTTTAAATTAAAAAATATATATATATATATATATATATTTTGGCCACACCACAATAGCTTGCGGGATCTTACCCCAGGCCCCCCCTGCAGTGGAAGCACGGAGTCCTAACCACTGGAGCCATTCCCTGCTTTCTTAATACAGTGTGCTAAATGTGATATGAACTTTCCCTAATCCCTGTGATATGATCTCAAGTAAACATTTTAAACATAAAATTTGTGATGCAAACAGTGTTGGGCTCTTGAGGAACATACAGCTGTCTTCCCTGTTACTTGTTTGGAGGTTTTATGTCTTTCGGCCTCTTTCAGTGTTTTTGTCCCTTTGCTTTCCCCAGGTCAGCTGTTAGAGGTTCTGACCCTTGTCAGTATGTGCGTGGCTGCCTCAGATGCCCTTTCCGTACTTTTCTTCACTGTGGACTTCGGAGCTAATTGTTAGAACCATGTAGAGGAAGAATTTATAGATGATAAATCAGAGCCTGAGAAGTTGTTTATGAATAAATTATTTCAGTTTTACTTGTGAATTTTAAAATTTATATTGGAGTCTTATCCTGAATTCTGGATACAGGAGGCATAAGTTCTTGTAAGTGGCAGACATTTTCCTTTTCTATGTTCATTGACTTGAAGGGGTTTTGTAGCGCTGCAGTCGGGTGTGGAAAGGCCCAGGGTCCAGCCTTCTGGGTTGCTCCTTCAGTCCAGCCGTTCTTTTGGGCCCCTGGGACTGGGAGGACCCGCAGAAAGGAGCACTCTGGGGTAAGCGCGTGCCCTGCAGGCTGACTCTGCCACACGAGTTGGTGTTCCGCGCGTGCCGGCAGCAAGTGCAGTGTTGGGGTGGGGGCTCCCCTAGTGAGAGGAACCGGTTTCGGAGGCAGGTGGATTCAAATCCTGGCTTTGCCGCTGCCCTCTGTGACCTCAGGCAGGTGACTGAGCCGCTCACACTGCTGGCTGCCGCCCAGCAGCCGTTCCTGCCTTCGTCGCTGGCAGGCGTGCCCCACAGTGGAGTCCGAGCAAAACTTGATAGCGTGCCAGTGGGACGAGAGGGGTGTGTGCCGTGGGGCTTGTAGAATAGGCTGCGCGTGTTGAAAGTGTGCGGCTTGGCGCGTCCTGACGTGTTTGCATGCCCACAGGCTGGCTTCTTTCCTGACGGACCCCGAGCCTTTGCTCCCTCTTTCAAGGTGCGTGTCTTCGGGACTTCGTCTTGCTGGTTACTGTGCCTACAGCTGCTAGATCTTTGGTATATCGGGGAGGGTGGGGGGGCAGAAGACCCTCTCTGTAGCCTCCTTTGTCTTTTGCAGCAGGAAACAGGGCTCTGCCTCCCTGCAGTGTTGGGGTTCTTCCACATCCACATGAGGGAGGGTGCTGGGCTTTGCCGGGGGGTATAGCTGGTTTTCCCCAGTCGGGCCTGCCTCTCTCCCTCCTCCGCAGCACAGGCAGGGCAGTGCTTCTAGAATGCTCTTGCTTAAGAGCCCTGAGCAACATCTGCTTTCCCTTAGGGTGAGGTGTACACGTGTGTGCGGCTGTGGAGCCTGGTCGCTGCGGCGCCTCTTCATCTCTCCAGACTCTCCTTCCCTTACTGCAGAGGTTCTGGCCAGACTGAGGGGTTTTTCCTTTTTGTTTTTTTTCCCCCGTTTTCCACGCTGAAGAACACATTTATAATACAGTAAATAAAGTTGCAGGTTAAACTACCTAACAGAACAGATATTTTAAGCACCTTAGAAACAGTGATTTAATAATAAAAAAGACACCTTATGGACTTAAAAAAGATTCATCCCTTATTCCTCTTGCTCACGCCCGCCCATCCGCCTGCTCTCCCCTCTCCCTCTGGCTGTGCCTGCCGGCTCTTCTGCCTCATGTCAGGGCCGCTTGGAATGCCCTTCCTCAGGATGGCCGTCGTGGATCCCAGGTCTGGGTTGGGTGTTCCTACTGAATATTCTGCACGCTCTCCGCTTTTCTCTGCCCTACAGTAATGCCCAAGTGATCATTGCCTGTTGGAGGTTTTCCTGCTGGAGCATAAGCTGCCAGACGGCAGGGGCCCTATCTGTCTTAGTCACACATCTGCTGTAGCGATGACAAAGGTAGTTGCTGAATGAGTAAACCCGATTTATGCCTAAATAAAGTTACCTGGTGTCATTGAGGAGAGGTAAGTGTGAATGAGTTACAACTACAGTTAGGGAAAAATGACCAATATGTGCTTTTGCGTTGACTCAGCAGTTTCACATCTAAGGTTAATCCCAAGGAAATGATCAGAGATGGTGTGTTCAGAGATGTGTATTCACGGATGTGACTGACATTCTTATTTATGGCATGCGGTATTGGAAATGAATGTTCAACAGTAGGGTTAGATAACTCCTATCATGTCTACATGGTGCATCCATTAAAAGTGACACTGCAGGAGAAGGTTAACATTACGACTTGGGAATATATTCATAATAAACTGAGACACAGAAGTAGATTATAGAAAAGCATGATCCCAATTTTTAGTAACAATGAATAATTAAAAAAACTAGAAATACATACTCAGATGTTTGTTGTAGTCACCCTTGGAAGGTGAGATTATGAGTAGTTTTTTTCTTTTTGTGCTGCTCTGAATTTTCTGCAAAGTAACGTGGCTACTTTTTTTTTCATGGCTACTTTTTTAATCAGAAAAAAATTTTTATAAATAAGTACATTCCTGATATTAAAAAGTAATATAGCTTGTAAAAATCATAAATACAGTAAAGCCTGACTAAAATTTATATGGCTTTGTTTTAAATTTTGAGATAATTTAATAATTTTGACTTGTGCTGGGCTTATTTCACTGAACTTTAGCAACTAATGAAAAATGTTTGATAACCAAATTTATAATATAAATAAAATTGCATCACAACAATTGAGTCTTATAAACCTCATTTTGCATACAAGAAGAATGAAGTAACTTGCTCCAAGATTCACTGCTAGTAAGTGGAGGTTAGAATTTCAACTCAGCTTGGTTTTGTTGTAGAGCCTTCCCTTCTGTCAGCAGTGCTGTGCTGCCCAGCGTTCTGTCTTTTTCCCTAGGACGCAGCCAAGAGGGGTTGAGCTCCCAGCTCGATGCATCTGCCACACACGGTTTTCTGAATGTTGGCGTCAGTGGTCATGGCCAGACTGTGGTCCGGAGGGTCCTCCAGGGAGGGCACCCTGAGTCTGGAGTCGTGACGGCTGTAGGCTTTCCATTTTCACTTTGAATAAACTTTATTGAGGTTGAAGTTAGTGTTAAAATATCCCTCTGACACTTGTTAAGACAGTGAGAAGGACTCTCTTCAAGACTTGAGTGGTGAGAGAGGTGGGCTCAAGTTCGAACACAGCACAGACACGGGGGGATTGAGAGCCTGCAGCAGAGGGAGGGTCGGTGGGACTGGAGGGCAGCGGGGAGCAGTTAGATCAGATCTTGCGGAGGGTCACGTGTCAAGGGTGGGGTTACTCAAGCTGACTCAGCAGGAATCTGGCTAAACTTGGTAAGGATGAACTTGCAGCTCAAGGTGGAGGCCTGTCGAGAAGAGGGCCCAGGAGCCTGAGTTTGTTCAGGGAGAGCGTGTTGGCCAGTAGTTCCGCGAGTCCCGTGTGGAGGCCTCTGATGCAGGGAGAGCAGCCTGGTGCAGCCGCCCTGACCACCTGCGGTGAACCGCAGCCCTGGCTGTGAATTCCAGTGAGCGCTGGGCAGTTGCCGTGTCTTGTGTGCTGGCCTGGGATACATGTTCATCCCTGAATTTTCAGTCCCTGTTCTTACCCTGCTGTGTTGAAAGGCTTCCTGTAAGTTCCTCTTTTTAGCTGGGGCTAATGGGGAGGAGAGGCGAGAGCAGACTTCGGATCCTCCGCTGAAAGGTGTGAGGGGCCTCATGAGAGGGCCCGGGCCCGGGCAGCAGGTTACCGCTGGGAGAACAGTGGTCCAAGAGTCAGACACGGAGCATGGGAAAAGAGGACTGTATGTTCTTCACTGAATCCTGGGACATTGTCCAAGAGATTCTTCCAATATTCAGTTTTCTGACAGAAGGTCCCTCTCTGTTTTACTTTGCTGTTTACTCTTCATGAGAGCTCAAACACTGTGATGATACACGTTAACTTGTAGATTTTTGTCTTGTAGAGACATTATTTTTGTCTGATAAAGATCTATCCAAAGGTTATGGTTCTATTTCTGTAGGACATTAACCCAATTCGTTTCCAACTTTAAAAAGCTCACTTTGGTCGGCCAGCTCTTCAGATGCGCTCGGAACTGGCTTCCTGTCTTACAGTCTCTTTCATTAATTTACATTTGCATGGGTTATGTCTTTCCACCTTTGAACATTATGCCTCGACACCTTTGGGATGCTGGATTTGGCTCAGGGTGGCCACAACTGCTGGTACTGGTTGCCTACAAACACTGCTCCATGGGAGGGTGGGGCGGTGTGTGTGTGTGTGTGTGTGCCCTGGGCTGTCCATGGGTCCACTGTTGCTGTGTCCAGAGTGACTCTCCATGTGTAGCTTTTGACCCCGTTCTCTCAGTGGCAGATAGGGAGCATATGTATTTTGCTGCCTCTCTCTTCCTTTCTCCAAGTGTTTGTCAGTTGAAAGACTGTGAATAAAGGAGCTTCTGGGCTTCTCCTTCCTCTTCTCTCCAGGCCCCATTTACTGGTAACCCAGTACACTGGGATTGGTCTGGATGTAAGGAGAACAGAGCCATTGCTAGGAGCGAGGCCTCCTCCCGTTCACGCACTCTAGCTGTACTTGTGCACCTGCTGCTTCTTCCTAAAATCTCCTGCACTGATGCTTTGTTTCCCAGACCAGTTTGTCAGCTACTCAAGGGCAGACTCTACTCTGTACTCTTTGCCCACAGTTGGAGTCTATAAACTTGTTGATTCCTGATTTCTCTTTATACACTTGCCCTTTGATGCCTTTATCTATTTATTCGTTCACAAGTGCTTGCCAGGCCCTCATGTGCCTGATACTGTGCTGGGTGTTAGGGATCTGACAGGGTGACCTCTTCTGCCCTGAGGCCCACATTAATGCACATGACTCCCAGACTGTATTTTGGGCAGTGGGACTCCTACCTAGTGAGACATAACTTGTTTTCCAGACAACAGTTATCTAGGTAATGACAATTTCCTGTATAATTTGCAGGTAGAATAAATGAAATTTTATATATGTGTGTGTATATTTGTGTATAATTTTACAATATATATATTGTATAATCAATCATATTATATGTATTTGCAATCGTCTTAAAAACTACCTTTAGAGTATATGTTGTTAGCAATAAAAGGCTTAAAAAACAGAAGAAAGTTGTTTAAAAAGGTAATATCCAGATTTCTCTTTTTAAGCATCTCCTTTCACACCACACTGACTGCATTGATGGCGGGCTAACACTGCATTTAATGCTTTGAAGAGCCGAAGTGCCGGAAGGCATCCTCTAATGCCCAAGTCCCCAAACCTTTGCCTATCCAAAATTGTCTTTGTGAATGCCATAGAAGAGCACATTGTAACATAACATTCCTGAGGTAATTTGTGATTCAAACTGTGAGAAATTGGCAGTGTGGAAGACAGGAAAAACCAGTACATGTTTAAAAAATAGTGAGCTTTTCACTACTGGGGTAAGCAAGGAGGAAAAACATTTGAATAAAATCAAAGCAGAGGCTGAGCCCGACTTCTTGCAAAATAAAGAGGAGAGTGTTTCAAGAAACTCAGTGTTGTCACTTGCAGTTTTAGTAGAAAAATGCTTGAAACAAAAATGTCTTTTTATCGGTGAGGGAAGGCAGCCAACGCAAATGTGGCAGAGCTGCTGCACAAATGGGCCCACGTCTGTGTGGGGTGGGAGTGAAGGCGGTGCCGGTGCTTTGCCCTCCTGGCTCCATCTCCACGTGGACTTGGTGGGAGGGTCCTCAGCACCCGCACGAGCTCGGGGAAAGAAGCAGGTCTCCTCTCGCAGTATAGAAAGAGTCCACCTCCCGCTGGTTAAGATCTACCTTGGATCCACTCGTCGTCCACAGACCTTGCCTTTTTTTTTTTTTTTTAAATCCATTTTGGTATTTTGTACAGTCTGACATTGTGTTCTGAAACATATCCCCTTTCCACACCAGGCCTGGAGGGCCCGACTGGAGAACTGCCTTATGGCTGAGATAATCATGTTATGAAGTCCATCTCCTGCTTCAGAAACACACCTTCCCAAGATGAACCCACTGCTAGTAATAGGTGTACAGTGGTTTGGGGTATATGGATCCATTATGTGTAACAACTTAATGAGCAAGGCCTCACTCAATTTCAACTTAAATGTGTGCTATTTGTGTCCACTCAGTTTTTAGATATTCTTTATTATTAATGGCTATTAAACAGATAACTTCAGATTCTCTTAGGGGCAAGGGTCCATTAACAGGCAGCAAATTCTTAAAAGATAATCCACGGGGGGGGGGCCTTTTCCCAGCCTAGTAATTTATTTACTGAAATAGGGCTTACAATTTTTTACCCGCCAGCGTTGTTTTGAAGAGTGGAGACCTGTGCTTTGAGTGCCCAGCGCTGTCTGGCAGGAAGTGGGCACAGACAGGAGCTGTTACTGCTGTTTGTGGGCAGCTTGGGGCTCCTGCCCTCAGTCCCCAGTCTGGGAGAGGCACCATTTGCTCTTGTGCTGCTGTTTGCATAGTAAGGATATTTTTGTTTTGTTTTATCAGAGGACCGGAAGCCCTGATGACAAGAATAGGCTGTTAAGATAAAAGTTGTCTGACCACTGATGGATGTTACTGGCTATATTACATCTTTTATTATGCATAAGGACATCATACTTATTACATAAAGTACTCTGCTTAGATTTTTTTCCAGATTGTGAATTCTGATCCTTTGAACTATTTTGTGTGTTTTTACATTTTAGAATGGGCAGTTTTCCATCCAAAGTCAGTCAGTCACCACCTCAAATGTTGCTGCATTTGGCCTAGTGAATATTCATGTAGTTTCCTTTTTAACACCTTTATTGAGATGCACTTGATGCACAGGAAACTGCACGTATGTACAGTGTATGATTCGAGAGGTTGAGCATGCGTTCACCCGTGACACCATCCCCACAGCCAAGGTGGTGAATGTGTCCATCACCCTGTCTCCGCTCTGTCAGTCCCTGTCTCCTCCTGCCCCACTGCAGACGACCACAGGGCTCTTGCCACTGCGGGCAGCTCAGCTCTCAGTGGGCTAGGCTTTTACATAGGTGGGATCGTGCAGTGTGCACTCCTTGGTCCAGCTTTCACTCAGCAAAATTATTTTGAGAAACATCAGTGTTGCATGTATCAATTTTACAATGTTTTCAAAATTAACTTCTGTTTGAGCTCCTAGTTGGGCAGTATTACTTCTTTGAAATTGTTAACCTGTTTTCGAACTTTGTTGAGAAATCTCTTGCATAATAGTCTTAGTGACAATCTTAAAAGAGTGCTGCCCTGTGCTGTCCTGGTGGAAGTCCGACTCAGCACCTCACTCGCAGGTGCAGCCCCACGGGTGTGTCCGGGGAAGCCTCTCCAGGCTCCTGACCAGCGTGACATGCTCTGTGTCGTGCTGGAGACAGAGAGTGAATGTTAAATATTGTCTGTGTTTGCTCTGAAAGGCGCCGTATGTCTGGTGATAACGCCATAAGTACTCATTTCTTTTCCTTTCCAG
The DNA here is from genome assembly GCF_000442215.2 of Lipotes vexillifer. Taxonomy (NCBI): domain Eukaryota; kingdom Metazoa; phylum Chordata; class Mammalia; order Artiodactyla; family Lipotidae; genus Lipotes; species Lipotes vexillifer. Next base: position 3,386,476 of record NW_006769874.1, read on the forward strand.
ATCCTTTCCAGGAGGTCAGTTATGGGTGTGAGAGGCTTACAGGGATTTGTGAGAAGCAGCTGCCCACATATATGTATGGTAGTAAATTTCAAAGAGCTGGCAGAGCACCACCAAAGCAGGCATCCTGGAGGGACTCCTACCATTGTGGTCGACGCCATGTGTTGCCTCAGATACTGGTACACGCCGGACTCTTGGATCTGTGGTGGCCAGTGGCGGGAATACTTTTCTTCTTTGCGAGAATTTGTGAAAACTTTTACAGCTGTTGGCATCAAGTTGGTATTCTTCTTTGATGGCATGGTGGAGCAGTCCAAGAGAGACGAGTGGGTAAAACGAAGACTCAAGAACAACAGGGAGATAGCCAAGATCTTCCATTATATCAAGTCCCACAGGGAGCAGCCTGGCAGAAACATGTTCTTCATCCCCTCAGGGCTGGCCATATTTACTCAGTTTGCTTTGAAGGCCCTGGGTCAGGAAACTCTGTGTTCGTTACAGGAGGCTGACTATGAGGTGGCTTCCTATGGCCTCCAGAACAACTGTCTTGGGATTCTTGGAGAAGACACTGACTATTTAATTTATGACACCTGCCCCTACTTTTCCATCAGTGAGCTCTCCCTGGACAGTCTGGACACCATCATGCTGTGCCGAGAGAAGCTCTGTCAGAGCCTGGGTCTCAGCCTGTCTGACCTTCCTCTTCTGGCCTGCCTGCTTGGCAACGACATCATCCCAGAAGGCATGTTCGAAAGCTTTCGTTACAAGTGCTTGTCTTCTTATACCTCTGTGAAAGAGAACTTTGACAAAAAAGGTAACATTATCTTAGCTGTAGCAGACCACATATCTAAAGTTCTTCGGTTGCATCAAGGTGAGAAGAAGCTGGAAGAGATGTTACCTTTGGGGCCAAACAAAGCTCTTTTTTATAAAGGAGTGGCATCATATCTTTTGCCAGGACAGAAATCTCCATGGTTTTTCCAAAAACCTAAAGGTGTAGTAACTTTGGACAAGCAGGTACTATCCATGAGTTCAGATCCTAAATCCAAGCAAGAAGTTCCCGTGTGTACACACCCTGAATCCAAGCAGGAAGTTCCCATGTGTACAGACCCTGAATCCAAGCAAGAAGTCCTTTTGTATACACACCCTGAATCCAAGGAGGTTCCCTTGTACGCAGACCCTGAATCCAAACAAGAAGTTCCCATGTGTACAGATCCTGAACCCAAGCAAGAAGTTCCCTTAGGTACACACCCTGAATCCAGGCAAGAAGTTCTCTTATGCACACACCCTGAATCCAAGCAGAAATTACCTGTAGGTACGGACCCTGAATTTAACCTAGAAGCACCCCTGTGTACAAACCCTGAAATTAAACAAGAAGATCTTGTAAATATGGGGCCTGAAGTCAAGCAACAAATAACTGTGGTTTCGGATCCTGAAATCTTAAAGGTATGTAGATGTGCCCACCCAAATCTAACATGTCATGATTGAAAGTGCACCCATTGATAGATTTGACAGTGAATATTTATTGACTGCCTGCAGTGGTTAAGACACTGGGGCGGGGGTTGGGGGTGGCAGGCACAGAACTGAACCCTCGGAGTTTAGCTAGGAAGTAAGATACAATACATGTGAAAACCCACATTATAAACTCTGTCTCACGTTGTTACATCACTGTTACAGAGAGAGTGCTCGAAATTTGAAAGAGGTAATCACTGTGGGTTAAGTACAGAGAGAAGCTCGCAGAGGAGGGCTAAGTGAAGCCAGGCCTTCATGGGGCTGAGATTTGTTGTGAACAGGTGAAGATGGGGTCTGTGGGAGCGCCGGAGGGGTGGCGTGTAGAATCTGTCCCCTCAGGCACAGTTCTGGGACAGGTAGCAGAGGCATGGGGTTTGAAGGGCTAAGTAAGGAGAAAACAGCTGGAAAAGATAGACTGCGGCCAGATTGTGGATTTTGGTACATGCCATGCTAGGAATTTGGATGTAGTCCTGAAGGTAATATAGAGCCTTGGTAGTTTTTGAAGGAGAGCCACTGTTTATTAACTGCTTGCTGCATGTAGGTTCTGTCTGTGTGCAGTGCGTGTATTTTAGCTCATTGAATCCTCTCGTTCTCCTTGGGTTACAGAGAAGGTGCATGTCCCCATGAGTGCCCCGAGGCATCTCAGCAAGTGCAGAACCAAACATGACCACAAGCTTTCATTGTTCTGGCATTGACTGTCACCATCTTGCACAAGTTAAAAACCTGGGAACCATCTCTCCCATTTTTCGTAACCAGTCTCTCCCAAGTCTTGGTACTTTGATCTGTTCGGTGGCTCTTACCACCTTAGGCCAAAATATCGCTTGTGTGAATGACTGCAGTCATCTCTGAACGCTCTT
>NW_006769874.1:3388952-3397560 GCF_000442215.2 Lipotes vexillifer
GCTCTTCCTAAACAGACTTCTGCCCCTTCCAGTCCATTTGTCATGCTGCGCACAGAAATAAAACCCTTATTTGCATTCCGTAGCTCTTAGGAGGGAAACAGTAACCGGAACAAGGCTGGCAGCCATCACCCAGCCACTGCCTGCAGCTCCACCTTTGTCTGCCCCTCGGCTGCTTGCAGCCTTGCATGTGCTCTTCACCCTCCTGGACGGCTCTCCTGCCTCCTCCTGCTAGTCGATGCCTGTTTGGCTTTTCCACCACACACGCAGAGAAGCCCCCTGGCTGCCCACCCTGCGTGTGTGTGCTGACATTTGCAGGACATGCGCCTGGAATGTCGTGTTTGGTTCCTGTCTTTCCTGCTAGATGGGGCGGTTCTGTGAGGGCAGGACCTTGTCTGTTCTTGTCACTGCCAAGCCCCTTGTCCTGTCCTGCTGTCTGGCTGGTAGGGGCTGCTAGTTCAGTCTCAGAGGGGATGTTCTCTGTCTCTTTAGGTTTTCTCTAGTGACTTCTTCCCTCCCTCCTGTGCAACTGCAAGGGTTCTCCTGTCCGAAAGGTCTTTCCCCTCTTTCTCTGTTACATATATCGTAGCAGAGGAGCTAAGAGGTAGAATGTGATACATGTTTTAAGAGAGTTGTAGGTGAAAAAGTATTAAGAAGTTAAGAAATTTATTCTACCGGGATGCATTCTTAACTGCTTTTTAGAGGAAAAAGAATGTGGGGTGGACATTGGAGGAAGGTTAGTGGACCTCCACGTGGAGGTGCTGCCAGGCAGTGGGACATGAGTAGAACATGACAGCATGGGGGCAGGTGGGCCTCAGCAGAGAATGAGGAGTCGTCTGATGAGGAAGAAGGAGAAGAGCATGGAGGGAGGACAGAGAGCGAAACCTGGGCTCGACTTGCATGTGTTCAGTTGGTCGCGCAGGTGGCTCTCCAATGACACATCCCTTTGTAGTTGTTCATGGTTCCCAGAAGGCGTTCCCCACTGAGTCTCCTTCAGTCATCGCACAGCTCTGTCGCTAGACACGCGGGTGAGGACATAGGAGTGAAAGTTAAGTGACATGGTCTGCAGTAGTCACACGGCTAGCGCTTGGCAGACCCCGGCGTTGAACCCAAGCCTTTGACGCTTTCCAAGATCACCGCTGCCTTCCCTGCTGGTCTAGAAGTTCATTGGCGCTTAGAGAGGTGACACAGTCGTGGTCAGTAGTCTAGAAGCAGGAGCGTGGAAGAGTGTGTAAGGGAACCCCCCTGCTCTGAGTCTTCATTCGAGAGGCGGCGGTGTCTGCGTCTCAGCCAGCCCAGGACTCTGACTGAGCGATCGCCTGCCACACCCGCAGCACCGTTCCAGGCCCTCGCTGCTCACTCTCCTTTGCTCTGGCCCCTGCCGGTCCCCGACTTCCGCTCCGGTCTCCCGTCTGTGTACGCCTGACACCTGTCCCGTCTGGGCTCCTCGTCACGGCCCCTGGCTCATCCGCCACACCCACCCCATACCCACCTGGGCTTCCGCTGTGCTCATGGGCGTCCTGCCCGTCTCACCCAGTCTCCTGCAAGGGGATTGCGGACAGGTTGGGTCTGACTGCCAAGGGTAGCATGTGTGCGCGGAAAGAGTTCAGGACTTAGTTCTTACACTCTTGAAGGAGGCATTGGCTATCAAGCAGAGGTGTGGTGAGATCAGATCTTTGTTTTTTGAAACATTGGGTACACGGCAGACAATGGCTATTGGCACATAGGAGGGTTGGGTGGCCTCAGAGAGCTGCAGTCACCCAGGGGCCTGGGGGAGTTCAGATTACAGGGATTTGGGGAGCAATTTGGAGGCATAAAGGCAGGAGCTGGGGATGGGGTTGCTCTTTCAGGCAGTTTGGCAGAAAGAGCCTGGGATGGGAAGAGGCCGGCAGAATCTGGTAGGCCTGTCTGCCGGTTGCGGGGGGAGGGTAAGGGTGGATAGTGTGCTGTTCCAGTGACACTCGCATTTACTGAGCTTAGTGATACCTTTAAAAACAATTTTGAAGTTTCTTAAGTTTCCCTTAAAATTTTTTTTGCAGTGGAGTCTTCCGGCCCTGTCAATAGGTAACCAAAATTCAAATGTGTGCATTTTGACCACACATAGTCACCCTAGAAATCGTTAGGTGCAAAGTTGCTGAATGCAGCAATTACCTGAGTACACACCCACAACCATTGCTGTTTCCTCCAGAGTTACACACTGTTGGATAAACTGAATTCTTGCTTTAGAATTTTCAGGTTAGGTGCATATGTTAAAGTTTTTCCAAGTGTGGAATGCTATGTAATATCTACAGTTAAGGGTAGAGATAAAAAGATGCTGAGGTGGTGAGCTAATTAATGAATTAATATTATGCTTGTAGAGAACGTCTCTGAAAACCCTGTTTATACCCAGAAAAGAATGTTACATCTCAAATTCTATAGAGTTGCCAAAATTGAAGATTTCTTGGTAGAGTGAATATAATTTATTATAGCTATATACATAAATTTGTCAAAATACTAACTCTTTTGAAATAAAAAAAGTAAGAAATGGAAGAGGGAATAGGAGAATCAATTAGAAGGTATTCTGCCTTAAAAGGATCATGAAATATCTAACCATATTGTTTCTGATAGATTCTGTATCAAAAGGGGTGTTATAGAGAAATAGGTCACTTCTAATGATCTTTGATTGGTTAGAGCATCAAGTAATAACTCTTTTGGAATCCTTGCTGACCTTAAAGTTGCTAGCTTGTCTGCCATCCTGATTTAAAGAAATTTTAGCCATGAGATAGACACTCGAGTATGTCCAGCCTGAGAGCAGTACTTATCACCTATTGGCCATGCACTATGTGCCAGCCTCGTATATTAACACATTTGATCCTCACGATAGTTCTGTGAGGTCAGCACCTTTGTTAAACCTGTTTTACATATGAAGGAAGTGAGGAGTTAGAGGGATTAGGACTGAGTCTACAATAATGAATGGGCGTGACTGAGCTGCTTCACTGTGTGAATAACAACGGACACAACACACAGAGGTTGTGATGTTCCAGGTTATTGGCAGCACATTCTAAGGGCCATTAGTGGTAGGCTGGATTTAAATTCTGAAGAGTAATCTAGATGAATTTATTCCTGCAGTAATAAGAATGTTTTTGCAGGAACATGAAACCTGTATGGAGGGTATCATAGGCCGTCTGATCTTAACTACTCATTGAATGAGAAAGTGGTATCCATTTAAATCATCCGTCTTGTCACCTACCATGTGCTGCCACTGTGCTGCATTCAAAGTAGAAAGAAATGAGTGCCCAGTGCATAGTTTCTGCTCAGTAAAAAATTCCTGAGCAGTTGAATGAACGTGATGCAGTTTCTAATCCCAGGGAGTTTATGGTTTAATAGGAGAGGTAAGGCTAGGTAACCAGTGTAGGGTAAATGTGAGTTTGAGCCCATCAGGCCAGGGGTAGGTGAGTTCCTGCTCAAAGAGGATGACAGGGTTATGGAGAGATGACGCTTTAGGGGACCCTCAGAGGGGCAGAGACTGGGAAGTGGCTGGTTGGGAAGGGCTGAAAGAGGTCAGTTTTCGGGAGCACAGGGAGGGTTCTTGCAGAACCGTGGAGGTTGGGCCCCAGAGAGTCCACGAAGGGCAATGGTGTACATGGGAAAGGAGATGGAGGCCTCCGCGGGGCCTCCCTTGAGTCTCAGGCTGAAGAATCTGTGGTAGCCGGCCAGATGCTTTGAGGAGGTATTGACTGGGCCTCTGTTTCCAGGAAGGCAGAGTATCGCTGGGATGAAGGGTGGCTTGGAGAGAGGAGAGACTGGTGGGGGCAGCTGGAGCCGTGGGTAGCATCTCTCCGTCAGGTGGACAGGATGATGAATGACGGCAGGCGGAAGTACGACAAGTCTGGTAGGTGGTTGGAAATTGGAGGAGGAGCAAGAGGAGTAAGAGAAAGCTTTGAGCTGGAAGCCCAAAGGAAGGGAGGCACAGAGGCCAGCTTGACGTCATGAGTTCGAGTGACAGTTACTCTATTTCTGAGCCCTCAGAGGCGTTGGATTTCCTACTAAAGGTCACTGTTTTGTTTTCAGCTAGAAACCAGTTGCATTTAAATTTCCGGCAGGTCGCCAGAGCACATCACGTCCACGCAGAGAGCTACCTGGTATACAATGTCATGAGCAGCGGGGAGGTCGAATGCAGCAACAGCCTGGAGGATGCGATGGACCAAGCTCTGCCCAGCCAGGCCTTCGTCTACCGCCCAGTGCGGCAGCGGGTGTACTCCCTCTTGCTGGGGGATGGCCAAGGTGAGTCGTGGTCTCTCAGTGACTGTGCTCGTGGAGCTGAATTCTGAGAACTAGCCAGACAAAGTAGAGTGCATTCTTTCAGGACTTGGGGTCTGTTTCTCTGTGAAATCTGTAATGGAGAATGCCACTCGCATCTGTGCAGAATAAAGGGTAAATGCCTTGGGACGTCTGTATCTAATTAGCAAGCATTTGACCCGTATTCATTAAAAGAGAAGTGCATTGTTTCTGTAAAATGTCAAGGTTTTTATTTTTTTCACTGCACAGCATATGGGATCTTATTTCCCCAACCAGCGATCGAACCCACGCCCCCTTCATTGGAAGTACAGAGTCTTAGCCACTGGACTACCAGGGAAGTCCCTAAAATATTGTATTTTTATGCCTTAAAAGGATTCGTACTTTTTAAAAAATGTGAAAACCCTTTCCTCCTGTAGGAGTGTAGGGTGTGTTTATTATTAGAAGACAGCGTCTGGTTACTCTCCCTCAAAATGTGAGTTTCGTAAAATGATTGTATATAATCATCATATTTTAAAATATAAACAAAATTTTCCTTTGGAGCTTTTGTAATTAAGTTTATGTTTATCCATCTGTATTTCAATTTCACAGTAGGAACAAGAGGATAAGGAGAGGACTGTCCATGGCTAGGCCAGTAAAATTGGGAGGACTTTCAACACCAGGAATAAAATTAATCAGACCCTGTAACTCTCTGTTAGGAACAGTCTGGGGGAATTGGGAGTGTCGGAGAGTGCTCTGTAGCACAGACTAGTGATGCTTAATGCATGCAGTTACCTCCGTGCAAGGCCTTGCTGACCTGAGGCAGGCTGCTGGAACATCATGGTCTGATCGGATGGTGCTGGGATGAGAAACAGAGTCTGGCACACTACTATCAGGGCAAGGATTGAAGCAGAAAAGTCCTGGTGAAAGGATGTCTGTGGCCCATTTGCCTCAACTCCATTATCTCCAAACCTACCAACATTACTATTAATATTATTCCAGAAAAGAAACATTTACATAATCTAAAGGTGGTGATAGAATCATCAGATTGAAGTGTTGTGATTATTCTTTTTTTGGGCAGAGGGAGTGGCAGGTCCTTTGTACCCAGATTTTATTAGATTCCCAGCACCACCCAGCATGTGCTGCCTTCTCCCATAGGTGCTGTGAGAGCTCAGACACTGATGTGGCCTAAGGAGGACATGAGAAAGATGTTTAAGCTGATTTGAAGACAGAAACAGAAGAACCTATGTAAACTTTGAAACCAAATATTATTGAAATAATTTTTCTATTTTTCTTATGTGGTTCTCTGCCCATATACTCTTTCTTAACGTGAATGATGGCACATTGACTCTGATGATTAAAGAAAAGATATCTTCATCATGAAAAAATTTCATGTTATAGAATAATATTTGCCTAGAATTATTTTTAGAGTATTTTGTTAAATGAGGTTAAAATATATAAATCTCATAACTTAAATTTCCTACTTTGTTAATGCAATTTATTGACAGCCATAGAGGTCACTTTACTAGATAACCACAATAACAGGAAAATTACTCAGATTGAACTTATCTTCACAACTGACCCTCACTCTCCTTTTTTCTTTCTCAACTTTTTGGCTTTCTACATGAAGTCTACATTGTTAGGATGTAAACATAAAAAGCTGCTGTTGCAGGTTTATTTATGATGAATATAATAAAGCGTATTCTATGCTGTTTGCTTGGCTTGGCTTACTATTGCACACGCACCTAAAAGAGATGTCTTTTCTATAGTTGAGCATGGTGTTCTATAAATGCTGGTATTACGAAGAGGGCTATGAGAGTCTTCCACCGACTTTCTGTCAGCTTGTTCATAGTTTTTAAGAAAAGAGTGTTGAAATCTCCAGATACTGTTGTGGATGTTTTTATTTATTCCCTTCAGTTCTGTTAGTTTTTACTTCAGATGTTTTTGAGGTTCTGTTATTAGTGAATGTACATAGAGGATTGTATGTTTCTTAATGAATTGGCTCCTTTAACATTATGAGATTTCCCTTTTTTAGAAAATCTGATCATATTCCCTATGTTGAAGCTGGCTTTGTCTGATACTAGTATACACACCCCACTTTTCTTATGATTATGGTGTATCTTCTTTCTGTCCTTTAACTTGTAAACTATTTCTTTATGTTGAAAGTATGTCTCTTTTAAGCAGCATGTATAGTCTTTCAATCTCTGTCTTTTAATTGGACTGTTTAGGCCATTTACACTTAATGTACTTATTGACAGTACATGTAATGTCTTCATGGGTTTAAGTCTTCATTTTGCTCTTTGCTCTGTTCTTTTTTCCCTTATTTTCTCCTTTTCTGACTTCTTTTGGATCAATTGAGTAATTTTTTATATTTTTAAATTTTTATTATTTTTTAATCAATTAATTTATTTTTGGCTGTGTTGGGTCTTCATTTCTGTGCCAGGGCTTTCTCTAGTTGTGGCAAGCGGGGGCCACTTTTCATCGCAGTGCGCGGGCCTCTCACTGTCGCGGCCTCTCTTGTTGCGGAGCACAGGCTCTGGACACGCAGGCTCAGCGGCCATGGCTCATGGGCGCAGCCGTTCTGCGGCACGTGGGATCTTCCCGGACTGGGGCACGAACCCGTGTCCCCTGCGTCGGCAGGCGGACTCTCAACCACTGCGCCACCAGGGAAGCCCTCTGCTGCTCTTTATTTCAGAAATATAATTCTGCTGGATGTAGAATTTTAGGTATTTTTGTTGGGCACTTTCAGGGTGTCATTCTGTTGTCTCTGGCTTGTGTTTCTCATGAGTTGACGATGGTCCTTCTGACTGTTGTGTCCACAGGTTGCAAGTGTGTGTTTCTCTGGCTGTCCTTAGGGTTTCTTCTTGATTGCTGGTTTTCAGCCACTGTTTAAGCTGAGCTTTGGAGTCGTTTCCTCTCTGTTTATTCTGCTTGCAACTCTTGAGCTCTTTGCGTCCATTTCTATTCCCTGTTGACTTAGAAAACAACATTTCATGAAATAGTGCTCAACTTTTTCTGTCTCTCTCTCTCACCTATCACTCTGGGCCTTCAGTTACGTGCCTGGTTCACACCTCACAGTGTCCCTCAGGCACCAAGGCTCGTTTTTATGCTTCTTCTCTCTGTGCTTCAATTCGGGTCACTCTTGTTGTTTTTGCATTTCCAGCGTCTTTCCTCTGCAGTGTCTAATCTGCTGGTAACCCATCCGGTGAAATTGTCATTTCAGATATTGTGTTTTTCAGCTTTTTACAACAATCTTGCATTTCTTTCTTCCCTGTCTTCATGTTTTCCTTTAAATCCTTAAACTTGTTCACAGTAGCTGTTTTCAAGTCCTTGTCTACTAATTCCATCATCCCTGTCATTGCTGGGCCTGTTTCTGTTTATTGACTTTTCCTCCTTATAATGTGTCCGCATATTTCTGCTTATTCTGATGTCCAGTATTTTTTATTGTATTCTAGAAGATTTTGGATCTGTGAAGGGTCTTGATTTCTGTCCTGTCGAGCAGTTCATTTACCTAATCCTTTCAGGGCTTGCCTTATAGGGAATTTCAGGAGGTAGAGTGGCCCTGCTCCTGAGGCTGGGCCTTACTGGGCTGTCACCCTAGTGACGGTGTTTGACAACGTCTCTGCACACTGGCCGCAAGGGCCCCCGTGTCGCGGATCCCTGTGCAGCTCCCGGGTCCGTCAGCAGGGTTCCCCATGGTTGTCTTGTCTGGCCTCACTGAGCTTTTTGCCCTGGACCCACCAGGACCTCGAGCGAGCTCCTCTGCAGACTTCTGGAGCCCTCTCTGCACGGCACCAGCTCCTGGTTCTGCCTGCAGCCCCTGCTGTCACGACAGCCTCGTCCTCTCAGAGAGTGGCTTGTTCTGCCGGGCTCTCCCGCCCTAGGTTGCTGTCTGCACGGTGCCTCAGGGTAAAAAGTGTCCACTTGGGAATACGGTGGCTTCTAGAGTTGTTGGAGAGGGAAGAGTCGTCAGCACGACTGCCCTGTCTCAGCCAACCCCACCCTCCTCTAGTGTTCCGGGTGCTGACGGAGTTGAGTGCTAGTGTGGTTCTTGTTCTTTTTTTGTGACAGTTTTCCCCTTGGAGAGTTTTATCCTGCATACATTTTTATACATTTTTCTCCCATCCACATGTCCGTTTTCCTTTATTGGAACTGCTAAGAGATGTTGCACTTCCTGGTCTGATGTTCTGTTTCTTCATCTTCTACTTCCTGGTTTGTTTTTACTGCATTTGGGGAACATTTCACCACTTCAGCGTCAGCTTTTTTGGAGAAGTGTCCTTCTCTCCTTCCTCTGTCCATCAGGGCCTTTCTCTTCTCCCTCCTGAAGCTCCTCCTGGACCGTCGAATTCCTGCTGGA
>NW_006769874.1:3397570-3418735 GCF_000442215.2 Lipotes vexillifer
CCTCAGGTTGCTGGCCTGGCTCCTGTTCTCAGTGGCTCTGTTGGTGGGAGGCCATCAAAGCTGCGTTTGCCCCCTTTATCCACAGGTGATTTCATTCACTTGCATTGCTTTAAAAACCAAACCCATGTTGAAAAATACAAAATTTATATTTCTGGCTCAGACCATCCTTTTTTGTTGTTTTTTATTGGAGTGTAATTGCTTTACAATGTTGTGTTTGTTTCTGCTGTACAACGAAGTGAATGAGCTGTACATATACATATATCCCCTCCCTCTTGGACCTCCCTCCCAACCCCCATCCCACCCATCTAGGTCATCACAGAACACTGAGCTGAGCTCCCTGTGCTATACAGCAGGTTCCCACTAGCTATCTCTTTTACACATGGTAGTGCATATATGTCAGTCCTAATCTCGCAATTCGTCCCACCCTCCCCTTCCACCCCTGTGTCCACATATCCATTCTCTACGTCTCCGTCTCTATTCCTGCCCTGGAAATAGGTTCATCTGTACCATTTTTCTAGATTCCACATATATGTGTTAATCTACGATATTTTTCTCTTTCTGACTTACATCACTCTGTATGACAGACTCTAGGTCCATCCACATGTCTACAAATGACCCATCCTTCTGACCAGTTCTCTTTGTCCCTTATGCCCTTGAAAGCCAACTCCCCCAGATTCCTCCCTTATGCCGTCATCAAAATTGATGTCCTCTGAAGAAGCTTTGTGCTTTTCATTCTTAAGCTTATGGCAGTTCGTACTTGCGCCCTGTTCACATGGGTGTTGTCCGGTGGCCGTCCTCCCCACTAGGCTGAGAGAGCAGGGACTGTTCAGGGGGCATTTTGCCACACCTGGCAGATTTCTCAGGTGAATTAGGTGACCGATATGTATGTTGAGTGTGTGTTTAAAATGTTACCTTTGGGCTTCCCTGGTGGCGCAGTGGTTGGGGGTCCGCCTGCCGACGCAGGGGATGCGGGTTTGTGCCCCGGTCCGGGAAGACCCCACATGCCGCGGAGCAGCTGGGCCCGTGAGCCATGGCCGCTGAGCCTGCGCGTCCAGAGCCTGTGCTCTGCAACGGGAGAGGCCACAGCAGTGAGAGGCCCGTGTACCGCAAAAAAAAAAAAAAAAAAAATGTTACCTTTTCAGGAGTACTTGCATTTAGCAAGGCATTCCTTAGAAAAGGATTACCCTAATGGTTGAATTTCAGACATGGGAGGGAGAGCGATGGTCTCTCAAATCCCACTAGGTAAGCAGCTGTCTCTAAGTCCTGTCTGACTGGCAGGCAGGAGCCCACTCATTTGGAGTGAGGTTTAGAATCAAAGTTGCCTTTAACTCCACGGTCATCGACTCTCAGCACTAGGGCTCCTGCAGGTGCACAGCTGTGGACGCTGGAGGTCTGAGCCAAAGCACAGCACCAAATTGATGGCTTCATACTTCGGAGTTCCTAATTATGGGCAAGATTTGGATAATGAATCTGTTGGATACTCCAGTTCATCTGGAATGTTGGAGGGTGCCTCTTTAGGGAGTGGTTGGTCGCTGTCACTCTTACATGTATTTTTTTTTTTTTTTTTTTTTTTCCTTGCGTTATGCGGGCCTCTCACTGCCGTGGCCTCCCCCATTTGCGGAGCACAGGCTCCGGACGCGCAGGCTCAGCGGCCATGGCTCACGGGCCCAGCCGCTCCGCGGCATGTGGGATCTTCCCGAAACAGGGCACGAACCCGCGTCTCCTGCATCGGCAGGCGGACTCTCAAGCACTGCGCCACCAGGGGAGCCCTTACATGTATTTTATATAGTTGAATATATGGTATTTAGACAGCTCAATGGCATCATGGCCAAAAGTAGGGAGAAACCCTGAAATCAACTCAGACCTCAGCCCATCCTTGGCTTCATACCCATTCTTACCACTGATTTTAACTCTGTCTCTGTTTTTTAGTCTCCCTAATGATAAGATTAGGTTGAATCACCATAAAACTTGATATATTTTAGGAAATAGAAGGAACTCAGAAAGATGCAAGAAGGCAGATTCTGTTCTGCTCTCCTCTTGTCTCACTGGTTTGCAGCTCTGGAGAAGAGCCCGTGCCTGTGGCAGTCTTTAACAGTTAGGGTTAGGGTTAGCTCGCCTTTTTCCTTGTCATTCTCTCCTCGTTTTCACTTAGCAGACATTCTGGGAATCCACGGGAGTTGCAGGAGAATGATAGTCTTGTGATGGGCGGTCAGGGAGTCATGTCATCCGTGTGGCACCTTTACAAAGCGCCTATAGGCCATCAGCTCATCCAAGTCCTAGAGGTTGACCTAAAAGGTGACTTTTTTTTTCAAATGTATACAAAAAAGAATGGGGAGTTTTTCTCTTTTTTTAAGGACTAAAGCCACACATAATTACAGATTAAACCAGCAATATAAAAAATATTACAGGATCATAAGGACATATGTATACTTTTTAAAGCCTGGAGGATTGTTATCAAACTTGAAAGTCCAGTACTTGAGCGGTTAAAGTTGACATTGCTTCTGCTCGTTCTCTTTCCCCTCCCAGTGCTCACAGACCCTCCAGGTTGTGTGAGAGGAGTGGGCACTGCTGGGAGTGTGTGTTGGCATAATCAAGAGTTTTTATGGGAGAGCGGTTGGACGTGTAGACAGTTGCACAGTTTTGCTCCCAGGGGAAAGTGTCTTCGTTATACTAGAAGCTTTTATAAAGCGTGTAATGTGTCTGTCCTTTGGGAATAGCAGAAGAACAAGTTTGATTATGCTACTTTTTTCCGTATAAAATGTTACAGCGTGAATAGAGAGCAAAACTAGCAAAGAAATTTTACTTGAGTTCTTACTTTGCTCTTTTGAACTCAGAGCCTAGCAAATTGAAAGTTCAAATGAGAAAATCAACCTTTTCTTTTAGGAATTACCAAACTCTATTTCCTCTTCTCTTTTTCTTGATGTGTAGGTATTTAAGAAGATTATTTTAATTCAGACACACCAAATTATTGCAAACATTTCTGCTGTTGTTTCAAAGTGCATACCAGATTAAAACCTCTGAAATTATGTGGTACCCCAGAGAATGTGCTAAACTATAGGATTTTCAAGCAAAATGCATTTATTTTTATTTTAAGAAGATTTCAGGTAACACTTTGCATCCGGCTGTGGCTTTTAGAAGGAGTGGGGAGCTGTAGCTGTGTCTGTGGTAGGCATAGTCTGAATTAACAGTGAAAATGCTTCCAAATGAATGTTTAGGTCTGGACAGAGACCTTATCCAGACTACAGACTTTACTCTGCCATGTTGATAGCATTTTCTAGCTGCTCTGCACTGCCTTTTTACCCTCTTCGGGCAGAAGGAGGAAACGAAGGCGTATTGAGGGTCTCTGTCACCGGGCAGCTCACCAGGTGAGGGCAGGACGCAGAAGCACCTGCAGGCACCTGCCCTCCACTTCGGAGAAGATGCTTGTTTTTATCCCTCTTTTCCTGTATCCTTCCCCACAATTTATAAAATGTTGTTTAGGGAATGAAACTTCAGATCAGCAGTTCTAATTGAACTTTTATCCTCTGGCTAGTTAATTTTATTTGAAAATTAAGAGTTTCCTGTTCAAGGCTCTATAAGTAGATAGCTGTAAGTACTGCATTTTAAGCAACATAGTTTGTTGTTCTGAGACCTAGTCAGTTAAACTCATCAGATGTCAGTTAACCATTTTATTGCAAAAGCAAAAGCTTCCCTTCTTTTGTTAATTAAGAAATACTTTGTAATTAATATCCACTTAACCCTCAGTGGTCTAAATTTTGGAGAAAAGAGGGAATTTGGTGTCAGTGCTTGTCTAAATAATGAGGAAAGAGGGGATTGGGCATCAGTGATGGTCTAGATTTTGAGGGAAGAGAGATCTTGCTGTTGGTGCTGGCCTTAGGCCTGTTTCTCTGCCGGGCCTGACGCAGAGGTGGGCTCACAGCTCCTATTGGGCTCTCTCGATGGGCAGCTGTTTCCTCCTGGATTGCAGCTTAACGACTGATGCTGTGTGGCCTTTCTCTTGGAATATTTGTCCAAAAGATGACTTCCCTGGCTCTTAACAAGAAAGGAAATAACAGAAGGTCTGTCAGGTGTTTTTATTTTATTTTATTTCTTTAATTTTTATTCATTTATTTATTTTTTGCCTGCATTGGGTCTTAGTTGCTGCGCACGGGCTTTCTCTAGCTGCGGTGTGTGGGGGCCTGCTCTTCATTGCGGTGCGCGGGCTTCTCATTGTGGTGGCTTCTCTTGTTGCGGAGCATGGGCTCTAGGCACGCGGGCTTAGTAGTTGTGGCGCATGGGCTTAGTTGCTCCGCGACATGTGGGATCTTCCTGGACCGGGGCTCCAACCTGTGTCCCCTAGCATTGGCAGGCGGAATCTTAACCACTGCGCCACCAGGGAAGCCCCTATCAGGTGTTTTTAAATAAAGGATACCAGTGCCCAATGTGAACCTATCTTTACTTTCTTTGTGTGTTATTTAGAATTTAAACTTTGAGATGTCAACTCTGAACCTCTGTGCTGTGAACAGTTTTAGATGAAAGATGGTCACTTGCACGCGGTGTGAAGTGTGGTTTTGTGAATGTTTTAGTGATTCCCAAGGTGTCAGTTGGCAGGCTAGGTGCATTAATGTCAGCGGTTGAGTGTAACTTACTAAACCTACTAAGGTTTGTCTCTTGGCATGAGTAGGACAGTATTCACTCAGTTGGCTGTTTTGTTTTGTTTTTTTTGCAGTACGCGGGCCTCTCACTGCTGTGGCCTCTCCCGTTGCGGAGCACAGGCTCCGGACGCGCAGGCTCAGCGGCCATGGCTCACGGGCCCAGCTGCTCCGTGGCATGTGGGATCCTCCCGGACCGGGGCACGAACCTGTGTCCCCTGCATCAGCAGGCGGACTCTCAACCACTGCGCCACCTGGGAAGCCCTGGCTGTTTTTTAATGTAATGGAAACCTAGGCCAAGAGGTTTATATAGAAAGTGGATTGCTTTGTTTTTAATAACATCAAGAATACTTCTCAGATTTTCTTTCTTTTTAAAAATTTTTTGGTATGTGTGAAATTTAGACTAAGATGAATTTGCTCATTAAACTTAACAGTTAATGAATATTTGCTCTGGGCCTTGTTTTATATGAAGAAGACACGGTTCTTGCTTTGGGGAGCTCACAGTTAGGGTGGGCAGCCGCGGGAAATATGCAGGCATATGCGGCACTCTGGCCAGAGAACTAGGGGAGGGACGCATGGGGTGCTGGGGGGTGCAGGGGGAGGCGCTGGCCCTGCACTAGAGGGACTGATGCCTAAGCTGAGAGTGAGGGAAAGGGGGAGTTCACCAAGTGCCCGTCAAGGGAAGTGGGCCTCTGCGGGGGGGGGATGCAGAGATAAGAAAAGACAAGGTGAGGGCTTCCCTGGTGGCGCAGTGGTTGAGAATCCGCCTGCCAATGCAGGGGACACGGGTTCGAGCCCCGGTCAGGGAAGATCCCACATGCCGTGGAGCAACTAGAGCCCGTGCGCCGCGACTGCTGAGCCTGCGCTCTGGAGCTGCGAGCCACAACTACTGAGCCCACGTGCCACAGCTACTGAGGCCCGTGTGCCTGGAGCCCGTGCTCTGCAACAAGAGAAGCCACCGCAATGAGAAGCCTGCGCACCGCAACGAAAAGTAGCCCCCGCTCGCGGCAACTAGAGAAAAGCCCGCGTGCAGCAACAAGGACCCAACGCAGGCAAAAATAAATAAATAAATACATTTATAAAAAGACAAGGTGAGCCTGGGGATTTGCAGCTGAGTGGAACACGGCATGTGAGCTGGAGCTGTGGTTCTCCAGGGTCCCCAGACCAGCAGCATCAGCCACCCGGGAACCGGTCACCCCCCCCCCCCCCCCCCCCCGGGCGATTGCTGGGCTCTGAGGTCCGCACTTTGTTCTGGTCCCTGGGCAGCTATTGGGGGATCTTAATTAGAAAGAGTGACCGACCTGGTCAGATTTTCATTTTTAAAAAAGCAAAATCCCAAAAGCCCCGTTGACGTGGAGAATGGCTTGAAAGGGGGTGAGGCTGAAGAGGAGGCTGCTCTCAACAGGGCAGTGCCGGCGTGAAGGGAGGAGGCCAGGAGTTGCCCTTGTGGGCCCCAGGCCAGGGCTGGTGTGGTGAGGGCCCTGGGGGGGGGCGGGGTGCAGGGTCTGGAGGCCACAGGGGAACCAGACGCCGATGGCTTGGAGAGGCTGAGTGAGAATGCTGAGTAGGACAGGCTTCCGCCACCTCCGCTTTGCTGAGCACGGTATTGCTGAGCACGGTACAGGAATGGAAGCCAGCTGAACTTCTGTAGCAATTAATAATCCAGCAACAGACAGAAAGGCCTTTAATTCTAGATTATTTCTATCAGCTTTCTGAATTGTCTGACCTAACAGTAGTCTTGATAGTTGCGTAAAGTAGTGAATTTAAGAACAGAAAGGACTGTCCTGTTCTTCCAGTTCTCTGTAAATGTTTTCTGGAATGGTGGGAAGGTGGGAAGGAAGGAAGGCAGAATGCTGCAGGAGTCATCTCCCTCTCTGCCTGGTAATCGCTTACCCAGGTGATCCTGCCATCCCCCCCACAAGGTTATCATTCTTGTTGGAGTGAACGGATGGCCGTCAGATCAGAGGGTAGGGGACCCACTGCTGGAAGCCCAAGGCCTCTCAGTGACCTTGGATGTGAGAACTCACTATACTCACCAGCGTGGAGTTGGTCCTGGCCGATGTGGGTCTGGTGCAGCGTTAGCCTGGTGATGAATTGGCACTCACGCATGTCCACTGACACAGCTGTCTTTACTCAGGTGGTGCCAGCACCTGCCCCACTGTCAAGGAGTGGTTTGTGTACTCTGGGAACCCACTGAGGCAGCCGGACCTCGTCAGGCCTCTGCAGATGAGCATTCCAGGTACAGACAGCCCTGATTGAAATAAATCACTGATATGTTCACCATGTGATGCAAGTCCAGTACTGATCTCTGTGGAAACATACTTTTCCAGAACTGTACACGTACTAATTTTCATTTCTACCGTGGGTCCCAGAGCAATGTATCTAATAAAGTTCCAAAACAACTGAGGAAAGGGCATTATACCAATTTTCCCGGGGCCAGTCTGCCGAATCGTCCTGCCTTGTTCCCCTCCCACTGCTCAAGGTGCATGCGGGGGCGGGGGGGGGGGGGGGGAGGGAAGAAAGGTCATCATGGGTCAGGCCCCAGGACCTGACGTCTGGCCGTCACTCAGTGAAACCCACCCAACTAACAAGGCTGGGTTCTTGCTACTCTGAGTCAGTTCTCGTCTTGTTACCACCACTGAAGGTGGGCTTGAGGAACTGGGGAGGGGATGCGAAGGAAAGTTATCTTAACTGGAAAAAATGTTTTTTCAAGGGAGGTATCTTAAAACACATAATGGGAGGGGAGGAAAAAGCAAAGTTCTCCTAAAAATTAGTTGAAGTAAATCCTTCCTTCCTGTGAGTTGTTAGTATCAGAAAAAGGTCGAGCATGTTTGTAGGAGATAGTGTTTTACTTACAGACAGCTGAAGAAGAGGGGGTTCAGGGTTTATTTTAGTGGCCCCTCGTTATTGTTTTGGAAAACAAATACTTTTCTAAAACGTTTATATTCCGTTTTTGTATGTATTAAATTCTCTCAAGTCACTATTGTTTTCTATCACTCAAGCCTATAATTTACCAAATAAGGATTTGAACACTGCAAAACATTTTTCTTATAAGTGGAATTGTATAGGGAGAGAAGTTGAAGGAATATTTCCTTACTCTCTCAGTTGGTGAGTGATATACTCAAACCTAAAAAGGTGCTTATCACAAAAACAAATTAAGATGAATTGACATTTGGTTTTACAGCAAGAAGTATTTTTAAAGGATAGCCAAAACCGTTTCCCAGAAATGTTCTGCTGTATATGTAATTTTCATTTTATAGGATCTTTCCAAAAATAATGTGGAAAGTGATTATGATAGTTCTTTTCCTCATTTGAATTATGGAGAATATTTGGTTATTCATTATTATGAGTTAATTTTAGAGACCACTCCATATAAGGTTTTAATAAGCTCTAGAAGTCATTCATTTATCAGAGAGACTGCTTCTGGGTCTGTGAACCACAGGTTTGTGCGTGTGGCACACCCAGACTGCAGTTGGGGCTCTGCTTCCAGAAGGAGCTGGCACGTCTGCCATCACTAGGAAACTGGAAATGGGATCTTGAACTTTTGTTGCAGGTGGTTTAGATGATTGACTCTGTTCATGCTTATGTTAATAATGATACAAGATGACAAGATTTTTATATATAAATAGCTTTCTATATCCATGAGGAAAAATGCCAGGTGGTTTTAGACTAAATTGGAAAATGGACTATCCAATTCCTGTCTCAGGTGTTTTACATCCTCACCCTGACATGTGGGATGAAAACCAGTGGACTCCTGCTGCTTGATCCTCACCTTGGCAGGCCCCTTGTGCACAGGTGCAGGGTGTCCTTGCTGCCTGATTAAAGCCATCCTTTCCAGCCAGGCCAGCGGCACTGCTAGAGCTGTTGCTTTAGGGGAGACCGTGTCTGATCCTTCTTGTTCTCCTGAGATGGTCCCATTAGGTTGATATCGTGGATGTTACATTTTCAGTGAGTCTCCCCATGTAGTGGCCAATGTAGAAAAAAAGACTTTCCTCTAACAGCACACATGATTTAACACTTGCTTTCTTAAATGGTGGAAATAAAAAATAAATCAGATGTTTTTTAACAAAGTGGAAAGGAGACAGAAGGGGAGCAGAAAAATTATAAAGATTACCTAAAAATTAGGTAAGAATTCAAAAGGGGAAAGAATTATAAATGACCAGCCAGGGAGCAGAAAAATTAATTTCATTACTGGTATATTTTATTCAGGGAGCTCATTTACATGCATATATTCCATCCACATCCCCATCTTTATGTGTGTGTACATATACACACATCCAGATGTACTAGCTATATTACGTTTATAATTGTATAGATATTACATTCTGTTTATCTTACAATGTGTCATGAAAGATGATGTTCCTGGTAACACAAGAAGGGTGTACCTTGAAATTTAGCTTCCTTTCCCCAGACGATCCTTACAGGATCCTTGCGTCCATGTGTGTTTGGTCATTCATCACACTTCACTTACGGATGTTCTGCATTTTGTGGTGTGAGTCTTGGACCGCTTAACAGGCAAGCATTTGAAATAGCTTTCTAGCTCTAGGACTGGAGATTCTTCTTTAGACAAAGTGTAGATGATTTCCTTTTTTCTTCACAGAGCCATTTTTTAGTCATAATAAGCATATCCTTATTTTACCAACCTAGGAAAGCTGATTGCACGTATCTAATTGGTAATTTGTCTGTCTGTTGGGGTGGCCAAAAGTTCATTCGTTTTTTCCGTAAGGTGGCTCTAGTAGCACTTAGTTATCTTTAACTTCATTCAAAACAGTTTTGTTAGATTGTATGTGACAGCTGTCATATCAGCATGCGTTTAATAAAAGACTTACCAAAATTGGTGAATTTTTGTGTAGCCATTTTAACATTGAAGATGGAAGAAAAAAAGCAACATTTTTGGCATATTTTGCTTTATTATTTCAAGATAGGTAAAAATGTAACCGAAATGCAAAAAAAGATTTGTGCAGCGTATGGAAAAGGTGCTGTGACTGATCGAATGTGTCAAAAGTGGTTTGCGAAGTTTCATGCTGGAGATTTCTCACTGGATGATGCTCCACGGTCGGGTAAACCAGTTGAAGTTGGTAGCCACAAAATCGAGACATTAACTGGGAACAATCAGCGTTATTCCATGCAGGAGACAGCCGACATGCTCAAAGTATCCAACTCAAGAGCTGAAAATCATTTGCACCAGCTGGTTATGTGGATGTTTGGGTTCCACGTAAGTTAAGCGAAAAAATCCTTCTTGACCGTATTTCCACATGTAATTCTCTACTGAAATGTAATGAAAACGTTCCGTTTTTAGAACAGATTGTGACAGGTGATGAAAAGTGGTTACTGTACAATAATGTGGAACGGAAGAGATCGTGGGGCAAGCGAAATGAACCACCACCAACCATACCAGAGGCCGGTCTTCAACCAAAGAAGGTGATGTTGTGTATATGGTGGGATTGGAAGGAAGTCCTCTATTATGAGCTCCTTCCGGAAAACCAAACGATTAATTCCAACCAGTACTGTTCCCAATTAAACCAACTGAAAGCAGCACTCGATGAAAAGCATCTAGAATTAGTCAACAGAAAATGCATAATCTTTCATCAGGATGATGCAAGACCACATGTTTCTTTGATGACCAGGCAAAAACTGTTACAGCTTGGCTGGGAAGTTCTGATTCATCCTCTGTATTCACCAGACATTGTACCTTTGGATTTCCATTTATTTTGGTCTTTACAAAATTCTCTTAATGGAAAAAATTTCCATTCCCTGGAAGACTGTGAAAGGCACCTGGAACAATTCTTTGGTCAAAAAGATAAAAAGTTTGGGGAAGATGGAATTATGAAGTTGCCTGAAAGATGGCAGAAGGTAGTGGAACAAAAGGGTGAATACATTGTTCCATAAAGTTCTTGGTGAAAATGAACAATGTGTCTTTTATTTTTACTTAAAAACTGAGGGCACTTTTTGGCCAACCCAGTAGAATGATTTTTTTAAAGTGTTGTTCAAGAATCAGTGAGTAAACTTAGTATTTCTTGGCTATGTAAAGATGTTTGACTCACTAGAATCTTGCAGGTCATCTTAGAAGACTATTTTATAAAATGAAATGAGGTGGAGCGGTATATTTTATGACAAGAAGGGGCTATATTTGACTCCTTCCATCATTTGATAAACAACTGTAGTGAAGTTTTCTTGTTTCAGCTCCTCTTAACATGTACTGTTGAAGGTTTCCATCTTGACACTTGTTAATACAGGTGAAACAAGTGTTGTCACATCTTGGAGGCTTCTGTGGGTGGTAACTGGAGGTCACCAACCTGCTCTGTGGGTGAGAGCATGTGCTCCTCGTGAGGAGATGCTGTCAGGGCCCCAGCCTCTGAAGCCACCTCCCTGTTGCTGTGGATTAGAATAAATGGATTTAAAACCTCAGTCATGTTTTTCTTCCATTTGTAAAGATGATTGGAAGCTTTGCCAACTGAATGTTACAAATACACACGTGAGTCACAAGCCAGTGGCTGCTTTTTCTACCTAATTCACTAGATTCTGAATACATTAGGTAGAAACAGTGTACGCCGTCATTTCGCAAAGCGTGAAAGGGTCTCATCCGTGGGAGTTTAGGGTTTAACACGTTGCGATGCCAACTCATTCTAGTCCATTTATATCTGAATGAATTTGTTTACTTATTGTACATAAGCTACTGAAATTTATCCAACCAGAATAAAGATTCAGTTTGCATGTGAGTAGTCAGCGTTTTTTATTTTGTCTTTTTTTCGCCAGGGGTGCTCTTTCAAACAGAATGCTAAATAAATATTCATTTAAATCAGACTTATGAATTAAAACCTTCACAAGTAAACTTGAGACACACAGTGTATGCAGGTTAATTTCTGGAAGTGTCACCTCTCTCGTTCTCAGAGTGCACACAAACCAGACAGTTTTATGGTTTCTTACCCTAGGAATATGCAAGGAAAATAATCATAGGATAACTAAAACCCAACGATTACATTATTTCCGTATAGAAAGCACACAGAAATGCCATGGCTTAGAGTGTAGGAGTGTATTCATTCACTCGTGCATTTATAGCTATAAAAGCACACACCGGACCATTGCTTTGTTACTAGTGAGGCATCCAGCAGCCTCCACCCTGGGGTGGGTCCTCCCAGGCATCTCAGACAGTCTTCCAAGTTGTCATTCACAGAAATGACCACTTTCCTTGTCCCTCTGCGTGCCCCTCCAGGGCTCGGTTGCTCCGAAAAGCCTTGAGACTTTCCTGT
Source organism: Lipotes vexillifer (assembly GCF_000442215.2). NCBI lineage: Eukaryota > Metazoa > Chordata > Mammalia > Artiodactyla > Lipotidae > Lipotes > Lipotes vexillifer. Next base: position 3,409,452 of record NW_006769874.1, read on the forward strand.
CTGTCCACGGTTTCAGGCAAAAACCTTTGCCAGGTGACAGAATTTGGTTTTTGAAGCTGATGTGTTTCAGAGGCAATGTATTGTAGTTGGTGACCTACAGACCAGATCACCTGCTTAGATCTCTGGATTGTTCTTTGGAACATCTCAGCTGCCCATGGAACTCTGGGTAAAGTGTAAGGGCTACCCTTGATCTTTTCTGGCAGAGTTACACAATTTTCTCATATTGTGAAATATTTTTACTTTGCTATTTTCAACTATTTAAAAAATGTGAAAGTCATTAATAGTTTATGGGTTGTACAAAAACAGACAATGAGCTGGATTTTGCCCACAGGCTGCTATTTGCAGACCCCTGCAAGATGATTGTTTTCCGGAAAAGCGTGTTTCTAAGAAGGAATAGCTGACCCTGTGATTCTCTTGGAATAATATTTCCATCTTAAAAACTAGTGCCGTTGTTTTTTTTTTTTTTTTGCCAAAACAAAATTACCTTCATTTTCTTTCTTCCAAGGGAAAAGATGATTTAATAAATAATGAAAAAGTATTTTGGGGAGGAGGGAACACTTCAGCTATATCAGAAATGCAAGTGACTTTTGCTGGGCTGTTTCACTTCTGATGGTGGGAAATACACACCTGAGAATATTGAATGGCATTGTGAGAAGCATAAACAGAAAAGGGGAAGAACTTCCTTTTTTGAGTCACTTAATTCTGATACCATTTGGTTAGTGAGTTTTGTTTTCTTAGTGAAGTTGTGGGATGATTAGGTCCAGCCGTCCTTGCACTTGAGGATGCCTTACAGCCACGGGACCTACAGAAAGTCACAGCTGCTGCTCTTGGCAGGACCTGGCCCAGCCCAGGCCTGGCCCCTCTGGGCAGAAGGAGCAGGGCTGCTGTGTCTTCCTCCAGACTCGTGCTGCCATTGATGGTGACTTGGGTAAATGAGTGAGAAGTTTTTCTTTTCTTTGATTTTAATTTAAACATATATATGAAATGTAGGAATAAAACACAAATTTAGTAGAATTTTAATATTTTAGGAATTTCTGTTTAATAGTTCTAGGGATGTGCTTTCCAAAGCATGGGGCTCACAGGTGCCCTGCTTATCCCAGTCTCTAGTTTGTTCAGTGCAGACTCCCAGGTACTTTACCTAGCAAAGCAGAATTTCTGCATACAGACCCCAGGAAATGTATTTTTTACAATTTTGGCAGCTGGTTCTTTTGCACACTGAAGTTTGAAAACCACTAGTCTGGGGAAATAACAGCAAACTAACAGCAAATTGGTGGTGTTTCCGCCAAGCGCCACGTCGCAGCTGTGCTGTGTCTCATGCCCTAAGACAGTACAGTGAGCAACACCGGTAGGAAAAAGCCCTCTTCCCCCACAATGTAGCCATTTAAAAAAAGAAGACTGGTTTCAGTGAAATACATATATGCTGACCTTTTAGGGTTTCTGCTTGTTTAAACCAGGAAGTTCTGTTCATGTTTATTTCCAGTTGCTTTACACTTTAAAGCCCACGGATATCGGGAAGGGAAGAGGTTAGTGCCCTTTATTCCTTTATTGTATTTCTGCAGACGCGTGTTATAACCTGCTAGTGCAAAGAATAATGGTAAATGGACTTTCCTCTAACTAGGGGGAACGCCTAGTTTGAAGCTACTGTGGCTGAGCCAAGAGGCAGGACTACAGGCCCAGCGCTTGGACACACTCCTGGCCTGTTTTGACCTTTCCTCCTCGCGAGAAGAACTGCAGGTGGTCGAGAGCCCCTTTCAAGCGTTGTGCTGCCTCCTGATCTACCTCTTTGTGCAGGTAATCTCCTTTCCTGTCGAAGCTGCTGCTGTCACCCCTCACTCCTGGCCCTCGCCTTTCGTGGGGTGTGGTGCTCTGGGATGTAGCCATGGGTTGGTCCCCTGCACCATCTCTGCCCAGTGTCTGTTCCGTAAATTCTAGTCCTTCGAAATGCTCGGACTCAAGTGAGGGTTCTGTGTGGGCGTACATTTGAGAAGCCCCGTCTGCTGCCGGACTTAGAGGTGGGCGCTGCACCTAAGTGTGATAGAGGCTTGAGGCGTCTGACCCGTGCAGGAGCCCTGTTGCACTTTGCTCACGCTTGCTGAGCTTTTTGGGCTCTGGACTGTTCTGTGTCCCTACGTGGGTGGTGGTTCCTGTTGGTGGGGTTTCATGTCATGGTGAGAAGGTCCAGCGCTGCAGTCCGGCTGACCCGGCTAGAGTCACAGCTCTTCCCAGAAGCACAGAGCTACCAAGGGAGACTGCTTCAGCTTTCCTAAGTCACCGAACAAATGTTCGCTTTTCAGCCTGCGAACGGGGGCACACCTTCTTCCTGAGGCTACTGGCCAGGCATTCTGTAGAAGGCGAGAAGTGTCCTGCACAGGTGCCCAGAGAAAAGCCCACCAGGGTGGTTGTCATGGTCAGCCACCCCCACCCATGCAGCTGGGCCACGCGCGGGGAGGTGCCGCCAGGTCCTCGTTTCTGCGGTTCGTTAGTTTATGCAGGGAGCTTACAAGGGCCACTGAAAACATTCGCCTAACGTTGGGACGCCTCAACAAAAGAAGGGCTTAAATACCTTCCGTCTCCGGTTTCCCTTCCCCAGCTGAACTGTTTGTAAAAGTCCTTTGCCATCAAGTGTCTGTTTCTTTAGCCATGTAGACCTTCTCACCAGCTTTCCTGATCCCCAGCAGCTGTCCCCTCCCTCTGGTCTCCGTAGGTGATAGGTCTGCGTCCGCTTTGCCATAACTATCAAGTTTTCATTTCTCTGGAATAGAAAATTATGTTTCTGTTTTTCAAACCTGAATTCATTGTCTTTAAGAAACTTATGGTAGAATTACATTTCAGGGGAATCATACACTGATTTTTCCTTTCTAAAAGTCCTCTGCCATTTTATAGCTAGTCCTGTATTTTGCATTTTGTACAAACGTGGTATATATAGTTAAATCACCCTTAGAGATTTTATTGCTTCTTTATTGGTTTCACATGCACCAGTATCAACTTTAGTTTTGAGTAGAACTTTCCTTTATTTGCACCAGACTCAGCAAAGTGTAAATCAATAAATGATGGCAGGATTATTTAGTATTTAAATGTAAAAATATATTTCTTTTTACATTTTTACTAAATGTACATGCATGTATTATCAGTTAATATTTTCTGTTCATTGTTTATGAATCTACAGGTGGCTGAGGTGGACCCATAGAGGGAATTGGGAAGTGGTAGATGACCAATAGCTGAGTTTTCTCCTCCAGAAAGATCAGTGGTTTTCTTCTCAGTACTCCTGGTGAACGTATGGATAGTGATGCCATGTGTTAGCGCTCCTAGGACTACGTTTTGCATTATTTTTTCCAGCAGTAGAGATAGGTCCTTGAACCCATTCACAGTCACCCGATACAGCTCTGCTTTCTTGTCAGCTGTGCAAGTAAGTGATCGTTAGTTATGAAAATCCACTTCCAACAGGAAAAGAATTCCAAATCACAGAACAGTCACTTTACATCTCATATTTGTATAACCCTGAAGCAAGACAAGCATCAGGAAGACTTCTACTTTTACCTTCTTTACACTAGTAACTGCCTTTTCAGTGAACATCTCTTTAGTGTAAGTCAGTCAGCATGGGAGAGACTCAGTGTTGGTTTGACTTGCAAGGACACATTCAAATTGGAACTTTTTAAAACTAGAAAACAAATCGACACATCAGCGTTGTCCCTCAGATCAAAAGGTACTGTACTGTGTTATTATTCACGGGGATAACTGTTCTCTCAGGATTAATAAGACTAAAAAGGTAGTTTTTAAAAAATACTGTACTTTTATATAGTTAAGCTTAAATTAGATGTTTTGATGTGCCGCACGGGTTAACTGCGTGCTGTTCAGTGTACAGAACCCGTAGAGAAACAAAACCCTCTCTTTTGTTCACTTGGATTCGTACCTCCAGGTGAGCAGCATTTTTTATCAGAGGCTTATCTGGGAAGCTTTCCTGGGAGTGTAAGTTTGCATCATAGAAAGTTTACATATTTTTATAATCTATACTGGAGCAAATATTTTATCATAATAATATCCATTATTCAAAATTCTAAAAGATTGGTATTACTAAGACTTGCCTCCTCTGATATGTTATAGATTTGTTAATTACAAAGGTGGTGGCAGAGTATGAAATAGGTTAACTGAAAAAAATAGGACATGAAAGAGTTATTCCTTTCTCATAGGTAGTGTCTTTTAAAATCAGCCTTCTGCAAAAGTTGCTGTATGCCAACAAACCTGTCTAAGCAGAGAGAGGTGAGGGTTTATGGGTTTAAAAAAAAAACAACTTTCTGCTTGGTCTTGCTTCTGTGGATTGGGATCTTTTTTCTTGGTCACGAGTGCTGCACGTTTGTAGATTTCTTGGGTTTTCCCTGAAATAATTACAGCTGTCATTTATACAAAGGCAACAACTATTTTGGAGTAAACATGGAAATGGATAGTGACGGGAGCAGTGTGGCATTTGGTGGCTGAGCCTCGTGACCCTGTGAGGAGGGTGCAGAGGTGTTGCCGACGGCCGGGCCTGGCGCCGTCTTTGATCTCCATCCCCTCCTCCTTTCCAGGGTCCGTCTCTTTCGCCATATCTCTGTCTCTCCTTGCTTCTCACTCACACTTTGGTTAGGCTCTTTGATTCCACAAAGGATGGGAGGGGACTCATATGTGGGGAATCCTGGTTTCCTTTAAACTGGGATCTGAGGACACAGTTGATGTCTGGGACTGGCAAGGGTGGGTGTTTATCCCAGCTCTGATCACTCTGGCTCAGGCCAGCTGTGGGTGCTCTCTGTCTGCAAACCCCTGAATTGTCAGTTCTGGAAATTTGTGTCAAAACTTGATGACCTGTGTTTCTCCAAGACTTAGACTTAGTCACAGCTCAGGCTTTCCCCAGGCGCTCTGGAGCGTTCTGCCTCGCGAGTGAGTAATAGGCTCCCCTGTCCAGCTTGGCCCTAGGTGTCATGGAGATTTTCACACCAGGGACTGTGGGTGGTGGGAGAAAACACCCTGCTCACCTCCACTGGCGTCTGTTCTGCTGCGTGTGTGTGTGTGTGTGTGTGTGTGTGTACGAGTGTATGTGTGTATGTGCACATGCATGTGTCCCATGCCTATATTTGGTCAGAGCTGGTTTTCCTGGGGCTGACGCTGGCTGTGTCTCCCACGCAGGTGGACACCCTCTGTCTGGAGGATCTGCATGCCTTCATTGCGCAGGCCCTGTGCCTCGAAGGAAAGACCACCATGGAGCTTGCAGACTTGCAGGTACTGACTGTCACACCTCTGAGGATGGCCCTCCTGACCAAAGGGGTGGCGCACTTGCCAGCCTTCTTTACATTTGGTTGGTGTTTTACAGGAACATTCCCCATGACTTATTTATTTTGTAACTGGAAATTTTTACCTTCTGAACCCTTTGACCCATTTGGCCCACCTCCTACCCCGCCTCTGGCAACCACCAATCTGTTCTCTGTGTCTATCAGTTTGTTTTTGTTTTTGTTTTGTTTTGTTTTAAGATTCCACATAGAAGTGAAATCATATGTCATTTGTCTTCCCCTGATTTATTTCACTTAGCGTCATGCCCTCAATCCATGTTGTCACAAATGATGAGATTTCATTCTTTTTTACGGCTGAATGATATTCCATTGTGTGTGTGTATGTATGTGTGTGTGTGTAACAGTTTCTTTATCCATTGCACTCATCGGTGGACACTTACACTTAGGTTGTTTGCGTGTCTTGGCTGTAGTAAATAGTGCTGCAGTGAACATAGGGGTGCAGATCTCCTCGAGATAGTCTTTTTATTTTTTTCTGATAAATACCCAGAAGTGGAATTACTGGATCATATAGTAGTTCTGTTTTTAACTTTTAAGAGCCTCCATGCTATTTTTCAGAGTGGCTGCACCAATTTACGTTCCCACCAACGGTGCATAAAGGTTCCCTTTTCTCCACACCCTCTCCAACATTTGTTATTTCTTGCTTTTTGATGATGGCCATTCTGACAGTTACGAGGGGATATCTCATTGTGGTTTTGATTTGCATTTCCCTGATGATTAGTGATGTTGAGCACCTTTTCATGTCCCTGTTGGCCATCTGTATGTGTTCTTTGGAAACATGTCTATTCAGATCTTCTGCCCATTTTTTAATCAGATTGTTTTGTTTTTTTGCTATTGAGTTGTATGAGTTATTTATATATTTTGAATATTAACCCCTTGTCAGATACATGATTTGCAAATGATTTCTGCCATTCAGTAGGTTACCTTTTCATTTTGTTGATGGTTTCCTTTGCTGTGCAGAAGCTTTTTTTTCCCTTTTTTTTCGGTATAGTTGATGTACAATAGTATATGTTACAGGTATACAGCACAATGAGTCACAGTTTTAAAAGTTATATTCCATTTATAGTTTTTATAGTTGTTATAAAATATTGGCTTTATTCCCTGTGTTGTACAATATATCTGTGTAGCTTATTTTTTTTATACACAGTAGTTTATATCTTTTAATCTGCAGAAGCATTTTAGTTTGCTGTATTCTCACTTGTTTATTTTTGCCTTTGCTGCCTGTGCTTTGGGTGTCAAATCCAAAAAAGTCATTGCCAAGACTGATGTCAAGGAGCTTACTGCCTATGTTTTTTTCTAGTAGTTTTATTTTTTCTGCTCTTATGTTCAAGTCTTTAATCCATTTTGAGTTGATTTTTGTGTATGGTGTAGATACAGTTTCATTGTTTTGTATATGACTGTCCAGTTTTCCCAGTATCACTTGTAGAGACTGTCCTTTCCCCATGGTATATCCTTGGCTCCTTTGTTGACCACTTTTGCATGGATTTTTTTCTGGGCTCTCTATTCCGTTCTGTTGATCTTTGTGTCTGTTTTTGTGCCAGTACTAACTTTTGTTTACTGTAGCTTTGAGATACAGTCTGAAGTCAGGGAGTGTTATGCCTCCAGCTTTGTTCTTCTTTCTCAAGATGGCTTTGGCTATTTGGGGTCTTTTGTTCCATACAAATTGTAGGAGTGTCCTATTTCTGTGAAAAATGCCATTGGTATTTTGCTTGGATTGCATGGAATCTGTAGATTGCCTTGGGTAGTATGGTCATTTTAACAATATTCATTCTTCCAGTCCATGAGCATGGTATATCTTTCCATTCGTGGAAAGGTCCTTTTAAATGATATGTGTATTTACACATTTATTAAAAATCCAGGTGATGGGGCTTCCCTGGTGGCGCAGTGGTTGGGAGTCCGCCTGCCGATGCAGGGGACGCGGGTTCGTGCCCCGGTCCGGGAAGATCCCACATGCCGCGGAGCAGCTGGGCCCGTGAGCCATGGCCGCTGAGCCTGCGCGTCCGGAGCCTGTGCCCCACAACGGGAGAGGCCGCAACAGTGAGAGGTCCGCGTACCGCAAAAAAAAAAAAATATATCCAGGTGATTAGATTATATTTGTAAAGATTATATCACATTTTTTATATATATACTGTACACACATTCATTTACAGACATAGAAGTCTGCTATATATGAAATCAAAGAATATAGGAACCCTTAATCTGCAGGAATATAAAAAAAGAAAGAAGAAAAACAGTATTACTTGGCATTAAAAAAAAAAGACAGGCTTTTTTATAAAGCAGGGAAGGCAGTGACCAAGGATACTGGTCTCCTGGGTGCTGAGAGCACGGTGGGGCCAGGCCGTCCGTCAGTCAGTCAGTCTCCAGTCGCTACTCTGTCCTCTCTGAATGTGGGGTATGTACTTGCTAGTTTTCCTGCCAGCATCGTAACTGTCCACGTGTGCGTTCAGCCTACAGCTCTAGAGGACGGGGTCTGCTTACGTGGTCCTTTCATACTTGGTTTGTACAGCCCATATGAACACACGTGCATGCGTATAGATAGAGATGCAGGTGCATGGCTAGCAGGGAGAGTCAGTTAAGTAATATTCTGAATTGTATAGCAAATAAGTAACTCGTGAAGTCCCCTGTCTTAAGCGACTTGAAAGGGGGAGGGTGGATTCTTAGATTCTTCTATCTGTATCATTTAAGACAGGGATGCCTCAGCCAGAGAATAATCACGGGTAAGGTATCACATGTCATGATGTGTATGTTCCTGTGGTCACTTGCCCCCGTCCTTTCCTGGTTCCTGCCCATCGGGCGGTGGTGGGAGGAGCCCTGGGCCTCAGGAACCCTGGCTCCTGCTGTGTCCTGTGAGCAGTACCTCTAATTTGGGTGCCCTGTGTGCCTGTCCCGGAATGTAAAAGGGGTGCACGTAGCTGCCTTGCTCACCCCCAGGGTTTCGTCAGACTTGGGCACGTGCCCAGAGTGTTGTGTAAAGTCCTCTATGAAGCTTACTGTCACTGAGCCTAGCGGAGCCCAGGCCTGGCGTCCCAGCCAGACTGCGTGCTCTCAGAGCCTCTTTGCTCCGCCCCAGGGTGCTTCGTGGTTTAAATTTGCTTTCACTCTTTTCTTTTGGAATGAGCCAAAGAGACACTGGGGCTTTGTTTGCCTGTCAGTTCCTCTCTGCTGCATTGGGTCCCTGAAACCAACAAAACGATAAACCATCTCATTCCAGGGGGAGGCCCCCAACTGCTGGAACATTCCAGGCTCACCTCTCCCACCCCCGGCGCTCGGGGAGACCTATCTGAGCCACCCCGAAGCCTAGCTTACAGGAGGTGGCTGGCATCTTTCCTGGCACTACCAGGGCTCCTTGGAAAGTTCTTGGTCTTTTTTTTTTTTCCCCTTGCGGTACGCGGGCCTCTCACTGCTGCGGCCTCTCCTGCTGCGGAGCACAGGCTCCGGACGTGCAGGCCCAGCGGCCACGGCTCATGGGCCCAGCCGCCCCGCGGCACGTGGGATCCTCCCGGACCGGGGCACGAACCCGCGTCCCCTGCATCGGCAGGTGGACTCCCAACCACTGCGCCACCAGGGAAGCCCTCTTGGTCATTTTTGATTGGGAAATTAAAAGGAAAAGAAATAGGAGTTAGTGGAAAGGAAAATTCTGTTCTGAAATTCGAGCTGTACCACATTAGCAAGGGGTCTGCTGTGAGCATAGCATCTCATCGCCCCGGTGAGGATGTTTCAAGATGTACTGGACACGTGACAATTGGGGCTGGTCCACGGCTGGACCCTCTCTGCCTCCTGTTGGGTGCTGGTCGAAGGCCCAGTGCTCAGCACATTTCGTATTGAAGGCAGTGCTGTGCCTTGGCGCTGAGTGCACGGGACCACAGGCAGTTCAGTCAGAGCCCTGCGTCTTGGGCTTAGACTCCAGAGTGTGTTGGAGCCACATTAAGAGGCCACAGCTCCTTTTCCACATGGGTTCCCCAGCGTCGT
>NW_006769874.1:3419173-3419658 GCF_000442215.2 Lipotes vexillifer
GCACGTGGGATCCTCCCGGACCGGGGCACGAACCCGCGTCCCCTGCATCGGCAGGTGGACTCCCAACCACTGCGCCACCAGGGAAGCCCTCTTGGTCATTTTTGATTGGGAAATTAAAAGGAAAAGAAATAGGAGTTAGTGGAAAGGAAAATTCTGTTCTGAAATTCGAGCTGTACCACATTAGCAAGGGGTCTGCTGTGAGCATAGCATCTCATCGCCCCGGTGAGGATGTTTCAAGATGTACTGGACACGTGACAATTGGGGCTGGTCCACGGCTGGACCCTCTCTGCCTCCTGTTGGGTGCTGGTCGAAGGCCCAGTGCTCAGCACATTTCGTATTGAAGGCAGTGCTGTGCCTTGGCGCTGAGTGCACGGGACCACAGGCAGTTCAGTCAGAGCCCTGCGTCTTGGGCTTAGACTCCAGAGTGTGTTGGAGCCACATTAAGAGGCCACAGCTCCTTTTCCACATGGGTTCCCCAGCGTCGT
>NW_006769874.1:3419668-3422568 GCF_000442215.2 Lipotes vexillifer
AGCCATGCACCTCTCAGGTGGGGAGCAAACGCAGCGTGTGTGAAAAGCAGATGTAGACGTCTTCATCGAGAGGTCTCTACGTAATATTGCCCTGGCTGGTAAATCCTCACTTTCTAAATCACTTTAAGTCCCATAGGCAAAAATCAAAATGCTTTGAGGGCGTGTTGAGATCACATTCTTAGAGCACATCAAAATAGTATGCTTTGCTGATTAAATCACTGAAACAGCCACAGAAACACAGGATTGTGTAAAAGTACACTCAGAGATTTAGAAAAATGCTTTCATTATTAGGCAGCTCAAAATTGGATGAATGAGTGAATAGTAGAAATAGAATCTATTGAAAGTTTTAGTAGACTTTTTTTTTTTTTTTTTGCGGTATGTGGGCCTCTCACTGTTGTGGCCTCTCCCATTTGTGGAGCACAGGCTCCGGACCAGCAGGCTCAACGGCCATGGCTCACGGGCCCAGCCACTCCACGGCACGTGGGATCTTCCCAGACCGGGGCACGAACCCGTATCCCCTGCATCGGCAGGCGGACTCTCAACGACTGCGCCACCAGGGAAGCCCTTTAGTAGACTTTTAAAAGTTGTTTTGTAAACATAGGAGATGAGTGCTCCAGACAGATTAAGTTAGATGAATGGGTAGGAAACCTGGTTTCCATATTTTCCTCATTTTTATTCTCTCTGGCACGCTTACAACTTTCAAATGCTTTTCCCAGGCAGGATATCGTTGAGTGACTTTGGGAGGGAAGAGAGGTAGTGAGAGGGCTCAGGGTGCCTGGAACCCAGAGTCCAGAAGGCCTGGTGCCCAGTGGTGGCAGCAGTCCCAGTTCCGCGTGGTTTGTATCACAGTACAGTCCTGGTACTCGGTCCAGAAGATGCGGTCTCTCCGGGTGAGCACGAGCGTTGTGAAGAGACCGTAAGGTGCACGGTGGGGAACATGGCTGATGAGCCCTTGAGGGAACTGGCCGTGCGGGCTGGTCACGCCTCCTCCCCGAGTCCATCTCCAGTGCTCAGACGGGTTCTCCGGGTGAGAGGAGCCCGGGGAGAATGGCTGTGCCCCTGGGAGGGGGCTGGGGGCCCTTGTTAAGTGAAGGCGTGTGGGTGTGAGGGCAGCAACGGAGCCGGCGGGACGCCTCCTTGAGAGTCGGGAGAGATCTCGGCCCGCCCTCCCGGGCCCGTAACGGTTCAGAAGGGTCGATCTCTCCCACACCAGACACCCGGGGTGTGCGCTCGGGCAGGAGAGAGCGAGGGAGGGGCAAACCCAGCCCGTCCCTGCCCCACGCCCGCCCCCGACACAGCCACGCTCAGTCGCTCACACGTTGTCTGTGGACGCGTTCACATCACAGCCGCAAAACCGGGTGGTTGCGATAGATGCTCTCTGCCCTTCCCGGACAGCTGGCCAGCAGCCCTGGGCGTGAGGCTTTTGAAAGTCAGAGGTCAGAACTTGGCAGTTTTACCCTTTCCTGTCCCCATGTATTGATGGCACAAAGTCTTTGGTGACTGAAGGCCTTAAGGAAGAATGGGAAGAAGCGTGGAATTATGGTTAGAATTACCTTACTACATTTTTTTTTTGCGGTACGCGGGCCTCTCACTGCTGTGGCCTCTCCCGTTGCGGAGCACAGGCTCCGGACGCACAGGCTCAGCGGCCATGACTCACGGGCCCAGCCGCTCCGCAGCACGTGGGATCTTCCCGGACCGGGGCGCGAACCCGCGTCCCCTGCATCGGCAGGCAGACTCCCATCCACTGCGCCACCAGGGAAGCCCACCTTACTACATTTTTTGTAAAGATTAGCCTTTTACCATTCTTTCAGTCCTGGGCCCTTTCTGCGGTTTTGTACTTGTAAACATAATGGCAGGCCTCATGGTGGTCGTGGACCCTGGAGCCACCTTCCTTCTGACTGGATCACTCGAGGCTGCAAGAGCTGCCTGAGATGAGGTGACGGGGCGGGGGAGATGAGTGCAGCTTTGAAGCCATAGGACGTCTGCATGTGTTCAGGTGGCTCTGAGTCTGGAGAGGGGTCAGGACCAAGGAGGCGGTCTGGAGTGGACATTGCGGGTGGTAACACCGTGGGAATAGCAGGCTTCATCCTGCTAGCCGTACGTGGGCTGTGCTGCTCCCATAGGTATTTCCTCTGTCACATAGTTTTTCGTGAAGGAAAACTTGACTTCAGACCAAGCTGCATGTTCTCTTCGTTCCTCTGTTCTTGGGTCCTTTCTGTGAGCCAGAAAGCACTCTGGTAGGAATTGTTTTTCCTGTTTGTTATCTGAACCTTAGGTGTAGGTCAGGATGGAGTTGGAAGTTAGGTGTGTATTCAGAGGCTGTCTCCTCATGCCCTGCACCTGCGGGGGCTGCAGATCGGAAGCTTATGGTTGGCAGGCCTATCAGTCCTGCCGGACCCAGCACGCCTGAGAAAGCCACTGACTTTGCCTGGGTGGAGATTTTGTTTCTATGTGTGGTGAGTTCAGAAAACCTGCAGTTGTTCCACAGGGTATTGTGGGTATTTTAGTGATGTTACAGGGTGCTGCAGCTGGCCCAATCCTATGACAGGCGGCCCTTGCCAGTTTCTCACTTATTTCATTTTACTCTCTTCTGCTTTTGTTCCTTGCAAGTGTCCATTTAAATTCTAGGAGTGCATCTCAACACAGTTTACTTTTGCCTGGATTAAAGATGTGGTGTAAAAACGACATTGGATAAGAACGTGTACAGGAGAAATGGAATTTTCATCTCGCTTGCTGAGGGCAGGAGCCGTGTAACGACTGCCCACGCAGGCCTTGATGTTACCCTCGGGGCAGCACCTGTCGTCTCTCATGGTGACCCTGTGTTCGCGAGAAAGAAGAGCTTTCTGGGTGCACTACTGCTGGTGCCTTGTTAAACGGTGCCCTGCCTCTGATTTCTCTTT
>NW_006769874.1:3422605-3423883 GCF_000442215.2 Lipotes vexillifer
TCTTTCCCTCTAAGGTAGGATCAGAAGGTGGTAGGTTTCCCCACACAGCCTTCACATGTCACTTATTTACATGTAAATCCAGCAGCTGTTTTTCAAGTACCCACTGTGTGGACAGCCCTCCTGCAGTGACCCACCTGACACGCTTACCCCTGATGTGTTCTCACAGGCTTATCTGTGTGTGAGACAGATGCGCTCGTGTTATCCTCCACTTAAAGATGAGTGGCTCTCCAGGGCCTACCAGGTAGTGTCCGCATCCTCCGTACAGACGCAGAGCCCTGCTCCTGTGGTTCCCGTCTTCTCCCCTGACACACTCATCACGAGTCACGTGCTTGACTCCCTGTCTCCTGCGTGTTCACACACCTGCCTATTGGCTCGCGTCTCTCCCCGTCCTGGGAGTTGGAGCTGACTCTGGTACCTGGCCCGTGGTTGTGTGGGTGATGTGTAGGTGTCAGCCACCGGCCCCGCTGCCTCAGGCGGCCTCCTGCCCCTGAGCAGCATCACGTCTTGTTTCACGGCAGGAGGGAGTGCTGGACAGAGATGGGAGGGTTAGAAGGTAAAGTTGGGAAGCTGCTAGGCTCCGGGGGACTGTTAGTATTGGATTCGAGCCCTGTGCCACCCCTGTTGGACACGGAGAGTCTTACTCAGTGCAACATGAGAAGCCTCCAGGGGAGGATCTCAGCAGACGGCCCCATTTTCGGTGGTCTCTGCCCTCAGGAGCCATCTTTAACAAGCTCTCCCGGAAGCCGCAGGACCCCTGTGTGACTCAGGAGGGCTGAGGAGCAGCCGGCTGTTAGGAAGAGCCGGACCAGCCCCTCTGTTCCTCGTGCGCCTGCCCGGCAAGGTTCTGGCGGCCTCCCTGGCCTTGTGTTTTGTGTTGTACAGTTGTGCCTGCCTGTAGCCACAGAGAACTTAGGTGCAGAACCTCCTGAGTCCAACCGGCCTTTCAGACCAGAGAAGCTCAGAGTTTGCCTTTGCTTTGTTTTCTGGTGAGTGGTAACGAGTCTGCAGTGCTCTCCTCGCCATGTCTGGATTTCCACCTAGTTTTAGGACAGTCGCTCTGGTGAAGCAATGCCTGAAACGGAGCATCGGCTGACTAGGGGGTTTTGGCCTCCATGTATACATAACTGCTAATACCTTAGCGTATAAACACCACACAGTTGAGCTGTTTACTGTTAAAATATTGACTGTGAGGCTTTGCAGCGTTAGAACTGGTCTTTCTGGTTTCTGTGTCCGCATGAGATGCTCCATCACCTCAGCAGGAAGCGCTCAGGACTCAGA
>NW_006769874.1:3423893-3431641 GCF_000442215.2 Lipotes vexillifer
AGCGCTCAGGGCTCAGCTCCTCCTTGTCTTCATTCCAAAGCACCTTGAGTCCTGTTTCCAAAATACGGCCGCTTTTATTTATGACTTTTATTGGTAAGGCCATACCTTAGCCACATGGAATTAGTCGATGCTCACCAGCGACTCCGAGTCCGGATTCAGGGTCAGCCAGGGTCAGCCGGGGTCAGCCACTCTGACTTGTTCCCTAAATTCCAGTTCTTTGGGGAAGAAGGAGGCTTGCTCTGTGACTTTCTCTGTTGCTGGAAGGTAACCTCAGATTTTGATTCTGCAACCGGTGAAAATCTTCTGCTTTTTCAACACAAGCAACTGTTTATGTTTGGAATACAGACTTGGTTTAACATTTGAAAACCGGTGTGATTCACTTCGTTAGTACCACGCATGATGCAGAGAAAGTGTTCGGTTGAATTCAGTACTCGTTTGTCGTAAAAAGTCTCAGCAGACCAGGACTGGAAGGGAATTTCCTTGATCCAACAAAGAGTATCTACAACAGAAATCAGACCTGATGGTAAAACAGTGGAAGTTTTTCCACTCTGGTGGGAGTGAGTCAGGGGTGCCTTCTTTCACCACTTGCCTTACACTGGAAGAAAAGAATAAAGCTGTCATTATTATTATTATTATTATTATTTTTATTTTTTTATTTTTAGCTGCTCTGGATCTTCGTTGCTGCGCACGGGCTTTATCTAGTTGTGTCGAGCGGGGGCTACTGTTCGTTGCGGTGCGCAGGCTTCTCATTGCGGTGGCTTCTCTTGTTGTGGAGCACTGGCTCTAGGCACGTGGGCTTCAGTAGTTGCGGCACGTGGGCTTCAGTAGTTGCGGCACGCAGGCTCAGTAGTTGTGGCTCACGGGCTCTAGAGCGCAGGCTCAGTAGTTGTGCCACACAGGCTTAGTTGCTCTGCGCCATGTGGGATCCTCCCGGACCAGGGCTTGAACCCATGTCCCCTGCACTGACAGGCGGATTCTTAGCCACTGTGCCACCAGGGAAGCCCAAGCTGTCATTATTGACAGGTGGCGTGATTGTGTATATGGAAAATCCAGATCTACAGGGCAACCATTAGAATTACTAAGCAAATTTAACAGGGGCTGGTGCAGAGTCAACATACACAATCCAGGTATGTTCTACAGAAACAATAACAAGTAAAAATAACCCCCGCATTTTTTGTGTTTACACTAACATCAAAGAAAAAATATGAAATACTTAGGAAAAATCAACAGCTGGGCCAAGTCTCCACACTGGCAACCATAAAGCATTGCTGACAGGATGTGCCCCTGGGCTGGAAATAGGCTCACTGTTTAAAGATGCCCGTTGTCCGCAGCGTGGTTCATAGGCTCAGCATCCCCAGTCAGCCCCGCATGCAGTGGCGTGTGACAGCACGGAGCGGTGAATGGCCTGGGGAGACCCCAGCAGCGTCAGCCCGGGGAAGCCGGAGCCCGTGTGTGCACTTCACTTCCGGAGCCGGTTCCGTTAGCTCACTGGCGAGCAAGCCCGTTCCTGCTTTGAGGAGTCGGTTAGCGCTACCTCTGGGGACAGTGGGTGCGACAGGGAGGGGCAGAGGGGCTTCTGTGGTCCTGGTGACATTTGCTTTGTGGCCCAGGTGTTGGTTGCCTGGTTTGTTTGAGAATTCAGGCGGCGCACATAGGAGCTGTGCCACACGGAGTGGTATACTCTTCATTTAAAATTTACTTTAAAACGGACAGACAGGTGTGAAGAGATGACCAGAAACGGGCTCCATTACGGGAAAATGTGCTTCATGAGAGAACTGCCCCCAGTACTCAGAAAATATGCAGCCTCTGCGTCAGTTCACCTGACCTTGAGCAGCCATGGTGGGTGCACTGACCTGGGGTTGAGACCTGCCCCGACCCGTGCGGCCTGCAGCGCAGCCTCGGGGCTGGGTGCTGTGCAAAGAGGGGACCGCGGGAGGTGGAGAAGGTCCGGCGGTGGGCAGGCGGGACGGTGCCGACTGACACTGCCACTCGGGCCCCCGAGCACTTGAAGTGGGGTGTGCATCTGAGAAATGGAACATTTGATCTTACTGCACTTAAATTCACACCTCACCCAGGGCCCCAGCTGCTGGTGTGGACAGTGCGGCTCTAGACAGACAGTACTCCGTGTGTGTGGGTGCACAGGGCGAGGGCTCGACGACTGAAATCAGGGAGACGGTGGAAGGTGCTGACGACGACGAGGGGCAGATAGCCTGGTGAGGGCATGGGCAGAGAGACCTGAGGGTCACAACCACGCTTCTCTCAATAAGGGAGGTGAGACCTGACTTAGAAAGGGCGTGAACATCTGTCCCTTTTCCTGGTTTACTTCAATTTTGTAAACTATGTGAGATACATAATGACATTTAAAATCGCTGCTGTTTACTTTGAGCAACACAGATGCACCCGATGCCGACAGACTGAGTTGAACTTGCCTTGTTAACAAAACCCCGTGGACGGTTGCTGGCTGTCAGTTCACTGTGTGTGGTCAGCACAGGCCACGAATTCCAGAAACACGAGCGATTGAAGGTGAAGGGTGTCTCTGCAGGTTCTCACCAAACGGAGCCCCTGCTGTGTCCAAGAACAGGAAGGAGGTTTGACAACAGAATAAATATTTTGTATGGGTGTGACCTTAATTTGTAAGAAGTAATAGACCATCAACCCTATGCAGTAGTAAGCCGTTTTATTCTTAAATGATAGACATTCGTGCAAAACATACCTAATAATGTTCACAGAACTCGGTGTGATTTTTAAAAATGCGGTGACTCATCAGTGTCTAAAATGACCCTGTCTTAGCTTCTCTTCCTTTGCCTTTGCTTTTAAAGAAAGTTTCCCAGTAGGCCCGAGGCTGCGATCCTGTCACCTTCCTGGCAGGTCAGAGCTTTGGCCTTTGCAGCTCCAAGGGTGTCTCTGTGTGCGGAGCAGGTCGCACCCCGAGGGCGCAATGCCTCTGGTTCTCTGCCCGAGTGGCGGCCACCTCCTCACCTTCTCTGTGCGTCTCGTCTCCACAGCTCGACCACGTCGACCCCAGGGCCGTGCAGCTGGGTACCCTCCTGGTCCGCGGCCTCACCACCCTGGTGCTGGTCAACAGTGCCTGCGGCTTCCCCTGGAAGACGTCGGACTTCATGCCCTGGAATTTGTTCGACGGGAAACTGTTTCATCAGAAGTACCTGCTGTCTGAGAAAGGGCACACGGCAGAGGCGCTTGTGGAACAACACGTGAGCTCACGGTTTTCTTTACGCTTAGAAAAAGTAGGCTTGAAATCAGTTGCTCAAGTGCATCACAAAAACTCAGAGTCCTCGGCTGGAGGTCAAAAGGGTCCGCAGCACTGTCTGTCCTCACGGTCATTTTACTTTAGGAACAGACCCCAGAAGTCCGCTCTGAGGAGCCGCAGATCCCAGGCTTTGAAATTGACCCAGAAGTCCGTGAGGCTGCTGGTGCCGGTGGCCTCCTCCGCTGTGGTTGTGCCTCAGGCCTCGGGGTCAGCGTTGCTGAAGCTTCTGCCCCAACCTGTGAGGAGCGAGTGCTTTCGCTGCTTTTCCCCTTTTTGAGTTAAGAATGCATGTTCCCTGCAGAGCTGCCTCTGCAGACATCAGACTAATTCGATAGGAGCGGTGATGATTTGTTACTTGAAAATATTCCCTGAAGGCTGACAGTTTAGTTGGGGTCATTGGCTGCTGTTCTGGCTTTGTAAGTACAACTGCTACACGGTTCCTGGAAGATTTCCAAGTCGGGCCCCGGCCAAGCTCATTTGGAACGTGTGTTAATACCCACAGGACCCTGTGATCAACGAGAGCTGACTGTCTGTGACAGGTCAGCGCTCCACGCCTTCACATCAGGTGGAAAACGTTACTGATGTGCCGGCAGTGCCGCTTCACACACAGACACAGTCCAGGTCGTCATAGGAATGTAAGTGTTCAGAATTTAGAAGCAGCCACGGTTATGTACAGTCAGCAAAAGCAGAGTACTGACAAAAATGTCCTGTAAGTGTGGCCTTAGTACCGAATCAGTGAAAGGTAACAGTAGGCCAGGCTCATGGCCTGCACATCACTGCCATCACGGACCCCTCCCTCCTTTCCTTCCTAATGTCTTGACCAAGTACAAAATGATTACAGGTTCACACTCACTGCTTTAAAACAAGTTAGGGCAGATAGGATCGAATATTCAATAGTACAGATGAGGCTGGAAGAGAAGGTCGCACGTCAGTTCGTTGTCTGTGGCCTTGCTCTTTCCACTTACTGTCTTACAACCAAGAGGAACTGAGGTGGTAACACATTACCGGCATGGATGTTTTAGGTATGATTGTGTGTTAGGGCCATAGATGTCACAGTAGAACGTGAAGGCCCTTTTGGAAATGCTTGTATAGCCTACAGGGGACAGAGAAGGCGTAGCTGCCACTGTCGCCTTTCCAGGGCACGCAGGAGAAGATCAGTTTCTAAGAACATCTTTCTGAGTTGCAGTGTGGAAGGGAAACTGCAGCCATGCTCGCCCACACCACTGCAGTGTCCTTGGGCACAGTATACTGTGTAGTTTCACTCACATAGCTGCGTCTCCCGAGTGCCTGCCTGTGTCTGACACTGCTCCGCCCCATCTGGTCTGTTTGCAGAGGTCCTGGCTCACCAGATTCCATGCCCTGAAGTCAGTCGTGTGCAAGGCCTGCATGAAGGAGAACAGACCCATCGTCAGCAGGCGGCACTGGCGTTCACACCACTCAGGTGGGTCCCAGCCTCTCGGTCCCGGGAGGGGCCCCACTGCCGCGTGCAGCTGCAAGGAGAGGCTGATAAAATTGGAAGAAGAAACAAAATTAAGATGATAGTGTGCTGCTGAGCAGTTTTAAGTCCTGGTCCCCTTAGGAGGGAGTTTTCAAAGGGTTCATGTGCTGAGAGTTAAGGACCCTCCTCTGGGGCTCAGCCTCCTTTCCAGGAGGCCCTGAAGTACACACGCCGCTGGGCTGCTGGGCCTTTATTTGACAGAGGTTTGGACTTATTTTTTCTCATGATAAAAGTACATGAGAAAACATTTAGAATATAAAGAAAATAATGAAAAATGAAACCCAAATAACCTTTAATTCTGTCTCCTGAAGGTAACAGATGTTGAGAGATGTTTTCCTGTGTTTCCGTCTCATGATTATACTCTGCATGCTTTTGTGCCCTGTTCTCCTCGGCACTTGACTTCCAGCGCGATCGTGGTCACGGTGGTCAGGCTCCCCTTAAACAAAATCCCCACCACCACATGCACTGCCTTTGCGTCGTAGCCCCCCGCCTCGAGCTTCCGTTTTTTCTCGTTATACTTGATGCTTCTCTGTGTGTTGTTTCCTTAGGATAGAGTTCCGTTGTTCACAGAATTATAGATCCAAACATAATTGGATTTTAGATAAATGTTGCCAACTTGTTTTCTAAAAACACACGGTCACTTCACACCTTCACCAGAGGGATTAAGAGTTCCTATTTCATGCTTTCTTGACACCACTTAAAAGTTTGTTTTTCTGACTAATTTGATAGATGAAAAAGCCTGTCTCCTTGATTGGGTGCTTCTTTGTTTATCAGTGGAGTCGGACATCTTGTTCAGTAGCTTATTGTGTTGAGTTCATTTTAATCACGTTCTCATGTCCTCGTTTGGGGAGGATCTATACCTGTAACTGTAGCAGCGCCGTTTTTTCTTGATGGAATAGAGAATTACCCCAGATTCCTACTCCCCCAGACCGTCTTGACTTCTGCTCACGCCAGCCCTGCACGTTTCGCTCCGAGAGACTTTGTGCCATGAGGTCGGTGAGGCCTCAGGTCACGTCCAGCTACTGCCGGTCAGTGCTGTGTAAAGGGGCTTCCGGCCCCTCCCTACTCCTAATGGTGACAGAGTCCCTCCTGGCCTCACCCCCTCTCCATCCTTTACCTTTCTCCAGCTGCCTGGGGATAGGCGGCGTTTGAGACCCCAGAGCAAAAGTTCATTCCCTGCAGAAGAAAGAGGCAGCGTTCTCTCTGTGTCCCCTGTTCCCCACATCTGTTGGCAGCATGTCACTCAGGCCGTCTGCCCTGTGAGCATCGCACCAGGATTCCCGTCACTAGTGAGATTGTTAACAGAGCAGTGACAGGCTGGCTGCAGACATGCAGGTGGCAGGATGCAGGCTTTGTCAGCTACAGTAGTCACTGGGATTTGGATGCCTGAACCTCTTTCTGCATTTCAGTCTGACACTCAGGCTTAAGAGGACTGTACATGTGACAAGTTTTCTTGAAAGCCCTAAGACAGCCTGTGGTTTCACAGAGTTTAATGCTGCAGTACGGTCACTCCTAATACAGACAGGAAACTCTGTGATCTCTTTCTGGTGAAGTGTCCGTAAGATGGCAGACCTGGGTGATCCTGTCGAGTTACTCCAGATTATGGAAGAAACGGTTTCAACAGATAATCATGAGTCAATTTACGTGATTTGGAAACTGCTCCTTTTTTCTGTCCTCGATGTCGTCATTTTCTTCACAAATACAGCCTGATATTCTGTGGTTCACTGCCCTGGGCCCCGGTGGCTCGCCAACACCACACAGGTTCTCAGTGGCAGAGCCCAGCCCCTTGGCCCCAGCCCAGCGTCCTTCGGTCACCTGCACGCAGCCGCTGTCTCCTCCTCCCGGGACGAGCTGGTGCCGTTGACAGTTGCCGGTGCCTTTCAGGCCGCTGCCTGCCCTCGGCTGGCAACAGTGTGCGTGGAGGGCAGGGGCCCGGAGCTGAGCCAGCGCAGAGCCGCCTGCCCGTGTCCTCAGAGCGCTGGCTTGCCCCTGTGGCTGCTGCTGGGCAGGCTTGGCCTCCTTTCTTTATGGAATAGTGTGAGGTACCAAGGTAGTGTTTAGAATCACATTTAAATATGTACTTAGACTTGCTAGTACTGAATTCTAGTAGAGACAAGCAGAAGAAGGCGTCAGGGTTTAGGAATTTAGAAGAAGAATTTAGAGTGAGCCGACTGCGTGCCAATGAAGTTTGTGGGGAATTGGGGGGAGAGGGCGGCCGGGTCAGTCCCACCATGTCCCGGAGCCCCGCGTGCTGGTGGCCAGCAGTGCGGGCCTGGGCCTGTGGCCGCTGCCCAGGGCAGCTGCCTGAGGAGGCAGAGAGGAGAACTTACTGCCCTGCTGTGAGGGACCTGACAAGATAGCCTGCTCGTCCCCCACACACACTCTCCTGGGAACAGGTTTAAGTGCAGCCCTGACCCAGCCCCAGCATCTGCATTTTTCAGGGGCTTTCCCTGTGATGGTAAGGACGTCAGAAGTTTGGCAGCTGCCAGCCCAGGGTCATGTTGCTCTACTCTTAAACACGACTGCCATTTGGAGTTCAGCGTCTGGTAGCTGCTGACGTGCTGATCACGTGTCCCCACAGGGCGGAGGGGCCGACAGGGATCCAGCGCCCACAGGATGAGCTCTGGGTACAGCCGGTCTGGCCAAGGACAGCACTGGAGGGACCAGGGGCCAGGTAAGAGGCAGGCGGGGTGGCGGCAGTGTTCCGGAGGAGACTGCCTCGCAGCTGTTTTGGAAATAGGTTGTATGTTTACAAGTAAATAAACAGATAAATGTACTGATAGATCTAAAGTGGAGTAGAGACATAATTGCCGTGCTCGGTGCTAGCCTGCCCCTGCTCTGCTTTATTCATTTTCTGTCAGTTTACTCATCTGTTCAAGACCCAGTTTTTCTTAATTTTTTCTTTTTTTTTTTTTTTTTTTGCAGTGCATGGGCCTCTCACTGTTGTGGCCTCTCCCGTTGCGGAGCATAGGCTCCGGACGC
>NW_006769874.1:3431679-3445342 GCF_000442215.2 Lipotes vexillifer
CTGTGGGATCCTCCCGGACCGGGGCACGAACCTGTGTCCCCTGCATCAGCAGGCGGACTCCCAACCACTGCGCCACCAGGGAAGCCCCCAAGACCCAGTTTTTTGTAATTTACTCAAAGGAAGGCTCTTGTAAAGGCTACATATACATACATCCTTCTAATAAGAACACAAACAGTAGCATTCTACCAGTAGAAGCATTTTCTTATGTTCTATGACTTGTTTTTTTTTTTGTTTTTTTTGTTTGTTTGTTTGTTTGTTTTTTGCGGTACGCGGGCCTCTCACTGTTGTGGCCTCTCCCGTTGCGGAGCACAGGCTCCGGACACGCAGGCTCAGCGGCCATGGCTCACGGGCCCAGCCGCTCTGCGGCACGTCGGATCTTCCCGAACCGGGGCACGAACCTGTGTCCCCTGCATCGGCAGGCAGACTCTCAACCACTGCGCCACCAGGGAAGCCCTATGACTTGGTTTTATACATAAGAGCCTTAACGGTGTGATCTGGGAAGTAAGATGAATCCTTTGCTTCTTATGTGTGTAATACAGATACCTAATTTGAATGCATAAAGATGAATTTAGTACGTTGTGGCCACGTGGGCTCCGAGTCAGGCTGTGTGTGGACTGCTCGTCCCGCGGTGGCCTGTGGGGGGCTGAGTTCTTCCCACTGGTTCTTAGTAGAATCTGCACTAACCTAATGTTAGGAGTCTGTTGTACGGTTCCGTGAGGCCAGAGTTTACGATGACTGTTTCGGAAATGCCCATCCCTGCGGGGAGAGGAAAGCTTCCCAGAGTTAGACTCACAGTTGCTGCAGCTGTTCCTTTGAGCTCACTTCACCTGCAGTCTCTGCCCTCACAAATGACGCCACCCACTGTCACCTGAAGCTTCCAGGTGGGCTGGTTGAACAAAGTGAGTGAAGTTCCATCTTCTTAGAATCCCTGGTCCATTGTTGGGACGGGGTTACTTCCGCCCAGTGCCAGCTAAGTAATCTGAACGATCACGTAGCGCCGTGTCACTGAGCAGGGAAAATACCTCCTTTCCGTGACTTCACAGTGAGAAGGTGCTGGGGTTGACTCAGTCGCAGACAGGGCACCCGGAAAACCGTAGGCAGGTCTGTGTACGTTCTGGAATCAGAAGGTGATAGCAGTGCTGTGAACTTACGGCCGAGGGCGCAGCCCCTCAGACACCGGGCTGGGGGGCTCTCCATCCGTCACACCTGCGTCGTGCACAGGGACACGCTGCCGATGGCACTCATCCGTCAGCCCCATCCCCCTCTAGCTGGGCAGTGGGACTGCTTGGAAACAGGCAGAATTTCAGCTTCTGACTCTTGAGAACGATGGGCCTTCCTCAGGGCAACCAGCGGGAAGGTGTTTCTGAGAGAAGGAGGACCCTGGACACATATGCAGAGGCCTGGAAGGAAAAACGGCGGGGCTCCCCTCCCCCCGCCCCCACTGGGTTACACGAGGGGTCCAAGGAGAGGGGCAAAGCCGTGCGCAGGGGGCCACAGCCGCGGAGGAGCAGGGGCGGCCCTTCCCCGGCTGCGCTCTCACCTCGCGAGGGCCACACAAGACGCCCTTGGAGTCCTGAGCAGGGCGATGCCAGGAGGGACGGCCGTCAGCCAGCAGACTGTCATCCACGTGCCCAGAGCCCACGGCCTTCAGTGTGGAGCCAGAAGGAAACGTGCGGTTCTGACTGGGTTTGGGTCTCGGTGCTGGCCCTGGGGCCTCGAGGCCTTGTGTGGTGGGCTTGGAGCCGGGTGGGGGCCTGGATCCCCCACTCCAGATACGAGTGCAATGCTGGTCCCCCCTGGAGTCAGGCCCCCAGCAGAGCACGGAGGGCGGGG
Organism: Lipotes vexillifer; assembly: GCF_000442215.2. Taxonomy (NCBI): domain Eukaryota; kingdom Metazoa; phylum Chordata; class Mammalia; order Artiodactyla; family Lipotidae; genus Lipotes; species Lipotes vexillifer. The sequence continues at coordinate 3,433,513 of NW_006769874.1, forward strand.
GAGCTGGGGGCCATCTTTAGCGGCCTGGCCCAGTGTGGCCAGGGTCAGCCCTCCCTCCAGAGTCCGCTCCCAAAGCCAGGAGACAGGCCCCTGCCAGCGCCTCTCCAGCCGTCTCCCTTCCCCCCACCACCCTGCGCTCCCCGTCGGGGCCTGGTGTACTGTGAACAGCCACCTTCCCTCGCCCCTTTGGCTCAGGCCTGGACCCTTTCCCTCCTGCTGGGCCTCAGGGGTCAGGAGAGCCAGGGTGGGAGGCTGCAGGTTGAGACGGGCACCGGGAGGCTGCAGGTTGAGACGGGCACCGCCTGCGGGGGAGCACTTGGCCGGCACCAGGCCGTCCTCTAGAGGGCGTGTCACCTCGAACGGCTCCTGCACCACCCCTGGGCCTCATCATTGGGTGTCCGGCCCAGGTACCCCTAGTGTCCTTCCGGCTCTGAGCCCCAAGGTCCTTTACTGCTGCTTTTTCACGCTGGGACAGTGGCCCTGCAGAGTGCGTAAGAAGCAGACCTGTGTCCTTGGGACGCACCATCGGGTGCAGGCCTCGTGTTGCCCCACGCCAGGTGGCGTTGGGCCTGGTACGCCCTTGAATTTGAAGCCTGTAGAATAGTACACGCTACAGACTTTCTTTTCTTACTTCACTTGGGTCCAGACAGGCAGAAGCTGTCTCGAAACCTGGGTCCACCACCTGCCAGAGGCCAGGCCTGAGCAAATCCCAGATCCCCTGGGGCTGTTCCCTGACCTCTGACCTGGGGCTGGGCTCTTCCTGCAGGCTGTGCTGAGGGCTGGAGGGAAAGCATCGATGGCCCCGGCCTCTGGTGGCCCTTACGCTGTCCTTTCTGAGATCTTGTTCGTCTCCTGCTGTTAACTCTAGTGTTTCCCTTAATATTTTTACGTTGACCTGTTTTATTAGAGTTGTTCTTCTATTAAAAATCAAACAAAGTCAACTATACCTCAGTTAAAGCTGTTTTTTATAAATAAAATAAAGGAAGGAAACAAAGCAAAGCTTGACTGTGCAGGCTTGGCCTGTATGAGTTCAGCCATCACTTGACCACAGGACCAGAAGCCATTGCTTAAACACCAAGTCCTCTCCAGGACACTGCCCTCAACCTGGTCAGTTTCCTCTGGTTGCCGGCCAAGGGCCAAGGAGAAACGGTCGTGAATGTTGGCTTCGTCCCTACTTCCTGTGGTGGCGGAAACTTCAGCAACGTGTTGGCAGTGAAGAAGGAGAAGCGGTTTCCGCGGCTCCGCAGTGAACAGAGAAGTCTCTTCGCATTCTGTTGGCAGACGGGCAGAGTATACGGCAGTTTCTCCCCGTGCAAATTAGAAAAACAGAGTGGCTTTCCCTAGGGCGGAAGCGTAGACACTCGCCGTCAGCCCTGGTTCCCTGCTGGGGAGGAATCTTCCTCTTGAGACCCCACGTGACTTGACAGCTGGCCCCCTGGGGGGCGGCCGGAGCCCTGCTGGTCGTGCGGAGGCCCAGGTGCTGCTCGTGTTCACGTGTCCTGCATGTGTGGACTGGGCCCTGTGGAGGTTGAGGTCAGGCTGAGTGGTGTTGGTGAAGAGAGCAGTGGACGGACGCAAGCCTGAGAGTAAAAGCAGATCAGTGCAGAAGGACGGGGACACCCGGGCGCTGAGGGCCTTTGGGAGGCCGGGGGCGGCAGTGTCCCACTGGGACTGGACCAGAGTGCTGTCAGGCAACTGGTGACTGGAGAACGAGGGGCTCCTCGTTGGTCTGGCGGGCTTTAAGGTGCTGGGAGGAATGATTCAAGGAAGTGGTTTGGTCTGGGGGAAGGAGGGTGAAAGGTTGTCACCTGCAGGAGCACAAGGCCAGGTGTTGCCACCACCTTGGGCTGATGAGAGGGGTCGAGGACGCATGCCAGCAAGGCCTGTGCACGTCTGCTGAGTCTTCCCACCTGGTCTCGGGCTTCGGGCACGTTGGCAGAGCAGAGGCCCCCGGGGAAACGTGCTGTCTCTCCCCTTCTTCCCCCTCTGCCAGTGACCTGAGCTCCGGGCCCCGCAGGTCTCACTACCAACCCTCAAGTGCAGGTCACAGGAACCAGGTCGATACGTGGACTTAAGGAACCATCAACTCAGGGAATGAGGCCAGAGGTGCAGCTGCGACTCCTCTTTCAGGTGTCGGTGGTTCCCGAGCTGGTGCCGGTGCCTCCGGGGTGTTTTCCCTGTAGACCCAGCACATACGTCTGATAAGGGGTCTTTGAAGGAAACCCCTGCTCTGTCGGGGCCACAGTAGCCACACCAAAGTCAAGGGGTGCTAGTGCCAGAGGGCTGGGGCTGAAAAACTTCCTCTGGCAGGCCGCAGGTCAGAGGCAAATTGAGGTGGTGAGCGCTGAGTTGGTGTCAGACTTCAGAATTGAGGAGTGGGGTGGTGGAAGTTCTGACAGGACACACATAAACAGCCAGAGTGTGTGCACTTGCATGTTGCCTGACATGGAGAGTGCTCAGAAAATGTTACTGCAGTGCACGTATGTTTCCTAGTTGCAGATGTTTTCATATAGTATATGTTTCGTACACACACACACACACACACACACGCACACGCACACATACACACATTCGTATACATAAAGTCTTTTATTGGGACAGGAATATGTTTTTTCAGGTTAGGTAATCCACTTTTTCAGTTTTATGCTATGATTGAATTATGTCATCTTCACTTGGCCAGCACATTTTTTGCTGGGTTTTGTCTACTTTTGAACTCCTGTTTCAGTATTTTTTGGAGATACTAAGGTAGTCCAAGCAGAAAGTTGTCACTATTTCCAGGGCAGAGTTACAGGCAAAATTCTTCCTATTGGTGAAGAACTAAGAATGCCTCAAAATGAGAGTAATCAGTTACTGCCCAGAAGTTGGGAGATTTCCCACGGCCGCCCCCTGGCCTGATGAGAGGCCAGCCGTTCCATTTGGGCCCAGCCTTCCGAGAGAGGTGAGAATCACAAGCCTGTGAGACCTTTCTGGGTTGAGATCCAGTGAACTAGGGGTGGGGACCCTGGACCAGCAGAGGTGTGAACCTCCCCTCACTAAGGGGGTGAACATCAAAGCTTTCGGAACTTTTAAAATGCTAGCCAGCAGCTAAAGTGAGAATGGTTTAACCTCTTCCATGCTGTTGGTGAGAAATGATGTGTTAAATTCCACAGTCAGTAGCCACAAATTTGCCTGTGATTTCTTCAGATTTTCACTTCTCTGTGGTAATTCTGTAGGAGGCCTGGGCTGTTGTAAAGCTGCCTCCGATCATCTGTGATAACAAGGGTGAGGCCTGGAAACCTCATTTCTGGCCACTGCTGTGACCTCCTGCTACCCTCCTGGGGGTGTGGGTGACAAGACTGCCCATCATCCGTGAGCACGGTGGAAAGTGGGCAGCAGCCCCATGGGCAGGGGCAAGGAGGCCCTGGGCTCTGCTGCGGAGGGAACCACACTCGCGCTTTTCCGCACTCAGCAGAATGTCCCATGAGCCGTCTCCACGTGAAAGGCCATTTCCAGACTTCACTGACAGCAGCGACTGTGCAGGCGCAGTGCAGACGGTTGGGACTAGACTTGAGGGGAGCAGGTTTGACACTGCTCCCTTCCACTCACAGGGCTGCCTCTTAATTAATTGCTTCTTACTTTAATGGAATAATTATGGTGGCCAAAACTGAAAAGAGAATAAAGTTCTGGCCCCAAATATAACTCAGGTGTTGTTTTTATACATACTTATTAGAAATGTGCCATTTTTTCTGTTTGAATTTTAGAGAAATTTGATTCTTAATTTTTGTTTTCATATTTATTTGGTGCAGGAAGTAGACAGTATGACCCTGAGCAATGGAGAAGATATTAATCATCTTCTGGGTAAGTCCACCACTTATATCTTCAGAACAAATCGGTTTTATCAAAGGTTGAAGTAAAATATCTGTCTTTATAACATACATCTTTCATATCAAGTGCCAAACTTTAAAAGAATTCAGATGTTAAAACCTCCCAACAAGGAGCTAAGTTAACTTGGTTTCAAGATGAGTTTGCTTCCTTCAGAAAAAGTGTGCACAGAAAAAGATGCAGAGTCTGGCCATGAAACCTGGCACCCTCCTTCAGAGTGAAGTAATCAGACAGTGCCTGTCTTCTCTGAGGAGGGGCTGACCTGTGGCTTCTAGACCCAGCATCACGTAAAGAGGAAAAACATCCTTGTCAGTCTTCTCCCTCGTATCATATAAAAAACACCTTTGCTGGCTTATTTTTAGACATTGTACCTGATCCCATGGCCCCAAACAGATTGCATGGCCCCAAATGGTCATTGTTAACATCTTCATTCCAGTGTCTTCATCTGTGATGTGGGTATGGTTGGTTTCTTTTAATGAGTGGGAATCTCATTATATCCCACTTTTTCTAACTTTAACACTAGATAGTGAGGATGTTTCCCAAATGATCTTGTCTTTGAAGACATGATGTCTACTAGCTATGTCATTTTCCAGGAATTGTTTTCTAATTATAAATTCTAACCAAAAGTAAAGTTTCCAACCATATCTTCTGTTGGTCCTCAGAAGTGTTTGTATAGCGAAAGAGGTACGAGTACCAGCTTCCTTCTCACCTTCCTGGTGGGAGAGGTAACTGCGTAGTCTTGACACAGCGTGAGACTCGTGGGTCTGCTTCTGTTGTGTCATCCTTTTCATTTTGCACTTGTTAGGCTCAAGCCCAGAGCCTGTGCATGTGAAGACACACCCGGGTTCTCAGCAGACATCAGGCATCAGGCAGGAAGCCTAATTTATGATGCCGCTAATGAGTGGTACATTTGTTGCTCTTTATCTGTGAGCCCTGCAGGGCTCATGTTGTTAAAAAATATCCTAAATGAATCCAAGTTCAGAGAAATTCTTTCCATGGAGGAATTTTCAGATAATCCAAAAATTGAAATATTAAGCCCCAGATAGTTCTGAACTCAACCCCTGAGATTTTGATAATAGAAGAAAATCTAGATTAGGGGTTAGAAGACAGGCCCTTCATTAGCAGCTGTCTCCCTTTGGCCAGGAGCTGCTGTGACTACCAAGTCCCCTTCTGGGCCACAACCACGACTCGGGAGAGCCCCAGCACTCTCAGGCATGCTCACCGGCGCTCATAAGACATGTCCTTCAGTTGACGTTACTAAAAACAAAATAAACCCTAAACGCATCACAGTTCAGTTTGTATCTTTGCACCTGATGCTTCACTCTGACTGACAGCTCTGTGTGCATAGCTCCTGACTTGGTCTTCTGTTAGAATCCCATCTGGTACTTACCAAAAAGGGATATAGTCTCCCACTGTTCTAATCCATGTGTATCTCTTACGTGTGAAGCATCCTCACCACTTCCTGCTGGTCCTTCTGGAGGACATCTGCATGTCTAGTCACTTTTCATTCAGTCTTGTAGGACCTACAACCTTATTTCCCAGCTTTGGAAATAGATCTTTTTTTTCATGTTTCCTGATGGGAGGGACTGGTCGTGGGTAGAGCTGGGTGTTGCTCTGGTGGGCAGAGCTCAGTAAAACTTTAATCCGCTTGTCTGCTGATGGGTGGGGCCGGGTTCCCCCCCTGTTGGTTGTTTGGCCTGAGGCGACCCAACACTGGAGCCTACCTGGCTCTTTGGTGGGGCTAATGGCGACTCTGGGAGGGCTCACACCAAGGAGGACTTCCCAGAACTTCTGCTGCCAGTGTCCTTGTTCCCGTGGTGAGCCACTGCCACCCCCCGCCTCTGCAGGAGACCCTCCAACACTAGCAGGTAGGTCTGGTTCAGGCTCCTGTGGGGTCACTGCTCCTTCCCCGGGTCCCGGTGCGCACACTACTCTGTGTGTGCCCTCCAAGAGTGGGGTCTCTGTTTCCCCCAGTCCTGTCGAAGTCCTGCAGTCAAATCCCGCTAGCCTTCAACGTCTGATTCTCTGGGAATTCCTCCTCCCGTTGCCGGACCCCCAGGTTGGGGAGCCTGACGTGGGGCTCAGAACCTTCACTCCAGTGGGTGGACTTTTGTGGTATAAGTGTTCTCCAGTTTGTGAGCCACCCACCCAGCAGTTACGGGATTTGCTTTTATTGTGATTGCGCCCCTCCTACCGTCTCATTGTGGCTTCTCCTTTGTATTTGGATGTGGGGTATCTTTTTTGGTGAATTCCAGTGTCTTCCTGTCGATGATTGTTCAGCAGTTAGTTGTGATTCGGTGCTCTCACAAGAGGGAGTGAGGGCACGTCCTTCTATTCCGCCATCTTGAACCAGTCTCCCCAATTTATCTGGACTCTCTGGGGAGGCAGACAGGCGCAAGAGGCCTCTGGTGGTACAAGGTTCCAGTGCCTCGTAGAGTTCAAGGGAAGGAGAGAAGTCTGCTCTGAGTCCCTTCTGTGGTCACTAAAAAAATAACTTCAGTTTTAAGTGCCTACTGTCCAGCCACACAGCTTCCTGCCTCTAGATCTGGGTGACCCTTTGGTCAGGTCAGGACCCCAGTCCACTTGTCCAGCCCCCTTCATTGGTCCTCACATTCCTTCTCTGCTGTATCCCCTCCTTGTTTACCTTCCATGAACAGTAATGAAAGTGACTTCTTGTATCTATTCTTGACTGCTTTGCCGCTCTCATTTTACTATGTTTATGTGGTAAAACTGCAAACTTCGGTTAAATCCAATTCTTTGCATTTGTATTGCGGCTAGAGAAAAGCCCACAGTCACCCTTACCAGCCCCACCTTAACACTCACGCTCGCCCACCTCAGGGAAGTCAGCCTCCACTCTGCCCCACCGCCCGCACGCCGCGCCTCTCCTCCCTGCCTAGTCTTGCAGCGCTCTCCCCAGCCTCAGTCACAGCTGACAGCGCTGCACATTCCTGCAGCCACGTTTGCCCTCTTGCAAGCATCAACGCATTATCAAGTCTGAATTGTATACGCAAATGCCAGGAGAAATAGACAAATCCAGAATAACAGAGGGAATATCTACTTTTTCGTCTCCTCCTGTGGATGAACTGCCCATGAGTCTCTTCAGCTGTGCTGTCAAGTCCCCATCACCTGGTCAGTGGCATTGCTCCACCACAGCCTCCCCCCACCGCCCGGCTCCTGAAGCATCAGCTACATGCCCTGGTTATTCCTCCCATTTTGCAAAAACCCTTTGTAATCTACTTTCTCTCCAGCAATCACGTCATTTCTTTGCTTTCCTTTGGAGAAAAATAATTTTGAGCCCAGACTCCTATAGTCAGCCAAATTAACATTGTAACATCAGAGCAAAAAATTAATACACTTTCAGGAATTGTAAAATTTTGACCAACAGATCTTCTCCAAAAGAAAGTGGGTATGCTCTAGCAAAATGAGCATTTCAACTAACAGGAATGCATGGGATATAGGAAAGTGTTGAGCAAAGAAATCAGTAAAATGTATAGTTATTGCTATATAATTATTAACTGTAAAAAATGAATAAGCAAAAACAATTGGAGACTGAAATATCAGAGTATTATAAGGAAAGTTAGGAGTGTTTCTGGGGCATAAGATGAAAAGCAGCGACTTCCCTGGTGGCGCAGTGGTTAAGAATCAGCCTGCCGATGCAGGGGACACGGGTTCGAGCCCTGGTCTGGGAAGATTCCCGCATGCCGCGGAACAGCTGAGCCTGTGCGCCACAACTACTGAGCCTGCGCTCTAGAGCCCGGGAGCCACAACTACTGAGCCCGCGTGCCACAACTACTGAAGCCCATGAACCTAGAGCCCGTGCTCCGCAACAAGAGAAGCCACTGCAATGAGAAGCCCACGCACCGCAACAAAGAATAGCCCCCGCTCCGCAATGAAAAGTAGCCTCTGCTCGCCACAGCTAGAGAAAGCCCACGCCCAGCAACGAAGACCCAACACAGCCAAAAATAAATAAATAAACAAATAAATAATTTTTTTTTTTTAAAAAGGTGAAAAGTAAAGGCAGACTAAATTTTTTATCTTGCTTAGAGAGAGAATAGGTTTTGAATAAATCTAGCAGTTTTTAGAAAAATGTAAGTTTACGTATGTTTGTAAAATGTAGGAGTACACTCTAGAGGAAAGAAAGAAAGGGGGGAAGAAAGAAGATGATAGAGGAAAATCTTTCATACCCTTTATGCACCTGACATAAATCAAAATTATAAGCAACATACAAGGAGAAACAGACCCAATAAGAGTGTGTGTGTGTGTGTGTGTGTGTGTGTGTGTGTGTGTGTGTGTGTGTACCTGGGCCTCTCACTGTTGTGGCCTCTCCCATTGCGGAGCACAGGCTCCAGACGCGCAGGCTCAGGGGCCATGGCTCACGGGCCCAGCCGCTCCGCGGCATGTGGGATCTTCCCGGACTGGGACACAAACCTGTGTCCCCGCATCGGCAGGCGGACTCTCAACCACTGTGCCACCAGGGAAGCCCAAGAGTATATTTAATACATCTCTCTCTCAGAGATACAGATCAGGTAGACAAAAGTATGATATACGTTTGAATAACTTTATTAACAAGTTTACTGTAATAGAAATATACAGAACAATATATGCCCTCTTTATATTATTTTCAAAAATAAACGGACAGTTAAAAAATCTAACTGGGTGTTACAGGTCCCAAAGTAAATCTCAACCAATTTAATGAAAAGCAGAAATCACATAAGACATATTTTCTGTCCACAAGAAAATAACTTAAGAAATCAACAACAGAAGGATAAAAAGCAGAAATCTTCCCACTTGGAAATTAATCCACCATTCTGAATTTTTACTGAGGAAATCAAAATCAAAATTACTTTTAGAAATAATAATAAAAGTACTACATTCAAAAATTCATGGCAGGAGAGTGATGTCAGCAGGGACGATGGTGCAGTAGGAGGCTCCAGGACCCATCTGCCTGGACAGCAGTTTTACTGGCAGAAGCTGTGAAGGAGCTGTTTTGGAACTCTGGAGTCTGAAGGCTTGCAGCTTCCAGGGGAAGGCGTGGCTGGTTAGTTGTGATTAGTTTCCATCCATCCCTTTTGGCTGCCCATCCTCCAGCCCTCGGCGGACAGCCGTGCCCTCCTTCCTAGTGCGGCTTGCTGGAGCCATGAGGTCCTGGGCCACACATCAGGCTTCTTGATTGCTGAGGGACAGGCGCTGGCCGCCACTGTCTCAACCCCGCAGTATTTAAAGGAGCAATCCCTGTGGAGCTTTTGTCTCCTCTTTTTTCCCTTTGTGCTCTTCTGGAAGCCAGACATTTAAGGGTTAGGACATTCAAAAGCAAGCATATATGCAGGGGAATTTAGAAAGCCACCACACATGGCCAGGGAAGGGTGCAGGCTCAGAAAAGACGTGAGCAGGCCTCACGTGTCCCCCTCAGGCTGGTCCCCAGCACAGAGGTGGCAGCAACAAACAGCAAACGCCAGGAGACGAGGAGGATCTGATCTCCAGGATTACCACAGTATACGCTTTAAATGTCCAGTTTTCAGCGGAAAATCACAAGGCATACAAAGAAATAGGGAGAAGTGTCTGGCAGCTAAAACTGGCCTCAGCAGACAGCAGTGTGACGGCATCAGTTCATCTCTGACCTTTAGCTTTGTTGTGGAGGCCGTTCTCAAGCTTCTAAGGTGCCACTCACGCGTCGCTGAGGTTTTGTTGCTATCTCCGAGGTTTGCAGAGGAAAGAAGCTGGGTCTGAAGGCGTTTGCCTCCTTCGTGAGTGACTCGGTTGTGTCCTCCTCCTTTCCCTCCATGGCCCGCAGCCTGCCCTCACCTCTGCACCTCCCTTTTTTAATGCACCTTTATGCTCTGATTAGCACTTGCCATTCTTTCCATTGTTCTGCAGTAATGGAAGCTTCAGCTTCAGAATGGATGTTCCAGATTCTTCATTATCAAGATTTTGCCGCATTTGCTTCAACTTCCCATGTCTTTTCTTTGCTAACTTAACTCTCTTTCACTTTGTTAAAACACAAACTAAAGCATTTAAAATTTTTAAGAGTTTATTTGAGGAAAAAATCAATTCAAATTGGGCCGCACCAAAGCAGAATCTGTTTGGAGGTGTCACCAATAAGAGCCGAGGGGAGCCTTGTCCAGAGAGGAGGCGAAGCAAGGCCACGAGGTTGCTGACCGGCTGAAGCTCATAGCCTCCCTGGCTGCTTGTGATGGGTTGTCCTTAGGTTTTGATTCCTTGATTTCAAGGCATTTGAGGGTTACAGTTTTGGTTTGCTTACTTAGGCTGCTAAGGCCTTGGAGCCAAGTCAGTCTGATGGCCTCTTTGTTTAATTAATTTAACAAGCTCTGCACACTGGGTCTGTCTCTGGCCTGTGGTGAGGAAGGTGTGTCCTTCACTCTCTAAGGAGGTCCGTGTGGGTGAGCTTCTAAGGAAAGGCCTTAGGCCTGGCCATCCTGATGGGCCCCAAGTCGGGGAGGTCCAGCACCCAGCCCAGCTTCTTGGCACACACCTGACCACCAGCAAGAGCTTCCAAGGAGCCCCTGCTCAGAGCGGTGGGGGAAGCCAGTCCCTCTCCAGCGCGGCCCACCTGCCGAGTGGACGGTGACATGAAGCCAATTCACATCTTTCAGATCCGGAAACTTTTCTCAAGTGATTCTGTGATGATTTCCTCCTTTCATTTTCTCTGCTCTCAATTATTTGTCTCAGAGGTTAGACACTGTATTCTGAGTCCTACAATTACCTTATCTTTTCCTCCTAATATCTTTTTGTCTTTTTACTCTACTTTGTGGGAAATTTCCTAAACATTATTTTCCATCCTTTCTGTTAATTTTTTAATTGTGCTGTTTTTAAATTCTGAGAGCTCAACATACTTAATTTTTATCACATTTTCTTCTTTGTGTCAAGACTGCACGTTTTCTCTCACATCTGAGATTAATTACACCCGTAAGTTTGTTTTATTTTGTTTCTCTTCCTTCATAGACTGTCCTTCCAAGTTTCTTTTTCTGTGTGTTTGTTTTGGTCTCTGTTTTTACTTTAGTTTTTTTTCCCCAGATGCCAGGTGATTCTTGAGTGTCCGCTCTTGTTGAAGAGTCAGGAATTAAAAAGGGGATTGGAAGTCTGTGCCTGGCGGGGCTTCCACCCGCCATCTCCTCAGTCATGGGACCCTTGTGGAAGCCCTGACACTGGAATCCTTTGCTCTCTTACCTCGGGTTGGTCAGTTTCCTTAGAGCAGAGACCTCTAGTTTCTTCTGGAGGCACAGAAGGGATGATGTAGCTGAGAAAATCTGAAGCTCTGTGTGACCTTTGGAAACAGGGTGAGGGGCCTTGGAATAACCCCCCCCAGGTTTCTGACTTGTGTTGGGTTAAGATCTCAGTACCGTTGACTTGGAAGCATGGGGAGAACAGCAGTAACCTGTGGGTGTGTTGCCCTTGAGATGCCGATGCCACACACGTACACGGATGCAGGCGCACACAGCGAGCACATTTGTAGAGAACTAGGAATAGCCCCTGGGGCACCAGCACCCACAGACCATGGAGAAAGGGGAGGTTGAGGGAGAGCTGCCTGAGGGTGCAGGAGGAGTTGGGTGCAGGTGCCCTGGGTCGCGGGGAGGAGCATCTCAGAGGAGAGGGGCTGGCACCTTCCAGCATCTCTGAGGCAGGAGCGACCCACAGAGTAAGGATGATGTTGAGCCCTGAGGACAGCAGGGGTCACATGGAAGAAGCACATGGTTGGTGGCGTCAGATCAGGAGACCCATCTTGGGCCTCCAAGGCCACACTCAGGGAGGGGCACCGCAGGGGCAGGGGGGTCCTTCAGCTTCTCCTAGACCCTCCTCCACGTCCAGGCAGCACAGCACCCATGCAGACACACACGGCCTCAGGTGTGCTGCTCTCTGTGGAGGGAACTGCAGCTGACACACCCCTCCTTTCCTGCTCACCCCCCCCCCGCACACCCGGGCCCTCCAGCTTAGGAAGCTGTCCTGTCCTGGC
>NW_006769874.1:3445857-3458530 GCF_000442215.2 Lipotes vexillifer
GAAGAGCGGGCTGGCTCAGAAGATGCGGTTGCCACGGAGACTCACGCAGTCACTTGTGTTCCAGGCAGTCCAGCCAACGCCTGCCTGCTGGGTGGGACAGAACCCTGTCACCGTTGGAGAGAGAATTGTTTTAAAACTTGGACATTGAACATAGTGCCTCTGGCTTATCTACAGTCAAGACACATCATAAAATACACTGTGTTTCACACGTTACTGGCACCCAGTCCAAGACGTACATGGGACGTGGTGTGTGTTTTAAACTCCGTTCCCCTTGTGCATTTCACAGGCAGCGGGTAGAGAAGGGAGCCAGGAAGACAAGGCAGAACTGAAGACACTCATGGAAAACCATCTGCCATGTCGCCCAGAAGCATCACTGCAGCTTCACCCCGAATACAAGTATCGTCCTAACAGTGAATGTAAATGCAGAGACGCTCGTGGGAGAGAACAGGGAGTGTGGAGAACTCAGCCACACTGCAGGAGTCCTCTGGTCGGCCGCACAGCAGAGGCCTCGATGTCTGTCCAGAGCGCGTGGATACAGCTCCTGCTTCATTTTCACACAGCCCAGTGCACACTCGTGTCCTCATACAGCTGTCCTTGAGTTAAAAACACGATTTCACAGAAAGTTACTTTCTCACAGTGGTGGGCCCAGGCCTCTGACATACAAGGATCCTTGTAAAATGCATTGATGTGTCCATGGTACAGCTTTTAGGTTTTGATTCCTTGTTTAAATTTGTCAGAAAGGCCATTTTGTCAGGAGTTAGAGTTTTCTACTGGTGAGTGGAAATGACTGGTTTGTGGTGAGCATTTTGCTCCTAGGAATTAGCCAGACCTCATCATTAAAGGAGACACATGCAAGAACCAGGGAAAAGCTGTGACCCATCCAGGAGGGGGGCACCAGGGCCGCATTCCATGTGCTTTGTTCCTCGGCACTCTCCACAAGGTCCACAGGGAAACCTGCAGCTGTACAGATGGTCTGGTTGGGTTTGCCATCTCTCTTCGTGTTATAACGGTGATCTGTGATACAAGTTTGTGGTTTATGCCAAATATAAATGATTAGTCTGTTACTAGTGAGAAAACATGACTGACTTCTTTGCTTCTGTTTTTCATTTGGACCTGTAGTTAAAGTTCTAGAGCTGGAAAGGCCTTGGGGCTCTAACCCAGGCCTCTTAGGTAGCAGACGACTCCCTGCGAGGTTACCGTGGCGACAGCAGGGTCTGGTCCTGACTCTGCCTGGCCTCCTCCTACTTTGTGGCCCTGGTGTCCTCATCTTCAAATGCAAGTCACACGTACTCCCTAAAAGGAAAAAAGTGATTTCTGTGCTGATATGTTGTTCTTCTAATGTTATTTAAATTCGTGCAGACACGCCTTAGATTCCTTATGCTCACAGCTCTTCCTTAATACAGCTTTCAATCTAAGACATTATGTAGATGAAAGGAAGCTAAATTATGAAGCAAATAGTGTCAGCATCACAACCCCAGTAGCTCTCCGTGGGCTGCCGTAGCGTGTGCTGGAGGAGGGCTGTGCCGGGACAGTGGCGGCTGAGCCTCTTGCAGGGCCTGCGGTGGCGGCACAAGGGGGAGCAGAGCCTTGGGGGGAGCGAGGATTGGGGGCACCCTGCCCCGGGCGCCCACCCACCCCTGCAGCTGTGGTGCGGTGGGTCCATCCTGTGCCTCGCGCCCCTTGGTACCAGGCCGGGAGTCCCCCCCCCACCCACTTCGCTCCTCCCTTGGACTGGTAGAGCTTCTGGGGGGCTAGGTTTCAGGAAGGCTCCTGCCTGAGCCGTGCTGTGGGAATTTCTGCAGCAGCAACGTGTGTGTGATCCCGTGGAGGAACACAGCATGGCAGGGACGCTGTTTTCGTCTGAGATAAAGTGCCCTTTTTTAAAGTACTAATTAGTTGGATTTTATAAATCTGATTTTTTTTTTCAGGTTTCAACACCCAGAATTTGGTTATGTTCATTTTTTTCCATCCTTTGAACTTCTCATTTAAAATTTCAAGCTCTTTCAGGCACCTGCCACAATTTAGGAAGAAAAATGAATAAGCAGGCACCACTATTTCCTGACTCACAAAAAAGAAAAACAAATTTTGCAAAAGGGAAACGAAGCACGTGTGAGGCGGGTCTGTGTTTTGCACATGGTGTTGAAGTTTCGGCTGATGACACACAGGTGACTGGACATCTTCACCGGTCTTCAGTGTCGGCCTGGCTTAGTGCCCAGTGAATTCCTCACCCCACTGTCCTGCCGGCCTGCGGAAGAGCAGGCTTGAGGACCATGATGTTGTCAGACCACGAACTGCGTCCCTTGGTGGAAAGAGGGACCCTGAATGCCATGCTCTGGGGAAGCTGCGGTTCCGTGCAGGGAGAGGGGACCCGGCCTGCTCGCAGGTGCTGCGTTCGGGGGGCCCTGCAGGGCCTGATGCCCATAACTTCCTCCTGTTTGATGCCAACGTGACCCACGGCCGAGCCGGCTGCCTCCCTGTTAGTGTAGCAGAAGCTGACTCGTGGCTTCTTCCGTGGCTCCCGTCTCCCACATGTTTTGGGAGCTCCTCGTGAAGCGTTAAGAAGGGTTGGAGCTGGCTCTGCAGACTGACCGAGAGACCCCAGCCACGGAGGTGAGCCAGCCAACAGTTGGCAAACGTTCCCTCACGTCGAGGTCCTGTGTGGTTAGAAAAGCTACTCCCTCACGGTCTCCGGTGGCACCCAAGGCCATGGCTCGTGCCGCTCCCACTGTCCCCGGCCCAACCGAGCCCGCCTTCTGCGGAAGCACGGGTCTGCAGGGCGGTTATAGTTCTGAATGAGGAGGTGGATGGCGAAAGCCGGCTCTATTGGAGGTTGGATAAAAACTGAAGTTGACTTCAAGCTTCTCTTTTCGGCAAAGTCGTCTGAACTAAAAAGTAGGAGAAGCAGCAGCCTCTCCAAACCAGACTGGTCTTCGTGTCTCTGTGGTTTTCCCAGAAAGCCTCGCTCCTGGGGAGCCAGGACAGCGCCCACAGGACACGCAGGGAGTTGTGGGGGAAACGTGTGCTGGTGCCGACGACCAGGCCCCTGCGGGCACCCAGGTCAGCGCCCACCTCTGCCTGGAGGTCAGAGCTGGAGGGCAGGGGGTCCGGCAGGCAGTGACTTGAGGGCAGGAGGGAGCGAGGCCCACTGGTCACGGCTTCACACCTGGACACCTGTCTGCACTAGAGCCACTGAATGTTAGTAAAGCTGAGCATCCGGGGGAAACCTCTTCCAGGAATGTTCGATGGGCTGTAGGTTTTCTCGCTGGCTGTTTTACAGTTTTGTCGTCTCCTAAACCCATTTTCTTTGAGGCAAATCTGGCACCAAGAGTAAAACACTGTCCAAGATCTGTTTTGTGGTTTGATTCGGCCTCTCCAGCCTGTCAGTCCTTTGCGTTAGTAGCTAACTCATAAGTTTGTGTAAAATGGAGTGAGATATACTCTCCCTTTTCTTGATCCACGTAGCTGTTAAAATTCAGGAAAAGCAGATAATTCGATTAAATTAAGCCACCAGCCTGTCTATTGAATCAAATGTTCAAGCCACAGCCCTTAACTTCGGATCCAGACCAAGATAAAAGCCTGTCACGTGTGAAGAGATATTGAAATAGTCTGAGCCACTGGTACACATCTGGTGTCACCCCAGCCGTCCTGTCCCAGGCAGCAGGACAGTGACAGGTCACCGTGTGCCCGGGCAAGGGGGATGCAGTCAGCTTGAAAGGAGGAAATTGTCTAATACCTTTGGCGTTGGTCTCGGAGCAAGGCACTTCTGAGAAGACAGTATCGCAGTGGCTGAAGGGATCATATGACTCAGCATGAGTCGCCAATTTAAGGCTACGGAACTTTCTTTCTTTCCGAAAAGGTTTTCCCCAAGAGTCATGCTCTTTTTTTTTCTCCCTTAGAAATCTTCCTCTTCCTTTGCTCTTTTCTGATATTCTGGGTTTCAGCATATTTCCTTCTAACAGTTGGACCTTTCCAAGTCTTAAAGCTGGATTAAAATCGTTTTAATCCCGGATGGTATGTAGCGAGGTTCAGTCCCTGGCCCTCATAGAAACGTTCACAGCACATTATAATGAGCTGATTGTCAAACTGAATATTTCTGAGCTTGTGTGGACAGACGTCAGGAAAATCACCTTGTTATGTTGGATATGAAGGATTTCTCTTGCACAGAGGAGCAGCAGATCACCACAGTAGACTCCCAGGCTTTGGTGGACCCTAGCAAGTACACAGAGTCGTAGAAAATGTGCTTTTCATCCTCTTAGGAACAGTTCTCGTTCTTACTGGTCTTAGACCACTTTTATACCTAGAAACTATTGAGGACTCTAGGTTACTGCTTTGAAAATTAAAAATGGTAAAAAAAAACCCTTAAATGTGTATTTATTAATTCATTTAAAAATAACATATTTCCCCCCAAAAAATTAGTGAGAAGAACAGCGTTCTTTTGCACTTTTGCAAATCCATTTAGTGTCCGGTTTTAGGAAAGACAGCAGACCGTCTGCAGCAGTGCACCATTCGTCTGAGAGAAAAGGAGGACTGGCCCCAGGCCTGTGGCTCAAGAGCAGGAGGCCTTTGGTGCCTTTTCAGAGATGGACAGGCTTCCTGGAAACCATCCCACACTCCACAGGCAGGAGTTCTCTGAAGGCAACTGCAGTGGAATCTGAAACCGCTTCAGTGAGTCCGGCCCAGCGTGTGTGACAGGCATCCGTCTGCCCTGCACTCTGGGCGCACAGTTGTGTACCCTGCTTGGTCATGTGGAAAATACTGGCTCTCTGAGTTCTGCAGTCTTCCAAACGCTGGCATGTTTCCTTATACGAGAGTCACACTTGCTGCTGTTGCCCGCGGCCCAGTCTGAGAGCTCTTCCCTGAGGACACCCTCCAGCGTCTGTGGCTCACACAAGGGCTCCCAACTCTAATTTTTGCTTGAAATTTCAGATTTCATCATTGGCGACAAAACTGTTTTTGTGTTGTTTTCCCTGAAATGACAACTTCAGCACCTCTGGAAAGGGAAAAGGGGGAAGAGATTTGGGCTAGAATTTAATGCATTAAAAAAAGCATCAGAAACAAAATGGCCAAAAGCTAACGCAGGACAGCCTGGAGGAGGCGTGGATGGAGGTGTGGGAGCCTGGGGACAGCGGGGCAGCCACATAGGTTGATGCAGCTGTTCTGTGGGCAGATGTACTGACGTGACATTTGTGTGGGAGACTCTGTCCCCAGGGTCCAGATAGGAATTTACTCTCGTCCTGTCCATACAAAGCTCATTCTGAGTCAGGCAACCCGAGGAAAAGGGAGTGTCCGACTTAACAGGGGCCACAGGACACGTTCAGATGCAACTGGAACAGAGGAAAGTGTGGCGTGTGCAGGGGTCCTCTCCCGTCGGCCGGGCTGGAGGCTGATACTTAAACCTCCCACAAAGGGGGTCAAACCAGATGCGGTGAATATTTACAAACAGCGCAAGACGCAGAATCGCAGGGTCACACACTGGCCGGTGGCCAGGCAGCGTGACCACATGCTTCCCGCCCTTGAGTCCCCGAAGTCCCCACGAGGACCTGCCTCGGCCCGACCCCGTCTCTGAAGACGCTGAAGGAGATGTTTAATTCTCCACCTTCCCACAGGGAAGTGTGTGCTGCTCCTGTAAAAGCCGCAGGCACAGCCCAGGGCTGGCAGGACTGCTCACTAGGCTCTGGGCCCCTGGTCGTCAGCGTCCCACTCGGCTAACGGAAGCCCAGCTGCACACACAGGCGCTAATGTCCGTGACGCAGCACCAAGGGGAGGGCAGGGAAGGAAATGTCAGGGTACCAGGGCGAGCGCCCTGCCCACACTCCATCTGTGCCCACGGCAGGGCTTACGGGAGCATATGCTGCCTGTTGCTCACTGACCATCTGCTCCGAGTTGCTGGAGTGTCCCCGTTACCGTGGCAACACAAACACTCCCCGGTCAGGTTTCACTTTTATCTGTGCTCTGGAATGGGGCTGGGGAGGGGTCGGGTCTTCCTTCCTCCCGGCCCTGCTGCCCCTCCCTCGGCGATTCCTCCACCTCTGGCCTGGCCCTCCCCCCACCCAGTTCGGAGCACGTACGGCTGGAAGGAGAGCTGGCCAGTCAGAGAGCTGGGTGGCCGTGTATTTCTGTTCGCCTGGCGCCTGACTCCGGAATGGACCCTTCCCCAAATTTCAGGCTGGTGTCTGCGGGCCGAGTCTCTGCCCGCACGGGAGAGCTCCGACTGGCTGGGACACGGCCCCTCGGCCAGGGAACATCTGTCCACCCGCGCAGTCTGGGGAGCTGGTTTAATGGGACAAATGGATGGGCTTCCGTCAGCTGTTAGCAGGACCGTTTCGTGGGCCCTGTTGTGGGATCCACGTCCCTCCCGGCAGCACCAGGGGGCTCCTTGCAGGGGGTGCAGCTGCGGAGCCTCCTAGAGAGTCCGTGTTTTCAACTGGGGTTCAGAGCTGCTGAAGGGAGCGGGCCGGTCGCAGCCTCCTCTCCACCGAGGTGTCAGGTGGTGAGACTGGAGTCCCCCAGCGGGAGGCTAGCAGGGGTCTAGGGCAAAGCCAGACCTTTGCTATGTTACCCCAAAACTGGGTTCTCCTGGTGAGTGTCGAGCCAGAAGACACAGCCAAGCCCAGCGCGGGAGAGCACCGGGGATATTTCCCAAAGCAGCAAAATTGGGGATGTTTTAAGCTAAGGGTACCTGCATCTTCATGAGGGGGCTTGAGCAGAAGAGAATTCAACATAGAATTGGGCAGAGGTGGACGGAGCCCAGGCTTTAGCTGACTGAAGTTGGGCGGGTCAACAGCATCGCTCCTCACCTCCTGGGGGGGACTTAGTTCCTGCAGAGTAACTCAGACTGTGCTGTGCGCCCCTTGGGGAGGAGCTGGGACTGTTTTATCGCTGATCCATTGCTTCCCGACTGCTTTTCCTTTGTTCCTGCGTTCCCCGCCTCCATTAAGATCATTAACTGCTGAGACCTCTTCAAGGGCAAGCGCTGTGTCCACGTTCAGATCACAAAAGGCTTAGGCCCAAAATGGCTTCTTATGTCAGGAAGGCCATGCCTGGTTCTTTCTCCAGGGACCCCCTACCCTGTCTGCTTACAGTTACTTTCTTTTTTGAGAACCGAGGGATACAGAGATTCTGTTTCTCCTGCTGGTTCTTGTCCCGGGAGACCAGCTCCCAGGTCTGGCTGTGACCTTGGGCTGCTTCTCTCCGTCAGGACGGGTGTGTGTGTCCAGGGCGCTTCCACTGGGCACCACACAGACCTGCACGAGGAGGCCTCACAGGCTGCTGAGCTGCACATGCAGGGCCCACGCCCAGGTTTATCAGGAGAGGGCAAAGCATGGCAGTTCCTCCCAGAAACAAGGGCGCCAGGCCGCCCTCCGTATTCTCCAAGTTGGTGGGACCACCCAGAGCTGGGACCAGGCAGGAGGGCAGCACGGGACCTACTCCAGGGTTTCTGGGGCCCCCTCGGCGCTTTGTCAGCCAGACCCTGGGCTTGGGCAGGAGCGGATGCCCAGGCAAGACCTGAGTCATCTCATGGTCTCCAGGGAGTCAGTGGGAAGCCAGGGACCCGAGCGACTCCGTGCGGTATAGGAAGCCACCTCTGGGGCGGAGTCAGCCTCTCGTGGCCAGACTCACCCACCCAAGCCTCTCCTGAGATGCCCGCCCTGCACAGAGCCCCCGGCTGCTGTGGTGGCAGTGCCCCCAGAATTTCACAAAATCTGCTGTAAAGGTTCATTTGTGGCTCTAGGACGTGACTTCCCTCAGACCCAGGGGCTGGGTGTCACCACGAGGGTCTTGGTCCCCGCTGTCACTTCATCAGCACGGCCCCCCAAGCTCGGCAGTGGCCCTCAGCCTTCCGCACCGCACTGCCCGCTGGAGTTAGTTAAGCGTCCGCACCCTAGCCGGGCCCCCCAGCCACCTCCTGCCAGGCTCCCTTCAGTCTCCAGCCACCCGCCCGGTGCTCGACCGCAGGCAGGTCCTCACTTCCTGGAAACAAGAAAGCAGGTGCTTGGCTGCTTATTAAGTTACATTTTCCTGGCCTTTCACCATTGTACTTGTGAGCATAAAATAGAGTTATTTCAATAAAATTAAAATCTGGCCTTCAGCTTTTAAATTAACAAACATTGCTGGGCACCAAATGGCCTTAAGAGCAAAAGTCAAACTTGGAATTTTACCGAAAGCAAAACTCCTGTTAGACTTATTATCTCGATGGCTTTTTAAAATAGGAATTTCTTCATAATATCTCAAGTATCTTTTAATTTCCAACAGATGCACATAAAAGACCCATTTCCAGGTTACTTGGGTAAAGGGTGGGAAGTGCTGATTTCCCTCTGTGCCATTTACCCTGTCTGTTCCAACGTTATTTAAGCCATTGCAAATGTAGAAAGAAAGCGAACATAACACCGACACCAAAGAGATCAGCAAAAACGAAAACTATCAACTAATCTAATGTATAAGCAAGTGTGAAAATCCTAAGTAAGTAATTAGCAAACAGAATCCAGCAGTGTGTTCAAAAGATTATACACTAATAAGGGACTAAGTGGTTTTTTTCCAGTGAAGTAAGAATGGGCCAATACTAGGTCTTTTGACATAAACCACCATCTAGTAGAGCAAAAGATAAAAATGTCTCTATAGATGCTGACAAACATTGGATGAAATTCAACATCCACTCTCAGCTTTTAAAATGCTCTTAACAAAACAGCAATTGAAGAATATGTCTTTAATATTATCAGTGCCGTCTCAGCCTGAAAGCTCACATCCTGGGGAACCCTGCAAACACTGGGAAGAAGACAGACCCTCACAATCCCACAGCCCCTTCACACAGTTTTGGTGGTTCTGGCCCATGCAGTTGAGTCAGGAGAAAGTACACAAATGGGAAAGGATGAGATAAAGTGATGATTACTTACCGGTTATTTCATTGTATATCTGGAAAACCCTAGAGAAGCAGCTGAAAAATATGTACAAAAATATAAGAGAATTTGGCAAAGTAATCAGCAGGCTTCCTGTCTGGAAACAAGAACGAGTAGGAGATATGACAGAAGAAAAGGCTTCATTTATCACAGCATCAAAAAAAAGATAAGCTGTATAACTGTGTGGTTAGGAAGAACTGTGAAAGTCCTACGGCAAGAAAACTGTACGGCCTCTCTGGGGAACGCGCACACTGGGGCAGGGACCAGCACACGTGCGCTTGGGGTGGAGGACGCATCGTGACGATGCCAGTTTCTGCACACTTAATCTGCACACACAGTGCAACCCCAACTAAAATGTTAATAACCCTTTTTAACTAGACAGTTTAAATTTGTGTGAGAAAATAAAAATAGGGCAAATCTAGGAGAAACGTAATGGAGGAATCAGCCCTTCAGATAGTGAAACACATGTTGAAGTTATATTTTAAACCGTTACTGGCAAATGGATAATTAGGAAGTCCAGAAACAGACCCAAAATACATGTCATTTATGGTAAAAGTGTTTGAATCGTTGGGGGAGCATGACTTTCCCGTAGTGGTGTTACAGAGACAGACACCTTGGGAAACTATAAAGCTGGCCATATACTTCGTCAGAGTTAATTCCAGACACAGATCAATGATCTAAATGCTAAAGAAGAGAAACAGACGTGGACTGAAAGAAACCGCAGGAGGGCTTTTATGTTGTATGGAAGGCCTAAATATAGCATAAAACCCAGAAGCCATAATGATATGAACAAAAAGATGACATAAGAATAGAAATACTCTGCGTGGAACTAAACCGTCACCATAAGCCAGTCAGAAGATGAAGATAAGCTATAAAAGATATTTGTAACTCAGAAACCGAGAGGAGTTTCTTTGTCATTTAAGTCAATAATAAAGAGACCAATAGGTCAATGAGGAAAAGGAGGCAAAGGACGTGACAGCTCACGAGAAGGAAGGAGAAGTCGCCCTTAAACGAAAAGATGCCCAGCTTTTCTCATAAAACTCCCCGAGCGACCGTGTTCCACTTGGGTCAGGCTGAGCAGGCAATACGAAATCCCTCCCTTCTCAAGGGACGAAGGTTCGGCGTGTCCATCAGAACTCTTATTTCCGTGAATGTGTTCCACAGGTACAGTCACACGTGTGTGCAGTGACACGTGTGTGGTTATTCGTGGCCATGTTGCCCGCGGGTCCACCCTCATCCACAGACGCTGTTGCATGTCACCTGCCCGCTGAGCGCTGGCCCTGCAGAGCGGAGCTCGGAGCCCAGCGTTGTGGCCACCAAAATCCTCACCTGAGGCTCGGCCCCGTGGACACCGTCGTTTCCCGTTAGGACCCCGATGTGAAGGGCTGGCTTGGGACAGGTGTGACCCCCAGAGCCCTCGGTGGCTTTGTGAGCCCCGAGTCATGGGGCCCAAGTCCCAGCAGGTCACAGGCCATCCTGAGGGCCCTTGTCCCTCCAGAGACCCTGCCCCTCATGCCCGTACCCGCACTGTCGTGGGAGACCTCACCAGGGCCCGGAGCAGCCTGGGCTTGGGGGGGGGGTCCCATCCACAGGGGCCGAGGAGCCACCAGCTGGGTGTTCACTGAAACCACGAGGTGTGTTCAAGTCTCCTCATTTACATCTCAGCGTGTGTCTGGGCGAGGCTTTTCTCCCTGTGGGTTAATTTGCAGAGAAAACACTGCAATTCAGAAACATGTACAAATTGAAAAGGCACAGAAACGCTGGAACTGCCTTTTCTGATCACTTATTCAAATCCATAGGGCTGTCTGAGCAGGACCCTGGCTCCTGGAGGCCAGTGGAGCCGAGGGACTTTGACCCCACGGAGAGCTGGAGCCCTGCCTTTCCGCCCCGAGGACGGACCCCTTCTCCCAACACAACCCAGGTCACACGAACGAAGCAGTGATCGCATGGGATGAACTCACCGGGAAAAGACGAGGAAGCTGGACATATGTATGTTGTGGAATAAACTCAAGAATTGAAAAGCCTTGGAACTAGGGACCCGGGTTTAAGGTTGAGGTCTCCAAGTCTGTGAACCTGCCCCTCTCCCGGGGACGCGAGTCCCGTGCCAGATACAGGCTGGCATCAGGTGGGCCCAGCTCGGGGGCTCGACCGTGCTGGCAGGAGGCTGTCCCCTTGTCCGGGGTCTGTAGCTCTGCGGCACCTGCCCACTGTCCAGACGCTGTCCTCCTCCCCGAGCTGACCATCTCCCCCCGGAGCCCGGCTCCAGTTTCCAGCTGTTCCCACGGATCTGAGAAGAAACTAGGGTTTGCACAGCAGCCGAAGAGCCTTTTTCGTTCCGGAGTATCTGTATCAGGTGGGAAACCAATCTCCCAAATGAGCCTCGTTGACTTCCCTCTGTGCCTGTTTCTTGTGGGGAGAACAGCATCTGGCTTATGGAAGCTGCAGCCACGGCCTCTGCACGTAGCCGGGCCGCAAAGCCAGGTCTGATTGCCCAGTTCAGTTTTAGTTTTGCCCACAGAGGTAGCCGTTCTGTTTTGGCTGTGTGACTGTGATGACGGGGCTAGATGAGACAGGTGCGTCTCTGGAAGCACCTTTGCTGAGCACACAGAGACCTTGCACTGTGACTGTAAGTGGCCTCAGCCACTCGCCCGGCGATCCTGTCGGCTGCTTTTTGTGCCGGGGGCCAGGAGACCCCCTCAGCCCCACGTCGGGTGGACTGCAGAGGAGGTGGAGAAGGTGGGAGGGGCTGGGGTTCCCATCACAAACACTCCCTGCAGCGCGTCCAGCTCACGGGGGCTGGACCCCACTCCCCGGCCCCACACGTGGTTCTCTGAGCCAGTCCTGTTTTCTCCCAGGGCCCCAGCTGATTTCCATAAGAAACTGTGGCCGGCACGAGGGGCCGGGGCCATGTGGCCAAGGTGGTTGGGAGACTGGCTGTGTGACTTTTCAGCAAGTTACTTACCCTCTCTGAGCCTCAGTTCCCTCAGCTTGGAAAGCAGGACAACACTGGGTGTCATGTAAGGACCGGCACGCAGTGCCCAGCACACGGGAGGTCTGAACAGTCGCCGCTTTCCTCCCTTCCCCCCCACCCCCCCGGTGGGACCCCCGAGGGGTGGGCCCAAAGCTCGATGTCACTGGGAGTCACCCTTGAGCCGTGGTTCTTGCTTCTCAGCAGATGTGCCGCGCGCGCCCCGTGGGTCCCTCAGCAGTGGGGATGGGGGCAGGGCAGGAGGAGGTGGGGCCAGGGGGCCACAGATGTGCAGCCCCATCTGCCTGGGACCCAGGCGGCAGTGCCGTTGCTGTGTTTGTGTCCAAAGCCCATGTTTCACCGCAGAACCTGACGGTATGTTGATGGGATACTCGGGTGATCGCTTTGACAACAGGCACCTCTAAATCCTCCGTCCCGGCAGATCCGCAGTGGCCTCGCCCTCCTGGCGAGAATGGTGCCGTGTTGCCTCATCTGGGTCTACAGTGTGTGTGTGTGTGTGTGTGTGTATGTGTGTGAATTAAATCTCTCAGCAGCTGCTGCCCACGCAAGGCCAGCCAGCTTTTCTTTCTCCTCTTCCCCCCAGGGGAAGTGGCCTTACCTGACTCAGCAGGGGTTTGTGGAGTGTCCACTTGCAGCTTGCCAGGCAGGGGTGGGGTCCCTGCTCAGCCGGCCACCACCTCGCCCCTCCCCGGCTCAACTCAGGCAGAGCTGGAGCTCTCTGGGCCACCGCGACCCCCCCCCCCCGCCGAAGGAGTCCCCGTGACTTTGGGGGAGGCCGCGTCCCTCGCCC
>NW_006769874.1:3458752-3471782 GCF_000442215.2 Lipotes vexillifer
CGCCTTGGGGCCCCCCCGCCCCCCCCCCCCCGCCGAAGGAGTCCCCGTGACTTTGGGGGAGGCAGCGTCCCTGCCCTCTTCTGGGAGCCGTACGACCCTGGGTGGGGGGGGGCAGGCAGAGAGGGCCGTGGGGCCGACTCGTCACCACCCAGCTCTGCTCGTGCGGGAGGACAGGGAGGGCCAGGCAGAAGTTCCTCACCTCCGCCCGGGGTCGCGTCCCACCAGCCCCGGTGTCCTCTGGGGCAGTGTCGGCGGCACCGCCATCCATGGGTCCTCTGGGGACCAGGGTGGGTCCTCCACTTTTCCTGTAAATGAGGAAAGGAACAGAGGTCTGCCTCAGCCCCCAGGGGGCGGGGCTCTGGCCCTGACCCGCAGACACAGGAATCTGCTTTCTTTAAACAAGAGCGGGCATGCACCTGCGCTTGGAGTGGCTGTTAGGTGTGACCCGGACGTTGGGTTAGGTGCTCGCTGACCGCTGAACCAGCCCCTTCGGCCACATTTCCTCAGGCTCCTGTAGCGGACTGAGTGGATCTCAGACTTTGTGGCCAGAACCACCCAGAGTTCAGGACCAGGCGGGCAGAGGAACCTGCATTTCTAACAGGAGCTGCTGGTGCCCCTGGCCCGGGAAGCAGACTTGGCTGACAGCAGGCTCACTGCTGACATGCAGCTTCAACTCCAGGGCTCGCGGGAGGCGCCCAGGGGCCCTAGGAGGCAGGAAGGCCCGGTTAAGAGGTACATCATGCTGCTGAAACCTGAATTTGTGTGTAAATTTCCTGGGGATCCTGGTTCAGGAGGCCTGGTCCCCCTTGTGATCAGAGTGTTGACAGCACAGAACATCCCAGCGGCCACCTTGCTTTTCGGTGCTGGGGACCAGGCCCCGACATCCGCGGCTGCTCTGTGGTCCGTATGCCCCCCCCTTCTCGACCGGAGGCCTCTGCCTGACCCATGGGAGCCTGCTCCGGGGGGCTCGGAACTCCTGCCCGACCCGGCGGCCGGAACCCCAAACGGCTTAAAATCTCTGTCCTGCCGGCTCTCACCTGCTGACGAGGACCTGGTTAGAGGGCCGGGGCTTCGTGCCCCACCCAGGCTCCAGGCTTACCCACCCGGGTGCCGGGACCCAACACCCGGCCCCGGACCAGCCTCTGAATCGCCGAGGGCGACGCCCCCTCACGCCGCAAGGCCTCAGGCAGAAGAGTTGCCCCTGCTGACCCCGCGCTGCTCTCCCGGCCCAGGCTTCCTCCTCTGAAGTTTTCCTTCCCAGCCCCCCATGCAGACGTGACACGTGATAAAGAAAAGTGAGCCCACCTCTGGCTCTTATCCGGGGACATGGGACAGGCGACCCTTCCACCGACCGACCCGCCACGGACACGCCAGGCCCCTCTCTCCGGTGGACGGTGTCCTCCTGCCCTTGTGCCGGCACCACACCAGTGTCACAAATCACAGCGTTTCTGAGCTGAGGAGACTCCAGGACGAGCTGGACGACCACGCCCGCCCCTCCAGCCGACTGCATGGGCGCGGGGGGAGCGTGCCTGGGCCTCCATCTGAGCGAAGCGATCGGAAGTCGGGGCTGCAAAAGCTGCGACGCCGCTGACCGCGGCCTCGGCCGCCGTGAACCACCTCGCACTTGGACGTCCCACCTGCGAGCGGCCGGCAGGGGGCGCTCAGGACCCCGCCCTCCCTGGGCTTTGAAGTGGCCACGCCTGCACCTCGGCCAGCAGAGGGTGGGAGCCTGGCGCGCATCACACCTCCCTGCCGGTTCCAGGGTTGCCCGGGGCCTCCTCCCAGGGAGTCACAGATCTGCATAAGCCAGAGGAGGGGCGGGGTGGCAGCGCAGGGCAGCTGGCAGATGAGAAAGGTCAGCTGTGGGCCCCCCCAGGCCACAGACCTAACCCCAGCAATGGCTTGGGGTTCCAGGTGCCACCTGGGTGGGCTTGGGCTGTTCCCTGTGGGAATCGCTGCAAAGACACTTCCGCTGCTGGGAAGCTGGTGGGGAGCAAGTTCCGGGGTCTCCAACCCCACAGAGGGGTCTGAACCCCCAAAGCCAGGATTACGTCGGCCTTTGCCCTTGGATCACAAGCCAGACCCGCAGAGCTGTCCCTCAGAACACGGGCTTACTGAGCCAGTTAAGGCAATGAAGCCGTGTGGCCCCCGAGGACTTGATGGGGTTAAGGCTGAGGCAGGGGTGCAGCCTGAACCTGCTGGCAGGGGGGCCGACGTCCCCCAGGATTCCCGCTGCCCGTCATGGCCCCGGGCCCTGGGCAGCCCTCCAGGGTCCTGGCTGCAGGGTGAAGCTGGGTGTGGAAGAAAAGTCACTTTGGGAAGCTTTCCACTCAGGCCTGCCTCGCCGCCAGGGGTGCTCAGAATATTGCTTTTGAGAAGATTCTGAGGCGGGGCCCCAAACGCTCCGTTCCCACAGCGGAGGGCCCAGGACCCGGAGCCCATGACCTGGAGGCCGGAGGCAGCGGCACGGGGCCCAGGAGGGAGGGTGGTGGGCCCCGGCGCTGGCCGGGGAGCTGCGTGCCTCTAACCCACTTGACAGATCAGGGAATCGAGGCTCTGGGAGACAAGGCACCCACCCAGGTCACCGCGACCCGGTTCTGCTGGCTTCCAGGGGGCCCAGCACTCTGCTCCTGTCCCACGGCGCTACAGCCCCTCCCTGTCAGGGGCGACGGAGGCCACATCCGAGCCAGGAAAGCCCTCTGCCAGCACCTAGTCACAGGCCCCCAGGGCTCCGACTCCTCAGGAGACAGGAGCGGCCACAACCCCTGGGCGCCTGCACACCCCATGACCTACTGAGAACAGCATACGTGGGTGTCGAAGGAAGCGGAAGTGAGGATGCACGGGGGCCCGAGGGGCCAGGGGCAGCCAGCACTGCAGTGAGCGGGATTCGGGCCACGCTCAGACCTGCGCCAAGGCTTCGGTCAGACTTCTGGGAAACGGGGTCCCCCAATCAGGGCAGCAAACCTTGTCTCGGTGAGGGTGGGGAGAGCCGGTGGGACAGGTGTGGAGCAGACACACAGTAAATCCTGGGGAAGGCGGCAGGGGGCACAAGAGGGAGGGAGGTGGCTTCAGCTGGACAGGCAAATGGGGCCGCATGTCTGAGCCTCCATCCAGCCTGGGGTAAAGCCGCAGGGAGCAGGCGTTGGGGCAGGCTCAGGCCAGGCCACACCGTCAGAAAGACTGGGCTGAGGTTCCTGGGCCGACCCCTCTGGGACACTCGTGGCGCCTCTAATGGGCCAGGCCACGCTAGCCGTGAGTGCCAGGGCTCCCGGCCTCACGTCCACACCCACTGCCCTGATGCTGCCTGGTGACTCTGGCCCTGCGAGGGCTGGCTGAGCAGTGTTCTAGAAAAGCCCACCCTCTGTGTCCTCAGAAGCAGGCCAGCAACTGGCCGACCCCCCAGCACATCCCTGGAGCCCCATTTCTACTCAGTGGTCTGTCCAAATCCTCCCCGCGTCAAAAGGAATGCTTTCAGCTACAAGTAGCAGACTCCTGGAATAACAGTGTCTTCAGCAAACAAGCTATGTTTCTCACAGAACAAGGAGTCTTGAGGTGGGGAGCTCAGGGCTATTTCAGTGCTCACTGATGCCAGGGCGCTGGGTGAGCGCCTCCTCATGGCCACAACGTGGCTGCACAGCCGTAAGTGTGATAGGCTTACACAAAGCCAGAGGGAAAGGAGTGGGTGAGAGAACGTCCACCTAATTAATAAACAAATAACATAATGTGTGCACAGTGTCCCATAACAGGGGCAGCAAAATCGTAGTTATCGCTTTTATTAAAAAAAAAAAAAAGAAAGAAAGAAAGAAAAAGAAAAGAAAAGAAAACGTCCAGCTAGTGGGAGTTAGCATGAAAGAAACTTGGCAGGAAAGTGACAGCTTTTCCCAGCCACTGAGAACCCAGAGTCTCTGTGTGTGACCAGCAGAGCTGCAGAAGCATGTGGACCGAACCAAGGAGAAGGGAACAGCGGGACGGACACACCAGGCCAGCTTCACGGGCAGCAAAGCAGAGACTGAAAGAGGTGAACTTCGGAACTATTTGCCTGAAGTAAGAAAAGTGGAACATGGACCTTGAACCATCACATGAGTAGCTGAACTCGTCAGAACCAGACGGGGAGTGGGGGGGGTCACTCCATGAGGCCGGTCCGACCGGCCACTCCCTGTTCCTGGCCAATGTGAAGACCACCTAAGTGACAGTCCGGTCACGCTGTCTGCTCAGAGCCCAGCCCGTCCCATCCCGTGTCCTCTGTACAGTATCACCAGCCCAGCCAAGATCAGTGAGGCCAGAATGGCTCCCAGAAACACACCCAATGCCAGGAACACGCCCTGGTCCCTGGATGAGGGTATTTCTGCTGTGCACTCGGGGCAGCGCCCCTCACACGGCGCTCCCTCATGGAGCTGCCTGTGGTTGATGACGCCCGTGCACCGGGCAGCACTGCGAGACGGAGGCAGCCTCCTTCCATGGGTGTCGCTAGCGCCTGGGCCTCATGCCTTCTCAGACAGACCCTGCAGGACAGAGCAGCCGCTGTGAGCGGTGGTCCAAAGAGAAGGGAGACAGTGCCACAGACGTCTGGGAAACCCAGGTGAGACACGATGGTCCTGTGTAGGCTGCTCAGGACGCCGCTCGGTGCTGCCTTCCTGGAGGCTCGGGGATTGGCGACGGTGCCGCGTTTCCAGTGTGCTGAGGAGGGCCGTCTGTCAGTGGGGGGGGTCCCACACCTTTCCTCCTCTTCTGGGCCTGCCCTTCATTGCTGCCGTGTGCTGGGAGCCATGGGGCCACCAGAGCCGAGCCTCTGCTGCGCTCGGGGCCATGCTCGGGGCGGGGGAGCCTCAGCGCTGGGCACTGTCCCCACGTCAGCGGTGGGCTTTCCAGGCTGCTGGCCCACGGCAGGACAGGGGAAGACAGGGAGAGCAGCCCTGAGTGTGAGGTTCTCTGGAGGCTGAGACAGACAGAGAAGCTCTCCCACAGACCCCTCCTGTTTCCTGAGCTGAGTGGCAAGGACTTGGCATGCCTGGAACCTGGGAAAGTCACATTTTACAGTCCCTGCTGTGTATGGGATTTAGGGCCCCAGAGAAGCATTCACTTTTCCCGGATCCAAATTTGTGCCGTCTGCTGCTGAGGCCAGTTTCTTTTGTTTCCTGCTTTCGCAAAAATGAGCAAGTTAGCATAGATGCACTGAGGAATCCCAGCTGCTCCTGACCCCTTCCTGACCCCTTCCTGAGGGCACCCGGAGGCCAGAGGAGGATTGTGGTCCCGGGTGGTGCCTGGACTTGCAAATCCAAGGGGAACGGCAGCCTCTGCTCACGCTGAGCACATGGGGCCCATGTGGCTGGCAGTGTGTATTGTGTTAAGCTTCTTAGACAAATAGCTATTAAATATGTAAAACTATTAAATACTACAAATCCCTCCCATCAAATGGCGATGATGAGAAGCTGGCAGTGTTGCCGCACAATTTAATCCACGAAGTTTGCGTGACTTTGTCAGACAGAGGGGCTGCCACCCAGCTGCTGTAACCACAAAACGGGAGGAGGCTGCACATCAGAGGCCCCTGAGATGAGGGTCTCTGGGGATCTGGCCAAATGATCTAAAGCAAACATCCGGGCCTGCCTGCGAGTTCAACAGCCAGGTCCGGGGGTGGCCTAAGAAATGCTAAATTATTTTCCAAGAAAAACAATGCATAATATAACATACAAAATGCCTAGGACACAGTAGGAACGCAATAAATATTTGTTGAAGGATTTGATGAGCGAAGGAACATTTGCATTTTGGTGTAACTTTTATCATTGCGTAATCAAAGAGATCCAAATTTCACAGCAATGCCGCCAAGCCACAGAGCCTGTGGCCTTCCCCATCCCGTGTTCAGCCTGGGTTTCACGTCTGTCCAGCGCCTGCCCCGTGTCGGTCCCAAAGTGACCAGTTGTCCCCTATTGTTGCCATACGTCTCAGCACCCCAGAAGGCTAACCACACTTTTTACTGAAATACAGACACAGGAAAATATAAATGAGCAAAGAAAGTACCTCCTACAAACATAAGGAACTTTGAATGACCTGTGCGCCAGTGTCACTAGCAAACCTGCGAGAAGCCACAAACGGTGGCACCATGGGTGAGGAGGGGGGAAGACACCAACCACCCCTACGCTGGTCGTGGCCCTGCAGAAGCCCCGCACCCTGGCCCGAGACGCGCGCTCGTGCATGCCCACGCACAGCCCATCCCCTGGGGGGTGCAGAGTCAGGGCCCCCCATCCTCGTGCCAGAGGGTGGGCAGTGCGGCCTCTCCAGGCAAAGTGTTTTTTTTCCAGGAATGGATCTTTTGATATAAACCACCATCTAGTAGAGCAAAAGGTCAAAATATTGTCTTTAAAGATGCTGACAAACATTGGATGAAATTCAACATCCACTCTCTGCTTGTAAAATGCTCCTAATAACATAGAAATCCAAATAAAATAGAGATCCGACGCCCTGGAGCCCTCTTCAGACCCTCAGCTGCTTTTTTCCACAAGCTCCACGTCTGGCCCCTGTCAGGCGTCCCCAAGCTTTCACCACCACACAGCTTGTGTAATGCAGGCAAGTACTGATATTCCTGACCTGTGTTTTATGTATCAAATAAGTAACATAAACAGAAAATACTCACAGGTCTAGCAATACTAGCAGACTTTTTTTTTTAATTGAAGTGCAGCTGATGTACAATATTATATGTTTCAGGTATACGATATAGTGATTCGCAATTTTTAAAGGTTATACTCCAATTATAGTTATTATAAGATATTGGCTGTATTCCCTGTGCTGTACAATGAACCCTGTAGCTTATTGTATATAGAACAGTTTCTCTTAACCTCCTAACCCCTAGCTTGCCCCCCGCCTTCCCTCTCCACACTGGTAACCACTAGCTTGTTCTCTACATCTGTGAGTCTGTTTCTTTCATGTTTTATTCACTAGTTTGCTGTATTTTTTAGATTCCACATATAAGTAATATCATACCGTCTTTGTCTTTCTCTGTCTGACTTCTTTCGCTTAGCATAATAATCTCTAAGAAGTCCATCCATGTTGCTGCAAATGGCAAAATTTCATTCCTTTTTAGTGGCTGAGTAGCATTCCAGTGTATATATGTACCACATCTTTACCCATTCATCTGTCGATGGACATTTAGGTTGCTTCCATGGCTTTGCTATTGTAAATAGTGCTGCACTGAACACTGGGGTGCATGTATCTTTTTGAATTAGTGTTGAGCACCTCCTAAGCATCAAGCTCTGGTGTTGTGCACAGAGTTGGGGCGGGTGGGGAGGGGAGGTGAAGAGACAGGTGCCCTCAAAGGGCCAGCAATGTATGAAGCTCAGGGCCCACCCCACCACTGCAGGCAGTGCCGAGTGCGAGGGTCACCACTGCTGGCGGAAACTTCTCTCTGTGTACCGCTAACCCAAGGCCCCCACTGCCTGGACTGGCGGCAGTGTTGGGGTTGATCACGTGAGGGCCCGGCGAAGGAAGCGGGGCATCTGGCCCGTAGGCAGAGGTGGCTCCCAACACTGTCAGCCAGGGGCAGCGTGAGAGGAGGCCTGAGAAGGAATGGCCTGGGAGGAGACCAGCTTCGCAACATGTCACTTAGGCTCATAGTGGCTTTTTCCCTGGCTCCTGATGCGGATGGCACCTCAGCACTTGTGCATACGGGTCCTCTCTGGTTGGAGGAGAAACTCGGCTCCCACTGACAGACAGCCTTGGTGGATCAGCGTGGCCCGGAGGGAGCAGACACTGGCATCCCCCCACCTCCCAGCCGAACTGGGAGAAGGGCTCAGGGAAAAGGGGGCTGGGACAGGTGTCAGTCAAACAACACTTCCCCTGCACCCCACGTTGTTACAGAAGTGGAATCAAGCGAAGAATCAGCCTGGGAGCTACCATCAAGAAGGCAAGAAATAACAGATGCTGGAGGAAGGGGAACCCTCGTGTGTTGTTGGCGGGATGTACAATAAATCAGTGCAGCCACTGTGGGCAGCAGAGTGAAAGTTCCTCAGAAACTAAGAGTAGGGCTACCATACGATCTAGCAATTCTGGTTCTGGGCCTTTATCTGAAGAAAACAAAAAGAGTAATTCAAAAATTTATATGCACCCCAGTGTTCATCGCAGCACTATTTATAAGTGTCTTTACAGCCAAGACGTGGAAGCAACCCAAGTGTCCATCGACAGACGAATGGATAAAGAAGATGTGGTACGTATATACAATGGAATATTACTCAGCCGTCAAAAAGAATGAAATCCTGCCATTTGCGACATGGATGGACCTTGAAAGTATTATGCTAAGTGAAATAAGTCAGATGGAGAAAGACGGATTGTGCAATTTTACTCATCTGTGGAATCTGAGAAACAAACAAAACAAAAAGAAGCTCATAGATACTCAGCTGCATTGTGTCAGATGGAAACTACACTTGTGGTCATGATCACGCTGTAGTGTGTACAGATGTCAAATTATATTGCTCTACAGCTAAAACTTCTATTTTTAAAAAAGAAAGAATCAGCCGGGGGGTTGCCTTTGTGGGAAACGTGGTCACAGAGGGGCGATGAAGGCAGGCAGTGGTATCAGAAGGCGCTCGACACGGCCTCTGGGGACAAGGGTGCAGGCCAGGAGGGAAAGGGGACCTTTCCCACAGTGCATAATTTATTTTTAAACCTATGAGAGGCAAGCAGATGTTGTCTGATGGTTTTGCTTACAGGCCCAAAGTTGTCACCAGGGCCCAGCTAGTCTGGGCTTGTTTGTCACCGGCACAGGTCTGCACACAGAGGGGCCAGCAGGAGCCTGGAGACCCCAGCCAGCACACCCCCTCCAGCAGGGGCTGGAGGCCAAGCAGGGCTGCCCTTTCAGCAGGTGGGCGGCCGCCCTCTGTCCCCCCGCCCCAGGGGCTCTGGGTGTGGTCCCACCTGAGGCAGAGGGCTGGATCAAATGAGCTTTTGAGGTTCCTTCCCTCACAAGCCCCTAAAGTCTGTTCAGTGGAGCCCGTGAAAGGTTAAAAACATAAAGCAACCATGAATATAAAAGAGTCAAATGGAAGCTTTGGCTTTCGCCCTCCTCTCCCTGTGAGAGCCGACACCAGAGCCTGCAGCTCTCAGCTTCTAGGGCTGCTGCCTGCCCGCACGCCTCTGGGAACTAAGCCATCAACAGTAGACTGAGAAGTGAGGCCGCACCATCTCCGCGCACAAATGACTCTGAAGAGTGTCTCAGATCAAAGGAGCCAGGCGTGTCTCCGGCTCGTCTTGTCCCACAACGGCCCCCAGACGGGAATTCACACCTGCCTGGGGCTGGCCCCGCGTGAGGAGGCATCGCCTGCAAAGGTGCATGAGTTTGAACTTTCAAAAGGTGCCCTCCGGCAGCCCCTCCAAGGGCAACAAGATGAAAGGGTGACCTTGCTACACCACGGAAGATGCTTTTGCGAGTCTGCATTGCAGCGGACCCTCTCCACAGGTCCTTGGCTGGAGGCCTCTAATCCTGCTCTCCACAAACCGCGCCCCTCGCCAGCCAGGCACAGAGCTGCAAGCTGTGTTGGAGTCCAGAGGGCTGCCCGACGTGACCGGGAGCCAGAACTCGAAGGATAAAGAGCAAGGGCAGGACACGTTGGGAGGGACAGCGGTGGACACCTCGGCCAAATGGACACGTAAAACCTTAATCTAATAGCTGGAGTGGATACACCTGAACTTGTTAACACGATCGATTTCCCTGAACTTCTCCCATTCAGCTGGGAAACTAAGGACTGGCCACTTGAGTGTGTCACTGTAGCCCTGGTGACATGAGCACGTTCACTGAAAAACGTCTCTAAAATGGTGCCCGGAGCATGGGGCTGGGGGTGTGTGTCCCTGCAGGGGGACTGCTCTCTTAGGGTAGCTTGCACACCCTCGGAGCTCAATGAATGTTTGTTGGATACACGATTTGATGCTTGATATAACCTTCCTGAGGGTTAGCCTCTGTCACGGAACAATAATTTACCCGAAACCCTTCAAGTGATGTATGTTAGTTGTTTCTGCTCATTTCAGTTACTGTTTAGCAGTGTTGTCTGAGCATCTGGGTTTTGCCCCCGTGGCTTGGACGTGCATGGAGACTTCAGCTGTCCAAGAAGTTTTCCCAGAATAATCAAACTGCAGGCAACCGTAGTTCACCTAAGCCCTGTGGCCCAAATCCTACGAAAACACTATTTCAGGAAGAACTTCATTTTTGTCTACAAGAAGTGTCATTGGCTGCTATACACCATAAACTAGTGAGATAGTTGTCAACAGAAATCCTTCCTAGAATAGACAATTTTCTATTTAAAATTTGCCAACCTAAAAAATACCTACACAAGATTGTTTGTTTCTGCCAGTTTTTCTAAAGCCTGACTCATGGCTACACAATTTACCCTTGATCCTGGCTCACCAAAGATGGTCTTAGTGGTTTGAAAGTCAAGTCGACAGAGTTCTAAATAAGCGCCCCCTTTAGCAGTGGATGGAGCAGCTGTCCATCTGGGCCGTTCACTAAACACACACCAAACTCGGGGCACCCCTGCCTGCACCCCCGGGGACGGGATGCCCTCTGGACAGGCCCCAGGTGAGCCCCAAACCCAGGCCATACTCTCTCACATCTGCCCCCTGAGGAAGCAGAGCTTTGCTCGCCTAGGTGCTCACTAACTGTTCCTGTGACAAAAGAACAGAATTAATGAGCGTCAGCGTGGCCGCCCTGGACCCCGGTCCTCGACTGCTTCTGTCAGCAGAGGTACCGGCTAAGGGTAGGTGGTGACCGGGCACAGCTGCCCCTCCACCCCAAATGAGACCAGCCCTCACCAAGCAGCTGTCAGGCCGGCCAGCCAGATTCCAACAGGTGGTCTGTACAGGTTAAAAACTCCCTATCCTGTTACTGGTTCCCAGAGCTATCCAATTCCCCCTTCCTTCTTCTGGGGAGAACTTTGTTATGAATAGAAACTTTGAATCTCAAGGTGCGTCCTCTGTCCCTCCCTCCCTGGCAGGAGAACCTCAGACCAGACGCAGAGGAGCAGAGCCCGTGGTGCTGAGTCCCCTCCTGCCAGTGGGGGGCGCCCTGAGCCGCCCGACCAGACGTCAGTGCTCGGGTTGGCAGTTCAGGCCAAGATGCGGACAGGGGTTCAGGGATCCACTTCCCAGCCCACCAGCCAGGAGAAAAAGACTAAGATGAGGGGCTAAATGATCCCTAAGGCCCTCGGCCCCAAAGCTCTACCACCTTACCGGGCTCACGACCCCACTCATACTCTGGCCCTTCCCAGTGCAGGGTGGGCAGGGGCAGGGGGGCGGGGGACGGGGAGGCTGGAGGAAGGCACTGGGGCTTGGCACGAGCAGGCACTAGCTGCGTGACCTTGGACAAGCGCCTTAGCCTCTCTGATCCTCGGGGTCCTCTTCCAAGGCGGATATGTGATGCCTCCCTGTCAGGGCGGTGAACAGGGGTGCAGACCCGCGAGCACAGCGGCTGCCACCGGCTCCCGCCCTGGAGCTCACCTCCCACCCGCTCCTCGCAGCCTTCCCCTCCCCCAACCACATCCCTGTCACTAAGAATTCATGGTCTCCCCAGATGTGTTGAAGTTCCTTAAAGAGGCCTCGACAAACCATGAATCCTCTCAGTTTCCTCATTTTAAAAAGCTGAATGACACTTTCAACAACTTGTACTGCAAATGTTACCATGGAATCCAATGGAAAGTTACGTAAAAGTCCTCGAACAGTCTAAACATTACACGATCATTAGTTATTGTAACGACACACTCACCATGGCGACTGATTCAGTGTGGCACTTCACATATTAAAAGTGGATTTGGGGGCTTCCCTGGTGGCGCAGTGGGTGAGAGTCCGCCTGCCGATGCAGGGGACACGGGTTCGTGCCCTGGTCCGGGAAGATCCCACGTGCCGCGGAGCGGCTGGGCCCGTGAGCCATGGCCGCTGAGCCTGCGCGTCCGGAGCCTGTGCTCCGCCACGGGAGAGGCCGCGACAGTGAGAGGCCCGCGTACCGCAAACAAACAAACAAAAAAGTGGATTTTGCCACAAATGCTCATAATTCAAGGAAGTCTCTTTCATAGTTTTTTATGGTAGGGGAATGAGCTTTATTTGACAACCTAAGAGAAAGAGAAGTAGATAATTAACTTTGGTGTTTTTCCTTTTACCTTTTAATTGTTTTAGCTCATTGGTTTTGTCTTGTTTTGTTTTTCTTTTCTCAAGTGACCACGCCTGAATACATGCTGTATCTTCAGTAACAGAATGATCTGGGCAGTTCCGAGGTGTGTCAGTCCCTCTCATGCCTCCCCAGCCAGCCAGACCCCGCCCCGGATGCAGCCATCCTGCTGATCGGTGACCAGTTGCCTGGGACAGCAAAAAGGGAAGGGGACTGTTTCCCCTGGTCCCACGTCCCACTGAGAAAGGTTCAAGGGAGGCTGGTGTGGTGACCAGACAAGGCGGGGCTTCCGGGAGACTCCAGACAGCCAAAAAGGAAAGTCAGGAATCGCAGACTCACCCCCTACCACCCTTCTGTCAGGCAGCGTCTCACTGGTCAGCCCCAAACTTCAGCTGAGATCCGAAGCACAGTCAGCGGTGCGTCCGAAGAAAGGATGAGGGAGAGCCCCGGCGGGGGCCACCTGGCGGGGTTTGTCCCCGGGGCTGCGGTTGGAAGAGGTGGCCCTGGCACGCGACGAGCCGTGGGGCGTGGAGGAGGGAGGTGGTCTTGAGACAGGCCGTCTGCACTCCTGCTTGGTGTGGCGCCGCGGTCAGTTCCTTTCCCATGAAAGACCCTCCCAAGTCCCGCTAGGGAAGCCAGTGAGTCCTAAACAAGCCACGTTCGTTTGCCATTTGACTTTATGATGTCCTTCGCTGTCTGCAGTAACTCTGGGCAGTGAATGTTTATCAGTGAGGCCCCGAGCGCCACCGCCTGCGACTGGAAAGCACAGTCGCAGTGTCTGGACAAGACGCGGTTTGTCTTCTCGCGGAAGGGAGTCGCCGGTCCAGCTGGAGCTGCACGATGACCCAGGACCCGGGGGGGGGGGGGGCGGGGATCCCTTTGTTTGTGACCCCC
>NW_006769874.1:3471869-3475992 GCF_000442215.2 Lipotes vexillifer
GGGGGGGGGGGGGGGCGTGTCTCATTTTGCTTGAGACCCAGATGCGGAGGAGGGCGCCTTGTCAGGGCCCTTTCGGAGACCCCAGCAGCACCCTCCGGCTCCTGGGGAAATTCCCAGGCTCCCGGGCAGTCAGCCTGGTGCTGGCAGCCCTCTTCCCAGGTGAGTAACGGAGGTCTGAGAAGCTGTGCCTTTGCCCCAGATTATACAGCTAACAAGTGGTGGGTCCAGGGTTCCAAACCAGAATCCAAACCCAGGTCTGTACTCAAGTAGGCAGGCACACGCACACGCAGGCACACGTGTGCACACACCTGCACATGCTGGTGAGGGCAGCTCAGAAGGCTGCCCGGGCCCAAGGACCTTCACGCAGGCACAGTGGCCACAGAGCATCCAGGGTCAGGCTTGGGGCTGTGGGAAGAGCAGCTCCATTTCTGGTCCCATCTGCAGACTCTGCCGGTGCCGTTTAGCAGAGAAGCCCTAAGTCCCCACAGATCACTCTTTAAAGAACAAGGCAGGTGGGGCCTGGCAGCCCACGGAGCTACCAGCACCCTCTCCTGAGGTCTGCGTGCCTGCAGGGCATCTGACCGCCCTGAATTCTAATCCTGGAAGCAGGAGCGCCAGCCCTCCCACCAGGCTAGTCCTGAGAGGGTGGGGCAGGGTTGTTTCTGGAAGTCCGAGCTAGAGCCCGCCCCTCGGCTTCAGACTCCGGAAGTGCCTGTCCCCTGTGTTATGTCCTCCTCTGCTTGAACCGGCTCAAATAGCTGCGGGTATCTGCAGCTATGCTCTGACCCCCAGATCCTGCATTTGCCCCCAGCTGGGCCTACGCTTGCCCCCTTCTGGAGGTGAAGAATGCTGCTGACGAGCAAGTGAACCCTTGGGCCTGTTCTTTCTTAGCTAGAAAACAAGCCGGTCGGCTGAGTTATTGCTCAGTGAGTCCTCACCTCCAACCCTCCTGCCCCTTCATGGGAGGGTGGTAAGGACTTGCCACCCTGAGCCAGGCCTGGAGAGCTGCCCCCTCGTCCCGGGAGGGGTCCTGCCAGGCCCGCTGCTCACAGCCCAGCGGCCCACAGACGCTGAGTGAGAAAGGGAGCTTACTGCCCAATGCCACCGAGCACCGGGGTGATGACTTGGGGCACAGGGTTGTCATAGCGATGGCTGGTTACTGCACCCAAGCATGGTTTTGAGAATAAAGCGAGACATTAGACGGTTTCGTGTGTCACACGCACACGCGCACTATCGCTGAGACGCCGTCGCCTGACAGTCTCTGCCGTGCCTGAGACCCCGCCGTTCGCTGGGATCCTTTCTGCCCGGTTCTTCTCTTCCCTCCACCCACCTCAGGACCGTGCAAGGGTCTGATCACAGACGCTGTGCTCTGTGGGCAACTCCCTGGCGTCTCCCTACCCTCCGGGTGCGGTTCTGCTACCTCAGGTGGGGCGGGGCACCACCAGGACAGTGGCCCCGGACGGAGGGGCATCCGGAAGCCCCTCGAAGCCTTCCTGGGCCGCCATCTCCACCCTCCGCCCCAGCCGCCCCACAGCTAGCCCCGTGTGTCTGTTCCCTTGCTCAGCTCTGCCGGCTGCGCTCCCAGCGGCCCCCGTGAGATGCGCTCGGGGAACCTCCTCCACGCCGATGAGTCCCGCGGCGCCCCTCCCCCTCCAGACCCCGCCGCGTGATTTAATAAACACAGAAGCCTCCATCCTCCCCGCACGCCAAGCTGCCTTCCCTCCTCCCCAAGGGGAGCTGTCGTGCTTTTGCCACCGTGGCCCTTCCCGTCAGCTTCTAGTTGACTTGGGGACACACAGCCTCTCTGGTCTGCACAGGGGCGGCTTCCCTCCACCTTTGGCATACTGCCCTCGGGCCCAATGCAAACATAGTCATTTTGCTCTCTCCATCTCTTCCTTTTAAATTTCCTCCACAGCTTCCCCGGGAGTAAGGAGGCTCAGAGGGTTGGGGTCAGACAAGCTGAGCAAAACCCAGGTACCCCTGAATCTCCCTGAGCCTCAATTGCCTCGTCCATAAAATGGGGGCGCCCTTTCCAGGAGGTGTGGCTGAGCCAGAGGCGGCTGTGCTCACCTCCAGCAGGTGCCGGGCGCCTCTCCTTCCTCTCTGTGTGCGTCTCTGCCCCTGTCTCTCTCTCTGTCTGTGTCTTTCTCTGTCTCTGTCTGCTTCCACCCCTAACGGTCATGCCCTTGCTACCTGGCCTCAACGCTGAGCCCTGGGCTTCCAGAAGACGCACATAGGAGCCCCTGCCGTGCTCACTGCCCTTCTTAAGTCACTCCTAGTTCAAGGGTAGCATCTGAATCTGCCCTTGGCCCAAGAGGCAGAAGGCCCAGGGGGCTGATGGGAAACTGAGGGGACGGCCAGCTTCTCTGCAGGAGTTGGAACTTGAGACAGACAGGCAGCAGGAACTGAGCAGCTGGCAGCTGAAGCCAAAGCCAGAAGACACACAGAGAGCAGGTAACGAGAAGCGGGGTCGGTGCAGGGGCCACCTAAGAGGGGCTGCGTGTCCTGGGCCGACGTCTCCTGACCCCTCCTGATCCGAAGGCTGCATCCCCCCTTTACATCCACATGAGCCCCTGCAGCCCAGGTGGGAGGGTCGGCCTGAGCCGCGGCCACATCGGCTCTTCCGTGTCTGGGGGTGTATCTTCTCTTCAGCCAGGCCTTCGAGGGGCCCGGCCGCACACTGACCCCTTGTCATCCCCAGTCCTTGGCTCTCCCAGGATCGCGTCTCCTTCAAAGTGGCCACACAAGCTAGCTTGACGAGCTAATCCCAAAACCTGAAAGAAACGAGGCACCATTGAAAGCAGTCAGGCAGATGTCACCTAGAGGATGGCTCTCCCTCTCCTCTGCCCAGAAGGCTGGTAAGTGGGGACCTCAGACAGGTCTGGGCCACCAGCATGGACTGTCTGAGTACTTTCTCCTCACGGATTTCTCATCTAGAACAGAGTCGGAGGGGATTCAAAAGCAACGGGAGATAAACCTGGAAAAGCAGGTTTTCTCCTCATTGTAGTAATTCTTTAAGTATAATAGCCATAGTAATAGCTAATGCTTATTGGTCACGTATTACTTGTCAGGTGTGTTTTCAGTTTAAGTCACTGAACCCTGTGGCACAGATACTACCATCATCCCCATTATTTTACAGATGTGGAAACTGAGGCACAGACAGGGCAGCACCAGGAGTCTCACCCTGCGTTCTCACTTCAGAGCCTGAACTCCTAACAACCGCTGTCCTTTATAGTTTTCAGGGAACTGTCAGAAGCTAAGAGATCTGTCACATTTCCGGCTTTGGGGTCAGATGCGATCTCCTCGCCTCTCCAGCTGCCGTGACTGTGGGGAAGGATTTAACCTCTCTGAGTCCCAGGTTCCTCATCTGTGTGACAAAGTAGGGCTACTGTCAGGCTTAAATGGCATGAATTCTGTTACAGAAGATGCGGCCCTCCTGGTCAGAGCCGAGCCTCCAGGCTGAGAGGGGCTGGTGAGGGCGGAGTCTGGGGACTGTTCCTTGGGCAGGAGTTTTCCTTTGTCCCCTCGGTTGCCGCCCTCCTACCTCTACCCCACGGAGTGCTTTCTGATAGTTCTGGAAGCCCTCCTGCCTACCCATTTCTGTCCAGGGCGACTCCCCAGCTTGTGTCTGCTGGTTCCCAGTGTGGCTTCACGCTCATGACATAGAATCACAGAGTCCCCTCAAAACCCGTGTTCTCGAAGGAGCGGAGGGTCAGAGGCCTGAAGTGGTCTGTCCCGTGTCACAGGCTGCGCAGTACAGACGGTCACCAGTCAAGCAGGGGCTGGATCCATTCACCAAAACCAGTTGCTGTGCACCCTGAGTGCCAGGCACCCGTCCAAGCGAGCAAGACGTGTGAAGCTTTGCCCTCCTGGCTGCAGCCGATAGGGCACAAGATGATAACCGACAGATGCTGCGCAAGGGGCCACAGCAGGAAACAATGGCGGAGGTGGGGAGGGCGTGGTGCTCCAGAAAGGGACGAGGGAACCCCATCTTCTGAGCAAGCCACCCGCGCAGGGCGTCCCACAGGCTGGGCGGGCGGTGCCAGCTTCCCGCCCGCTCTCAATGGCGCTGCTCCCCCGCCAGCTTACGTGTGGCCTCCTGCCCCGCCTTTCGGGCCCAGGC
>NW_006769874.1:3476178-3477352 GCF_000442215.2 Lipotes vexillifer
AAGAGTGACGCTCCTCCCAGAATGGGGCGCAGGGGCTGGGAAACCATCAGGTGCTCTGGACAGAAAGCTCTGCAGAAAAGAGAATATCTGGAAACAGCCCTCTGACCTACATAGCACAGAGTGGGAATGTGTCAGCTTCCAGAAGCGTCTGGGCGACAGAGCTGCCCGGGTTTTCAGCACCACTCCCCACGGCCCCTGGGGAGGCACAGGGACTCCCAGAAGGGGAGAGAGCAGTAACCCCCTCTTATCCTCAAGCCTTTCTGTGCCTTCCCTCACTGTCATTACCACATCTGTGAACATCTAGATTCCAGAGAAACAGGGCACTGGATTAGATCTCTAGTAGCCAGGTTCTTAGGCAAATTTTTCCCCTTTAAACGAAGTAAGTCTATTAAAGAATATGAAAGACAACAAACAGCTCTGGACACATGGCCTGTTGAGGCTAAAAGAAATGAAGGTTTCTTCATTTGGGAAAGGCTTTGGGGCGACATCTCGACTCTGGGAAATAGAGCACAGCTAATATCTGGGAGGAGGGCTCTCGTGCTCCGACGTTTCGAGTGTTGATGACAGCTGTGCGGTGTTTGGTGCTGTGTGTGCTGTGCTGTGTGTGCGGTGTTTGGTGCGGTGTGTGCTGTGCTGTGTGTGCTGTGCTGTGCGATGTGTGCTGTGCGTGCTGTGCGGTGTGTGCGGTGCTGTGCGGTGTGTGCTGTGCGTGCTGTGCTGTGCGGTGTGTGCTGTGCGGTGTTTGGTGCTGTGCGGTGTGTGCTGTGCTGTGCGTGCTGTGCTGTGTGTGCTGTGTGTGCTGTGCTGTGCGGTGTGTGCTGTGCGGTGTGTGCTGTGCTGTGCGGTGTGTGCTGTGTGGTGTGTGCTGTGCTGTGCGGTGTTTGGTGCTGTGCGGTGTGTGCTGTGCGGTGCGGGGTGTGCTGTACTGTGTGTGCTGTGTGTGCTGTGTGTGCTGTGCTGTGCGGTGTGTGCGGTGCTGTGCGGTGTGTGCTGTGCTGTGTGGTGTTTGGTGCTGTGCGGTGTGTGCTGTGCAGTGTGTGCTGTGCTGTGTGGTGTGTGCTGTGCGGTGTTTGGTGCTGTGCGGTGTGTGCGGTGCTGTGCGGTGTGTGCTGTGTGTGCTGTGCTGTGCGGTGTGTGCGGGGCGGTGTGTGCTGCGGGGCGGGGGGTGCGCTGT
>NW_006769874.1:3479422-3509104 GCF_000442215.2 Lipotes vexillifer
CGGTGCGGTGCGCGCGGTGCGGTGCGTGCGGTGCGGTGCGCGCGGTGCTGCTCACGTGCTTTTCTTTCTGGGAGGTTTTGTGCGTGTCCGATCTTCTCCTTCCTTGGAAATTTCTAGCAAAAGCAGAGGCAAATTCACAAGTATGAAATCCGTGGGTAATGAGGATTGACTGTATACATATGTACACATACATGTAGTCTCAGGGTATGTACATGTGAGATGGGCACCAAACAGGCTGGACTGAAGTTGCCATCCGTGTATTGTGCTACTTTCCTGTGCCCTGTTTGCTCCAAGCACTGGGACTGAAACACTGAGAGACACAGAGTTGCTGCTCCCAGAGGCTTTTTTCTTTTTTTTTTTTTTTTTAACGTTGAGCCTTCTTTTAATTTATTTATTTTTATTTATTTTTTGGCTGTGTTGGGTCTTCGTTCCTGCGCGCGGGCTTTTCTCTAGTTGCGGCGAGCGGGGGCCACTCTTCATCGCGGCGCGCGGGCCTCTCACTGTCGCGGCCTCTCCCGTCGCGGAGCACAGGCTCCGGACGCGCAGGCTCAGCGGCCACGGCTCACGGGCCCAGCCGCTCCGCTGCACGTGGGATCTTCCCGGACCGGGGCTCGAACCGTGTCCCCTGCATTAGCAGGCAGATTCTCAACCACTGCGCCACCAGGGAAGCCCATCCCAGAGGCTTTATTCTAACGGGAGAGACTGAGTAAACTCAAGACAAGTGAACAAATAGTTGCAGATTGTGCTAATTACTAGGAAGAAAATAATCAGTTTGCTCTTCCAAAGAATAAACTCAGATAGGGTAGATGAGAGAGATGACAGCTGTCACCTGAAGAGCCAAGGGAGGCCCTTCCTAACGGCATGAAGACGTCTGTCTGGCGAGGGGAGAAGGCGAGGTGGCTGGTGCCTGGAGCCCAGAGTGGCTGGCAAGGCTCCAGAGCCCCAGGCCTGGGGTGCGGTCAGTTCTGTGGACGAGAATGGGGCTGGTGGGAGTGGTTAGTGGGATTTTGACTCTTTATGTAATTGTGGGTTTTTAATGAAAAGGTATAGTCATGTAGCATAATATACTAACAAAAATTTAAAAAACAAAAGCCAAGCGTATCCAAGTTCCTTCAAGAGTGGCCTCCAGAGCCCTAAGAAACACCCACAACCAGAACTTGGGTAAGGAAGGAGAAAGCATGCAGAAGTTCCAGGTGCAGCTAATGGAACAGGAGAAAAGCTCTAGAGAATGCGCTGTCACAAAGCCGAGACAGACAGAAGGGAGTCCAAGCAAGAGAATCCCTTTTTAGGTCTGGCCTGAGTACATCCGTGGCGCCTTGACAAGAGCACTTCGACGTGTCAGAGTGCAGGAGGGCACGTGGAGCGAAGGATGGCGAGTGGTGTTTACAGAAAGTGTTTTGAGGAATTTGACTATAAAGGGAATCAGAGTAATGGAACAGTAGCTGGAGGGGGGTGAGGAGGCCAGAGGGGTTCTCTTGTTTCTTTATGTGGGAGACCCTAAAGCACATTAGTTTACCAGTGAGGATGACCAAGTCCTAAATAAAGACCAGTAATTCACAACGGAGGAGGGTGTAATAGGAGGAAAGAAGACCTACACAATGAGAGGGATGGGGTCAGAAATTCCTGTGAAATAACTGATCTTTGTTAGGAGAAAAGACCTTCTCCAGTTGTATCTGGATGGAATACAGAGAGAAAGGTGCATATAGGAGTATAGACTTGGGAGGAGCGTACAATGATAGTATAACACACCGGGGCCTCCCTGGTGGCGCAGCGGTTAGGAATCCGCCTGCCAATGCAGGGGACACGGGTTCGAGCCCCGGTCCGGGAGGATCCCACATGCCGCGGAGAAACTAAGCCCGTGCGCCGCGACTACTGAGCCCACTAGCCACAACTACTGAGCCCGTGCGCCTAGAGCTCGAGCGCCACAACAAGAGAAGCCACCGCAATGAGAAACCCGTGCACCACAACGAAGACCCAAAGCAGCCAAAAAGAAAAAAAAGGAAAAAAAAGTTTCCAGGCAAATAGAAGGGGGTTCAGTTGCGGACCCTCCAGAGAACGGGAACAGGCTGAGGCTTAAAGAAAATAACTGCGATTCACTGAGGACTTGTTGCGCGTCAGGGTCCAGGCTGAGCACTCACA
Organism: Lipotes vexillifer; assembly: GCF_000442215.2. Classification (NCBI taxonomy): domain Eukaryota; kingdom Metazoa; phylum Chordata; class Mammalia; order Artiodactyla; family Lipotidae; genus Lipotes; species Lipotes vexillifer. Next base: position 3,481,562 of record NW_006769874.1, read on the forward strand.
TGCGTCACTTCATCCGCTCCTCCTGACGTTGCACACATTTCACAGGTGAGGATGTCTGAGGCCGCATGGCTGGGAAGTGAGGGAATTGGGCCCCAGGGCCGGCAGCCACCGACTCTGCAAGTGTTTTTGGCCCACAGCAAGCGCTTGTCGTCGCTGGAAAGGGACAGTGGGAAGACAGGCCAGGACCTGAGGGTGCTGGTGCGGCTCGGCCGTGCCACGTTGGTCTGCAGAGCTGCTCCAGTGCCTGCGGGGAGTGGGCAGAGTGCAGTGCAGACCCGAGCACGGAGCCTTACACTGCACCGCTGCACAGTCACCCTGCAAACACAGAGAAAGCAGAGCCTCTTCTTGGGCCTTATTTCACATTAATGTCCAATTCATGTTAGATTTTCCAAAATATTGTCCCTGCACGCCCCCTCTAAGCTGGCATCTTGTAAACACCCAGGGGCTCATGGCACACCCTGGCTTCCTCTTGGCATCCAAGTCTGTCTCGGCTGCTGAAGGAGCCCAGCTCCGACTCTTTCTGGGTGGAAATCCACGTAGATGTGCTTCCCATCTGTAACTTTCCTTAATCCAACCTCCTGTCACAGGCACGTGTCACGCTGGAAAGGCAGGAGAAGAGCTGTGGCCTTGCCCTGACCGTCTGCCCCACGTGCAAGGAGCGCTGTCCCTACAGAAGCTGATTTGGGGATGGAGTCATGGAGGAAGCTGAGATAAATAAGTGTCTCCTTTTCTGGACAATTCCTTGAGATGGAATCTACTCCAAAAGGCAAGGCACTTAGTTTCTGCCCAGAAACTGATGTCACTTGGGCAACAATATTCCATCTGAAGGTGACAGTGACAGTGAACTGGTATCATAGACGCAGCTGGATCTCCCCACGGCACCTTCACAAGTGGATGTGACATGTCACACGCCACCCAATTCAAGGTCATAGAGGCAAGAGGACACCCTTGAAACTTAAAGATAGCTTTAGTTTAAGGAAAATAGGAGAGAATATGCTCAGGAATAATCGTTTGGGTTCAATTCTTCAGAGTGGCACAAACATAAAATATAAATAGGTTTACAAAGGCTTTACATAGATTGTGGGTGATTGATTCATGGCCGGCTGTTAAGGGTAGCTCAAGACGACCAGGCTATTTTGAGGCCAAGCTCTGGGAGGCACCCTCTCGCTCCCACAAACTGTTCCCTGGGCGCATTCAGAGAGAAGCTGCGCCTGTGCACCCCACCCTCTGACTCTCCTTTTAAGGCCATCAGGGATCTGAGCCCGGCAGGCAGGGAGCAGGCAGGGCAGCTGGATGTCTGCGAATAGCTTGACTCTGAAGTGTCTAAAAGGGAGCCTGACAGCCTGGGCCTTGCAGAAGAGGCACTGGTCACACAGACCCTCTGCCCCGGTGCCCAGAGGAGCCATCTGGAGCTGAGCTGAGCTGGAACAGACCCTTGGCTGGTAGGTTCCCTGAGTCCCTCTCCCAGAAACAGTCCCAACAGGAGCAATAAAGATAAAGGCAGAGGTGACAATGAGACTAATAGCAACGCATTCTTACTATGATCCCTAGAATAAAATATGAACAAAGGTGTTGACCACAAGCAGGCATAGGAGATAGAGTGTTGACTACAGGGGCTAAACTAAGAGGATTCACAAGAGCAAAGCCAAACTCCCTCAGTTAGTGGGCCAGATAGTCTGGAAAGTGTGTTATTTGAGAAAGCAAGTGATATTTAGATTATTAACACAGAGCAGGGTAACATGATAGAAACCCCGTTTAAAAACCAAAAACCAAAAACCTTGGAAGAAAATGCACTGCCCTGGAGGAGAAGCTGTGACCTTGTGAGGGAGCTTTTCCTACGTGGCCCCGGGGATGGGCTGAGTGGATGAGCCCCCATCCCTGGAGATGCTCATGCAGAGGCCAGGTGCCCCCACCCCAGGGCAGGGGGAAAGGAACATCTGACCTGCACAAGCGGGAAGCTTGAAGCCCTGCCCTGAGTTTGGAACCTATGACTGAAAGAACGCTGTGGCTTTTTTAGAAACTGAAGTTTATCTTACAACGGCATAAACTAAAACAATCAATGGTACTTAGATATGTGTCACATCACAGATTATTGTTTGACTAATAGAAACAGGTCAAATTTGCCGATCTAAGCAATGGTAAGATGTAAACTTAGATCGCTCTGTTGATGAAAAATTGAACTGAATCTGATCAAGCTTCTAAATCTAACTACCAATTTATAGGAAAAGACAAGTACAGAAACTACAGGAATATAATCAGTAATATCCAGAAAGTGGGAAACTCTGCAGTACAAAGCACCTGGCTTCTTTGACCTTTGAGTTTCAAGAGATTGAAAGAGATTAATACGGAGAGAGAGAGATTGGCGAGAGAGAGGGAGATTGAAGAGAGAGATTGATTTATTAGGCTCCAGATTTGAATGAATTGTAAATAGACATTTGTGAGACAATCGAGAAAATTTGAACATAGACTGGATATTTCGTTGAGAAATTAATCTTTTAAAGTATGATTATGAAATTGTGATTATATTTTAAAATATGATCATTATCTTTTAGGGGGTTGAAATATTTACAGATGAAGTTATAGGATTTCATCTGATTTCTTCACATCAAACAGATTCTTTAGAATCAAATAGAGGATTTCTTTCTTCTATTTAATAGAAGATACAGAACAGGAGGCACTGAACTATCAGGAGGGCTCAAAACTGGCTGTAAATTTTGAGCAAATGAAGATCTCATATTAAAGTTTTCTCCAGTGTAAAATCACATACGTATTTTTCTCACAGAATTACGAGGGATACGGGACAATACAAATTTATTAAGGGGAGAAGAGAACGTTAAAATGCCCCCAAAACTACACCAAACTTCCGGATAAGTTTTTTTTTTTTTCTTTTTTTTCTGCGGTGTACGCGGGCCTCTCACTGCTGTGGCCTCTCCCGCTGCAGAGCACAGGCTCCGGACGCGCAGGTTCAGCGGCCATGGCTCACGGGCCCAGCAGCTCCGCGGCATGTGGGATCCTCCCGGACCGGGGCACGAACCCGTGTCCCCTGCATCGGCAGGCGGACTCTCAACCACTGCGCCACCAGGGAAGCCCTCCTGATAAGTTTTGACCTGTAATTGTTTTCCCTCCAATTTGTGAAAACTGTAAGAAAGAATGTGTTTTTTTCTTGTTTTTGAAGTGTTGATATTTGACATTACTCCAAACTTCCAATGGAATACAAAAGGCATTGGTGATTTTCCCTGGAGTTTTTCTTTAATTGTTTTGTGGGGTACATATTGCCTCTAAGCATTTATTAGCGTGTCTTTCTGAGGGAAACTCTACACCCTTCAATATCATTTTCTTTGTTAGAATTTTGTAATGTTTGCTAAAGGTTAAAACTCCTTTCACCTTCATGAAGCCTGAGGGAAGTCAGAATTCTCTGTGATTTTCTCCAGACAAGCCAGAGACTTTGCACACCTCTTTCTAAAAAGGCTAATAGGGTTTCAGTTTCATAATTCGACAGATACGCAAGACTAGTGTGCTGGCCATGCCGTTGCCTAACTGCCCAGCAGCCCTGAAATGCAGCAGGCGTGCGCTCTGCAGTCAGCCCCATCCTTGCCCCACCTACCCACCCCCAAAATATTGGTGGCTTATGAAAATAGCACCATGAAAACAATAGTTTTTATTAGTTAATAATTAGGAAATGATCAGGTATATCTCTTGATGTCAACATGGCTGGTTAAAAGTGAGATACTCTGTCAAACAACCTAATTTTTTACCAACTCAAACCAAATTACCAGTTGGATTTTTCTCATTAAGTTAGTTGATTACTAGATTGCATCCACACTCAAAATAAAATGTTTTGAGGAGGTTGGCAAAAATGGAAGAGGAGTTATTAAATGTAGAATATTCTAAATTTACAAAACTTTACCTAAAACTTTTTTTTAATGACAAAATATCATTATGGAGGTCTATAGAATAAGGAAAACCACCCATATCGGGCCACCCCACTGTATTAATTTGGATGTTTTTTCTTCTGCGTTATTATATTCATGTTTTCAACATTACCTTTGGTCACGGCGCACAGACAATTTTCATTCTGTGGATTTCATGTAATGTTCTGCCCTAATATTCTGCAGTGTTACCACAAGGGCTTCACGGGCACTACTTTTAAGGGCTGCAGGGTTCCTAGGTAGTCAGTATTTCATAAATTGCTCAATCATTCCCAACTGTTAGTTTTTAAGGAACTTAAAACAGAAACACCGTCTGGATGAGGTTTTTATTTATCTGGATGTGCTGCATGTCAGGACCCCCACCAGCAACAGCCCACATGGGCCGAGTCCCAGTGCTTTTCTCAAAGGGAACCAGGTACACCGCACAAGAAGCTGAGGCTTCAACACATGACCTTCGTGTTAGGATCCCAGCCTCCCTCTGAGGCACAACACAAGAGTCACTAAGTGCTTGGCTTCTTTCTCAGGAAGAATCGCCAGCACAGTCTCCCTTCTGCTCTGCTCCCTCTAGAACCTATATTCCTCTGTGTTGACTGTCTCCCTTCCCCCAACATAAGATGAGCTTCTCCAGAGGACTGGTGTCTGTTCAGGCCTGGCACGGAGACGGTGCTCAGCTGGTATTTGGGGGAACAAATGAGCCTTGCAAACTCATCCCCAAGATCCTCAAACCCCTGGCTTTTCTTTGTTCTCAAGTCCCAGCTCACATGGTTCATACTCTTTTCAGAGCCTGCAGAAAGGAATATGACCAACCACCCTGGCTCTTTGACATTACCCAGGGTCTCCTGTCCCTGACCCTGTGTCTTTCTCCCTGTTCACACCTTCCCCTTCCCTCTGAGAAGTTTCACAAGGATCCTACAAATGGGGAATGTTCTATGACATTTAAGGCTTCCAGAGCCTCGGAGCCCGGGAGCGGGATGGTTGGCAGTTCTCCGGGAGGCCTTCCCCAAGCCTACAAGCTTCCAGAGATCCGTGCACTGCACCCCTCCCAGGAAGCAGGGATAACAGAGGAGTTCGTACAGTCCGAGATGACCTCCTGAGATGCTAGCCAACATTTCAGGGTTTGTAGGTGGACGTTCTTAGCTTCCTAAATGAAGAGGAAAAACAGCAATGTCGTCACAAACAGACCAGCAGCGTCTTCACCCTCTAGGCCAGCCTCACGGCTCTGAACAATCAATTCAAAAAGTAAATGAGATTATCAGAACGGGAAGAAAACAGAATCCAGGTGCAGCTTTTGAAATAGTTAAAAATAAATGTTAGGAAAGAAAACCAAAACTAAACAGGTACGCTTAACAAGTCTATTACAAGTGTTAACATTTGAAAGACAGCCTTGAATTGAAATGTTTGGTCAGACCGTATATTACAGCATGTTTCAACCTTTGGCTTAGAAAATGTGGTCATTATAATGGCAAGCTTTCCTTTTTCCTTTTTAAACTTTTTCCAGTTAGGGCAGGTCAGCCTCCGGGTTACCAGATCTCTCTTCTGAGCAAAAGAGAAGAAAGGCAAAATTACCTGTGATATATAAGGAAAACACATGTACCCCTTGCCAGTGGCACAGGAAATCAGTAGAAGCCAACTCCTATTAAATCAAAAGGCATTAAGTTAAATGCAAGGAAAGCGTCTTTTCTTGCATTTTCTTGGGGGGTGTAGTTACTACTTGAAGTAAGCAGCCCACTCACTGGGATTTAGAACTTCATTAAATGGACATTGTGCTCATGACTTTGTGGATATTTTCTACCATGAGCGCCTACACAAAATCTTCAGCCACGAATCTCAGTGGCATTTGCAGCCTTGGCTCCTTAGAGCATCATAACATCACATTGCATTTGAAAGGAACATAATGAAGTCCAAGAAGTAAAAGGATTTACTGGTAGCAGAAAACAAAGAAAACCCAGAGAGAGAGAGCCCAGTAGCACAAAACGAATACTGTCTTAATTTCAGTTCTACCACCAGTGAGCTACCTGAGCAAACCCCGTAAATTTCCCCATTTCCAAAGAAATTCTGTGTTCTGATGTTTTTCTCCCCTCCTTTCTCTTTCCCCCTCTCTCCCCTCCCACCCATACACATACACAGGACCTCCAGTATAGATAGCTACCTACCAACTTTTCGGTTTATCTCTGCCGCTATCAATTACTACCAATTTTTCTGCGTTTATCTCCTGTCCTTTCCACTTTGATATGAAGATGAGGGGATTTAGCGCATAGCAAGGCAACCCTCCTTCCAGGTCACCAAACAGGACTTACCACCAGGCTCAGGGTTCTCACAGGAGCCCAGCAGTCTGCACCGGCAGAACTTGGGCCAGCAACATGCTTCCTTACCGAACACCAGGTCCCCAGCTGCAGGATGGCCAGCCGGATGAGACAACACTGCCATCAAGTGGCCTCGGGGAGAGTGGCCCACAGATCTGGCGTCCGTTAAGAGTGAGGGTCCGATGGCCTCCCTGGACCGCAGCCAACTCCTCCTCCAAACCCACAGCTTCTAGCTGGGCCCCTCCAGCAGCATCTCACCGCAGAAGAGGCACAGGTTGTGGGTCTGCCTGAGGACAGTGTGTGAGACCACACTCCAGGTCACCTATACTTTCTAAGTCAGCCCTGTGGATATCAATTCATACCCCATGGTGGTTTTTTGTTGCTTTTTGTTTTCCCCGGCTGTTTTTTGAAAAGATTTCCCTATTACAGAAAAACATGTTTCAAAGATGATTACACACTCCAAGGAGGCACTCAGACCAGGGAGAGCCACATGGGCAGCTAATCTCATGCTAGAGGAGAGATGAGAGCAGATGCCTTCAGGACAGAGACGCCGGGCACCTGCTCCGAGAGGGTGATGGTGGCCATGGTGGTCAGGGCCTCCTCCTGTCTGGACGTGCCCAGAGTCCCTGCAGACACACCGCGAGCTCCTCCCCGTCCAAGAGAGTAAACCGACCCCGGATGTTAACACCAGCTCTCTCATACCCTCTGGCCTAACCAGCAGAACGGTAGGAGGAGGTTCTTGCGCGCCCCCCCCCCCCCCCCCCCCCCCCCCCCCCCCCCCCCCCCCCCGCCCCCGCCCCCCTCTGGCCTAACCAGCAGAACGGTAGGAGGAGGTTCTTGCGCGCCCCCTCCCCCCCCGCCCGCTCTCCCTGCCCTCAGGCCGCCCACAGCCCAAATTGCCCATGGACATAGTTGCTGCCTCCTCTGTGGGGTGGGAACCTGAATGTGCTTCCCGCGTTTAGGCGTGGCCTGCTGCTGCCGACTCAGGAGGAGGGCTGGCCGGCGAGGTGAGGCAGCATCCGTCTTCCTTTCCTGCCCATCTGGTGGGCGCGGTGGTGCCTTCAGCTCCTGCCAGCGTCCCTCTAGCTTCTCCCGACTGCTGTGCCGGGTGAGTGTTTAGCTCAGCCCCTTGTAGCCATCTCTGGGGGTAGTGGGGCTGCTGAGAATGTCCTCACGCCCCAGTTCACAGTTTCCAGACTGGCCGTGTGTTCCCTTCACACCCACTGTCCCTTCCCAACAGCCCAGGCTGCACTGTAGACTAGGCTCTGGCACCAAGCACACACACACCTAACCGGCCCCTCTTAACGGCACAAGGTCAAACCTGTAATCAAGCCTTCATTATGTCTCCTAAGGGTTGTTCCTCTGATTGGGCCTGCCTGAAGAGTTAAGGGAGTTTTCAAATTGGGTATTTGTTTCCTAATGCAAATCTTCATGGCCTAGTCCAGAAACCAGGACAATACGTCCGGGGTGGGCCCAGGAATTCATTTTTAACAAGCGCTCTACCTAATTCTGATAGAGGGGACCCACTAGTCACACCTTGAAAGTCACAAACAGAGGGAATGGTAGACCCCGGAGTCAGAAAACGTTACTGAAGGGCTCTCCTAGGTAACAGGTACAGAAAAGCAGTGGGAAAACCCATCAGGGTAATCATTGAGATATTTTAGTAATAAAGACGATTTTCCTACTAAGTGGTTCATGTTCCTCTCAAGTAGGCTTGCAAAGTCACTGTCTCACAGCCTGATTTGTCTTTGCAATTACAGCAGGCAACGTGGCTGCGTGTGAAACTCAGAGGCACAAGAGTAGCCCCTGCCCGTCACAGGCTCAGCTCTGAGCCAGCGCTACCCCAATTGGGCAGCCCTGTCGAGCAGACTGCAAAAAAGCATTTCTGCTCTGATAATTAAAGAAAAAACAAACATCTACACAGCATTCCAATTCAGTGTGTGTGTAAATCAAAGCCATGGCTAATACCTCCAAAGAGTAAGTACTCCTTTCCCCCAACAGTTTCTAATATTGTCAGATTCTTCCAATTCTGTGCTACAGGCGGGAATGTAACTCAACTATAAAGCAAAGCCGCAACATAATGGCAGCTTTCTAATCAGAACCTTAAAGGCTGGCACCTCCAATCTATCAAAGTGCTAAAAGGCTGCCTCTTTAAGGTGAGCACTTGTGACTGAATGACCTATAAAAGCCACTCAAACAACTGCAGTCAGAGGGAGCTCCAGAAGGGTCCATATCTAGCACATTCTGGACAAGGCCTTCAAATGAGACCACGTTCACCGTCTAGAGGAATATTATGCTAAAATAATTTGCACCTGAGGGTGGGGGAAAACTGGTCCTAGAAACCTCAGGAGGTGAGGACCTTATAGAAACATTTTAGGCACAATATACATAAATTTAAGCGGTGAAAAACTGAATCCCAAATCAACAGAAAATCCTTTGAAATGAAAAGTAAAATACACCTGTAGCTTATATAATGGTTAATTTAATGTCAACTTGACTGGATGACAGGGTACCGAGATATTTGGCTAAATATTATTTCTGGGCGTCTGTGAGGGTTTCTGGGTGAGGAGGTTGTTGCCCTCCCGTTTGGGTGGGCATCACCCAACTGTTCTCGCTCCCTGTTGAGCTGGGACTGCCACCTTCCCTCATCCTCGGGGACAGGAACTCACCCCGCTGGCTCTCCTGGTCTCAGGCCTTCAGACTCGAACTGGAACCCATGCCCCCGCCTCTCCTGGGTCTCAAGGCGGCAGACCACAGGAAACGGGACGCCTCAGCCTCCATAACCATGTGAGCCAGTTACCAATAATAAATCTCCGTCTGTATCCTACTGATTCTGTGTCTCTGGATAACTAGTATAATAAAGACGACAAATGTGTACTTTGAATGGGATAGTCTAGTTTCCAGTTGTGATGTTGTAAGAGAAACGAATGAGATGCCACCACTGCGTCCTTGGTGCCTGCGACAGGGTATCCAACAAACACTTCTCGAGCAAATTTTAAAATACGTATAATCCTCTATGGGGTTTTGATCATTTACATTCTTCATGGAAGAGGCCAACAGTAAAACTGGCCGCGAGGCAAATCACACCCCTACGGAGCACAGAATCCGACTTGGTCGACATCAAGAAAATTCCCCCAACATCCAATGTTGACTCCAGCCCATATGATGGAGCCAAAATGCACTTCACATTAGCTCTAAAGCAAAAACCCTATCGAAATTTAGGTATCAATTTTAACATTTCCAAAGTGTTCATACAAATTATTCCATATTTCTGGCTAAAGCCCGTTTAAAGGGCTATTTGCTTTTACAATTTTCTTCTATTCTGGTTGATTTAAAGATTTTCCTCCAAAACAGCCATTCCAGACTGTTTAACAATCCCAGGGATGATCAATCTTAACATATTCTATTTATATCCATTGATGTCTTAATAAAATTGAGGTGGTTTAAAGGTAATCTGCCGTTCAAGGCAAGCTGGGTGGACTAAATAAATTCCAAACACTCTCTTCATAAGATGGGCTGACCTAGCACAAGACAATAAGCTGATCAAAACAGTGAACTTTCCCAGACAGATGAAAGCTAAAAGATTTTGTATCCTTAAAGTACAAAAATAGCTCTGGATGACAGGAAAATACAGGAAGAATGAAGAGAACGAAAGGAAAAAGAAATTCTACTTCCTAGTTCTGTCCTGGAAGAAAACAAGTCATAACAAAATAAGTGCTTGGGGTTTTATTCTTTAATAAAGCAGATGAGTCCAACAGTTCCAAGGTACAAACTTAACCAGTTTTGAACTAATCAAGGACAACGGCACAGAACTCAGTCCTTCCGCAAAGGCACAGTCTCCTCCCTGATGCCCTCCTTGGTCACGATGCAGATCCTGAGTGCATCCCCAGTGTACACGTCCCTCTCGGCAGCAGAAATGAAGACATCTTTCACGAGCCGCATGGCTCTGTCCAAGGACAGTGGGACATGCTCCACATTCTGCATGTTCTTAAAACCAACCTGGTGGGACAGAAAACTTGGATGAGGCATCATGTGACCATACAAAGGCAGTCCAGTCTCCCCCAAAGCTTTCACACGTCTCAGCGTTCAAAATGAATACATCACACAAACTTCAAATGTCCCTCAACTGAAATATTTCCAGACCTGGCTGAATTACACATACCTAACACCTGACAAATATCCACTGAGACAAAGCCCCTGCTCTTGAGAAGCACACAGTAGAGGGGTGAACATATGTAAGCAAACTATCGTTACAGAATCTACTGAAACTAAGAAGAAAATAGAGCCAGGAGAGCCCCAAGCTGTCATAACTAAATCTCCTGGGAGAAGAAAAGAAAGGCTTCAGCAGAAAATACATCTAAGTAGAGGAGTGCTAAAGGATAAACGAGTTCAAGGATGGAGTAACATTCCAGATGGAGGCTGCGGGATCTCCAAAGGGATGGAGATGGGAAGGCACATCATTTCAAGGATCTGAGTGGAATATGGAGTGACAGGAGATGAGGCAGATAAGCGATAAGCAGAGGTAACTACATACTACATGACAAATTTTAGACAAGCAAGGAGGATAAAATAGGGAAGTAAGCTTGGAGGCAAAAAGGATATTAGGAAATAAACACAATGATCCAGGCAAGATGCCATGCAAGCCTGAATGTAGCCAGCAGTAACAGAAAAGGGGGCAAATTAAAAATATACTTGGAAATTAGAATACAAAACGAGGTGACACAGAAACGGTGAGAGTGGGGGAGAAATGCATTTTCATGATTTCAGGTAAAAATGGCAAGAGAACCAAAAACATGGACCAACCATTGTAGACAGAAGCGCCTTCAAAGCCGTGAGAACAGGGAAGAAGCTGGAGCCACAGAAGGGAGGGGCAGCAGGAGAACCCATAGAACAGAGACAAGAAGGCTGGGTGGGGCAAATGAGCCCAGCAAGCTCAGCAGTGAATTACAAGAAAGCGCTGATTTCCACACTCCCCTAAGCTGGTGAAGAGAACGTGGAGGAAGGCACTTCGCGTCAATGCCACCGCCCCTGGACGCAGTCTGATTACCTGGTTGTCAAGCAGGGGCTGCAGCATGGCACTGGCTGAGCCTCCAGCCTTGAAGGAGTCTCTCTGGTAGGAACCCACCGGATCAAAGCTGTACACAGCTCCTTTCCCTTAAAGAAGAAAACAGTCTCCAGAAGGATGAATCTTGACCACATTCCCAAATCGTGGTAAAAATAAATCTACTCAAAATGTGATACAAAATGGACTATCAACTTGGCTAAAATTTCACAAGTGCAGCCTGCCCTTCCCCTCCCCTCCCCTCAGAATGCAGTCGGAGGCCCACCTGCCCACTCCTGTCCACTAAGGCGTTTGCCACCAGGAGCGTCATGCTCTCTTCAAGCTACCATCACCGATTACCACGCCGTGGCTCCCACTATGTATGTGGTCTCACAGGTTCACTAGTTAACAATCACAGGTCCTGCTCTAAGTTCTGCACCAAACTCCTCACAACATTCCTAAAAAGCTAACTGGTGTAGTTGCAATACAGACACGAGTGTAAGATTTTCCTGGTGCTAAATGTGAGAAGCATGAAAAACTTACTGTGTATTTTTAAACTAATAGTAAGCACACTCTTTAGCATCAGCACCATAAAGAAATCAATTTATTAAGAAGAAATTCCAGGGACTTCCCTGAATTCTCTGGCGCAATGGTTAAAAATCCGCCTGCCAATGCAGGGGACATGGGTTCAATCCCTGCTCCGGGAAGATCCCACATGCCGCGGAGCAACTAAGCCTGAGCGCCACAACTATTGAGCCTGCGTACTAGAGCCCGCGAGCCACAATTACTGAAGCCCACGCGCCTAGAGCCCGTGCTCCGCCACAAGAGAAGCCACCGCAATGAGAAGTCCGTGCACCGCAACGAACAGTAGCCCCCGCTCGCCGCAACTACATAAAAAGTACGTACCCTATGACCCAGTAATAATTTCACTTACAGAATTAAGATTTACCTACAAGTAATGCTTACATAAACACACAAAGCAATATGTACAAGATCATTTCTGTATCTCTTACAGAGCAAAAATTTACAAGCAACCAAATCCATTAGCAGAAAATGGTATGTCAACATAGCAATGTGCAGACTAGGAAGAGCAAGACAGGTCTGTGGGACACATCCATAGGACAATGTAAAATAAAGAGCTCTGTGCTATGTATAGTCCTATTTTTGTTTAAAGGCATTAAGTAAACTGTACACACATTTATGTATACACACAAAAACGTATGGAAAGATTAATAAGTAAACTGTAGTTATTCATCTTTGTGGGATTACAGACAAGAAGGGAATCACTTTATATGCTCTGGTATTGAGTTTATTACAAAGAATACATGTCACTAATTTTTAAACAGGCCTTTTAAAACAACTGTGTTCTGAGTGTGAGAAATCACGGGTCATTTATAAGGTATGACTTAAAAGTGACACAGCTGATTTTTAAAACACATTATGCCATAACTGAAACACTCCAGTAGTTACCCTGGGAGATGGAGAGAAGGACAATCTTCTTACTACCACGGACAACTGCCAACGTTAGCTGTGTGTATTCTTCCCACCGCAGAATTACGGAGATATGACCGTAACCCTAACCCAGCTGAGGAGGCAGCACCTGAAAGAACCTGGAGAAGTGCTCTGCTGGGGGCAGGCTTAGAACAAGAAACAAGGTCAGCGCGAGCAAGGCCACTAACTTCATTCAACACATAAAGAAGCGCTATGAGGTATAAAGCCAAAAGAACAACTGTATCGCTCATGAGGCCAATAGGCCACAAGTAAAATGAGGCTCAAAAGATTTACCCAAGGGTAAACCAATCTCAGAAAACCACACACAACAGCTTTGAGGAAAACAGAAGAGTGGAATATACCCAAGACCACAGCTTCAAAGACTCCCTTAGAAAAAGCAAGAGACATCTGTAACATGAGTGCAAAAGGTATGAATCTTGGCTGTAAGTATAAAGTGATTTTCCTCATCAAAATAATTCTTAAAAAGTGCGATGATTTCAAAGTAAAAAATAAAATAAAACCAGACAAGTCCTAGAAAAAAACACAGGTAAGCCTTTGATGGGGAAAGCATTTCTAACAAAGTTAAGACACTCAATACCATAAAGAAAAGACTGACAGATTTGTATGAAAGTCAGGAGCTTCTGTGTAGCTCAAGACACATCCCTAAAGGTCAGAGACCAAGAACGCTCGTGCACGGCATCTGCCACACACGTTACACAGGGTTAACACAGTTGTTCTTATAAATCAGTAAGAAAAAGACTGACCTGAGACTAAGGGAATAAGCAAAGATTAACACATGGGTCAGTCTCCAAAGAAGAAATGCAAAGGGCAGTAAACACGAAGACACCCAACCTCTATAAACAAAAAATACATGTAAATTAAAACAACAAAGTATTTACTAGGCAAAGACCTAGAATGTGTTAAAATTCTAACACTGGTTAGGATGCAAAAACAGAACCAAAAAAAACCAAAACAAAAGAAGGTACTCACACCCCTGCTGGTGGAGTGCAGGAGGACTGTTTCTGAAGGGCACGCCCATGGTGTCAGCAGGAGGCAAACATATAGATATTCTCTGACCCAGAAGCTCGACTTCTAGGAATTTTTTCCAGGGAGATAAGCTGGGTCGGAGAAATACACAAAATTGTATGTACAGAAGTTGTCATATTGTTTATATTAAGAAAACTGGAAACAACCTAAATAACCCTCAGAGGACTGGTGGGGAAACTATGGTGCCGCCCTACCCCGTATGTCAGCCTGGAATCAGGATGCGCGCCTTTATCCACCAGCATAAAGCTACCTGTGATAATACATCCACTGGACAGTCCCAGAAAAACACAGAAACTACATCCTACTTATGTAGTATACAAGCACGTATGCACACCAAGATGTCTAAAAGCATGTTCTCTAGAAGTTGAATAGTAATTATCTCTAGGGACAGGCTTTGGGGGATTACTACTTTTATCTCTGTATCTTCCAGTACTATTTGACTTCTATAAGCATTATTGTTTTCATTACAGAAAAACTAAAGCCCTCATTAACTTGGGGAAAATTTTTTAAAAGAGGGCATGATTGCAACTGGAGAGATAAGGGCACAGAGGTCAAAGTAGATAGCTGTCGACTGTGTGCTGAAGTCAGCTGTTGACCCAGTGTCCTGAGGGTCTCCATAGGAACAGAGCCCCACTTCCACCAACACAAAAGACAGGAAATAAAATCTCAAAACAAGGACTTCCCTGGTGGCTCAGTGGTTAAGAATCCGCCTGCCAATGCAGGGGACACGGGTTCAAGCCCATGGGCCACAACTACTGAGCCTGCACTCTAGAGCCCGCGACCCACAACTACTGATCTCACGCAACACAACTACTGAAGCCCGCGTGCCTAGAGCCCGTGCTCTGTAACAAGAGAAACCACTGCACTGCAATAAGAAGCCCGCGCACCGCAACCAAGAGTAGCCCCTGCTTGCCGCAACTAGAGAAAGCCCGTGCACAGCAATGAAGACCCAACACAGCCAAAAATAAATAAATAAATAAATAAGTCTCAAAACTTCAGCAGAGGCTCTGGACTTGGAGGCACCAGGCTTAAGCATGGACAGAGTAAAAGGCAGGTACAAAAACAGAAGTGTTAAATGGAGAGGTGATGTGCTCCTTCAGTGCAGACCTTTATGACCAGATTTTGATTATCAATCTTCAGTACAAATGGACGGCCAAAATTCAAAAGAAATTTGAAGGAACCCTCCAATGTAGAAGGCAGCAGCCAAAAATAAACAAGATGAAGAAAGCAATCTGAGGGATTCCCTGGTGTCACAGTAGTTAAAAATCTGCCTGACAATGAAGGGGACAGGGGTTCAATCCCTGGCCCAGGAAGATCTCTTCCCACATGCCGAGGAGCAACTAAGCCCGTGCGCCACAACTACTGAGCCTGCGCTCTAGAGCCCGCGAGCCACAACTACTGAGCCCGAGTGCTACTGCTACTGAAGCCTGCGCGCCTAGAGCCCGTGCTCCACAACAAGAGAAGCCACAACAATGAGAAGCCTGCACACCGCAAAGAGCAGGCCCCCGCTCACCGCAACTAGAGAAAGTCCATGTGCAACAAAGACCCAACACAGCCAAAAATAAAAACAAACAAATAAATAAATTTTTAGAAAAGGAATAAATTGTCTCAGTGGGTGTATACATATTCCAAACTTATCCAATTATGCATTAAAAAGAAGCAATTGGGACTTCCCTGGTGGCGCAGTGGTTGATGCCGGATGCAGGGGACATGGGCTCGTGCCCCGGTCCGGGAAGATCCCACATGCCGTGGAGCAGCTGGGCCCGTGAGCCATGGCCGCTGAGCCTGTGCTCCGCAACGGGAGAGGCCGGCGTACCGCAAAAACAAAAAAAAAAAAGCAGTTGGATAAAATGTAGAGAACACAAGAAAACTTCAAAGAAGTACAAAAAAAAATCTAGCAGTAACAGGATACTTAAAATAAAAATAAAGGAGCTAACAAATAAGAAAAAGCTCTTGGAAATTAATGATGGCAAAAATAGAAAGCTCAGTGAAGAATGAGGCACTGAAGTTGAGGAAATCTTCAGAGCAGAACAAAAAAATAAACAGGTGGACAACATGCAGGGGAAAAAATGAGAAACGATGGATCATAACCCAGGTGGCTGTGGAGAAGGCAGGGTTGGGAGAGGAGGAGGAAAGTAGAGGAAACATAATAAATGAGGCAAGACCCTGGGCGAGGAGCCTCGCTGTAACCTTTCAGAACACCAGGATAAAGAAAAGACTCAAAAAACAAGGACTCAAAAAGGTCTCCTGATTCCTTTCTTCAGAAATTTCTCTAGAGATGCACACCACCAAACAAGGAAATAAACCAAGAAAGAGGAAAGCATGGGTGAAAGAGCTGAAGGCTGCCCTGGGAAACAGAAGAAGGCGGCAAAGGACTGCTTTACTACACACATAAATTCCTCTAAGGAATAAAAATCAAATCAAACCAGACAAGATTAGAGGGGGAAAACAAAGGTTAGAAATGCCTGAGAATACCACCAAGACAAGCGAGTGTGATCTCATGGAAATCAAAGAACAGGGCTGTGAGGTCAAGCAGACCCAAGCCTTGGCTCTGCCGTTCAGCACACACGAGGGTTCTCCACTCAGTCTGATGCTCAGAAAGGCTCAAAGGACATTGTCTGGCCTGCTGAAATTCAATGGTAGCTATTATTAATATTGCTAAAATCTGAGTTTATTAACCTGACATTCAAGTCAGACATAACTGAAGTCAAAAAAGGCACCCGAAGTGCCCAGCATGCTGGGTAAGGCAAGCTAACCTGTGGCTAGAATTTAATCACCCACATTAAGTGCAATTAATTTCTATGTACCATATCTGTGCTTTATATTTTCTCTTAATTTTCAAACAAGTTTGAAAGCCTGAAAAAACAGTGTCAACCTAATTTGTCTACATATAAACCATGGTAGGTAAAATGATCGGAATGCTCCCAGAGGTCACATACAGGGGCAGAGGTGAGAGAAAGGGAGAACAAAGAAAAAACCCACGGAACAGGAATGGACAGGAGTAAAAACTAGAGAGGAGATGAGAAGAACCTGACTCCATCCTACCCAGAAACCTTCCCTCTCAGAAAGACAGACTTGTTTCAATGATACCCAAGACATTTCTGTAACTTCTTTTTACACGGGACTACTCTAAAAGGCAGCACAGATCTGTCCTGGGAGATTGTATTTGATTTCTGGAAGCAACTAAAAGTCAATTCAAATCAGACCTGGTGAAAAACACTGCTGCCCTTTATGATCCATGCTTTGGATCAAAAACAGCATGGAAGTGTCAAGTAACAATGCTGATTTTCCCTGGCCCTCCTGGCATGACTCTGACAGAAAATCCAAGAAGGATTTTAAAAATGATCCAAAAACACTGGTGGAAATGCACTTCTTTAACACATTACTTTCAAAAAAACCTTTTGAAGTCAAGTATGTTTGTCTTACTTAGAATCATACTTAGGTCAAGCTTCTCCAAGTCAGGTTTCTCTCTGTAAGATTAAAATGCTAAATATACTATCAAATTCATGCAAGATCTTGAGAAAATAGTAAAACAACTGACTGCCCAACATTCACTTAATACACCACTTGCTGTGTGTCTCTGGATAATCATTTATTTCCCTTTTAGCTTCAGTTTCTTTCTTTCTTTCTTTTTTATTTTTGGCGGTACGCGGGCCTCTCACTGTTGTGGCCTCTCCCGTTGCAGAGCACAGGCTCCGGACGCGCAGGCTCAGCGGCCATGGCTCACGGGCCCAGCTGCTCCACGGCACGTGGGATCTTCCTGGACCGGGGCACGAACCCGCGTCCCCTGCATCGGCAGGCGGACTCTCAACCACTGCGCCACCAGGGAAGCCCTAGCTTCAGTTTCTTCACTGCTTTAATTATGAGAAAATGAAGTTGCTGGGCAAGAGGGTATCCGGTTCTTTTCAACTCTGGTTGGAAACACACACATCTAAGAAATGCCACCCCATTCATCACCCAGAAAGAAAACATCCTACCTTCTTCATCGAGTCCCCCGATGATGTTGTACACATAGTAGGGAAAAAAGCGCCTAGAATACAGGATTGTAGACAGCATTGCAGCAATCGCCCCTGTCGTCATGGCCTTATTATTGGAATGTTTGTACATCTGCAATTATTAACAAAAATAACAGGCATGTAGAGGCAGAATATATTAAAGACTAGAACAATGAACAGTAAATTGAAAAGAATGAAAGCCTATCTTGGTGAAATGGGAAAGGATGCCTGTTTCTTTCATGATCAAACAACACAATACTACTAAAATAAAATAATACTTTATTATGTCCTATCATTTTGGGGGGCTACAAACACTTCTATAGGAAAGAATGCTAAGTTTGCCCTCAGCTCTTTGGTTTAAAGACTACTTTCCACGCCATCCTTATCTCAGGCACTGCTAACTCAAGAGCAAATATACACAAACAGAGCATATGAGGCGACCTGGAGAGGATGTTCCAAATCCAGCTCTCCACTCTGCAAACAGACAGTGGTCAGGAAAGTCCATGGGCCAAATTCAGCCCACCACTTGTTTCTATAAAGTTTTATTGGAACACAGTCTTGTTCCTTCATTACATATTGTCTGTCTGCTTTTGCACAAGGGCAGAGTTGAACAGTTGCCACAAAAACCAAATGGCTCATAAAGCTGAAGATATCTGCTATGCTAACTCCTGATCAGACTCAGACGTAAGTCCATCTCTTTGCAGAGTAGGTACCTGTGAGGTGCGAGGGCAGCGCCCTTACTGTGTGTGAATACAGTGCAGTGGTCTTGACCCTTAGAGCATCTACCATGGAGAACAGAAGTATCCCAAACAGCATCTTATACAGTGATTTTGCCAATCTTAGATTTACTACATCCTTAGGAATCCCAAATTACCCAATAAAATAAATTTAAGTTCACCAATTTGTCAGCTACATAGCAAACATCTCTAAAGAGAAACCTAAGAACTACTATAAAATCAAACAATGACAAATACTGAAGAAAGATGAGAAATGAGCTACTTGGATAAATCAGTGCACAGTAACATTTTTTCCATGGTTATAAAGAAAATTCTTCATTTCATTTCATTTCAAAACCGAGCACCAACATTTATTCACCTCACCATTGACACAATAATATATGAAAGAAAAATATCAAGGACTGTACATTGAGTTGAACTCACTGTTGCCTGTTTTATTTTATTAACAAAACACTACTCTCCATGTCATGTTTATTTTTGTCCTCTAAATGCCATTTATAAAATATGCATTAGGAATCATACAAATACATCAATAAATATGTCACTAAAGCTTTCAATATAAATAGGTTTTAAATAAATGTTAACAATTGATAAAGAGTAAATGAAATCATTTCTACACATTCAAAAAGCAAGTATCAGTTAAACAAATTCATTACATACTCCAGTGACATCACTCATAATCTTAAGGGTTATTCACAAATAGGCAAAACAGAACGCGACCAACCCGGCTCACTTTTTCATGTACCAGCTGGACTTAACCAACTACTAAATTAAAAATTATGACACGTAGCCTACAAAATTAAATAAGAAAATTAACAGCACATAATATTGACACTGTAAATATCAGCAGTTTAAAAAATGTCAGCAGGCTATAACTGATTAAGAAGCAGAGCTACATTTCTGAATATTGACATATGGTGATTGAGAATCCTACTCCAACCCTATACTGTTATCAACTAAGAAGAGAGTAGTTACTGGTTATTATTACAGATAAAATCCATTTCAGTACAGTCCAAATTACACCTATCCTATTCTCCCTGAAACTACTTGCAGCAAACACTGCTAATACACACAGGCGATGATCAAAATCCAGACGGGCCTCTGCTTTCATCAAGTCAGCATTCCTTTGTTCTTTATGCCTCCCCAGCTCCCACAAAAGACATGCAGGCAATGTCAGCCCTTTAAAAACTGTAAAACAGGTTAGTCTGTCTCGTTCTCTTACTTCTTCCGAATACCACCCTTTTCGCCTCTTCCACCCTCATCCACCTTGTGTCAAATCTCCTTCCTCAGCTAGCTATCAACTAAAGCCTGTTGAGGGGCAGGTGACAACGGCGCAGGTTGTGCCTCTGGTCCAAACAGCTGGTTTGTTCCTCCTTCTCCTGCTCCTGCTAACAGTGCAGTGCTATAAAGAGAGCATGTCAGCTGGTGGTGCTCCAGACCAAGCTTCGGTCTAAAAGCTTGCCTCCACTGCAGAAATTGATTTGTTTCATTTCTGAGGGAAGAGTGTCTTCAGAAGAAACCCCTCCCAGTCTGCCTCAAAAAAGGTAGATAATCCTTTACTTTACACTGTACATATATTTTAACAAAAGGAGCTTGCTGTAGTCTCACACTGTGCTACTTTGATGATGCTGCATTAACACTATCATTTCATTTCCAGGAGAGGTTCGTTTCACCTGCTAGACTAGCTCTTCTGCAGCTATTCTGAGCAAGTCATGATGTATATGCTTAAAAGAACCTAAAGGACTGTTATTAGCTTTCAATAGTACAGACATATACAAAGGCATCTACCTTTAGTCTTGCTTCAATAATCTTTGTCAGGGTAAGACAGTCTCCATGAAAACCGCTACATCCAATGACTGTTTTGTCTGTTCTGTAAAAAAAACCACATTTCAGGAAACTGAGTTGGTTTGACAGTAGAGGAAAACATGTCTTGGGTAATTTTAAATTGAAAACTCCCATTCCCATTATTCACCAAATGGTAATGGGACAACTATTTAGTTAGCTCTTTTTGGGGGGAGGCGGGGGGGTTTGGGAGGTCCTGTATCCCATCATCTCACTCAAAAGAATAAATTAAACTATGAATGGACTAAGGAAAATATGACTGAATTTTTTTACAACCTTAGGTTGAGTTGTGAGCAGCCAGTTTAGCTCACAACTCAAGCCAATTTACGTATGATACAACCCAATGTCCACACAGAAAAGCTTTATAAATTTTATTATGTAAAAAATTAAAACTTCTATAAAAATACAATGAACAAGTTTTAAAAAAGAACCGAGAGCGTTGTTGCCCAGGTTCAATCCCTGGTCGGGGAACTGAGATCCCATAAGCCACTGGGTGTAGCCAAAAAGAAAAAAAAAAAAGAACTAAGGAAATATATTTGTAGTACATACAACCAAAGTCTAATTTTAATTTCCTTATTCTACAAAGGGTTCCTAAAAATATGAAAAGCATTAACAGCACAATGGCTCATGGGGATGTAACACACAGCATGGTGACTACAGTTAATAAGCCTGTGTTGCATATTTAAAAGTTGCTAAGAGAGTAGATCTTAGAAGTTCTCACCACAAGGAAACAAATGTCATAACTATGTGTGGTAACAGATATTAACCAGACTAATTGTGATCATTTTGCAATATATACAAATACAGAATCATTATGTTGTATACCTGAAACTATTATATGTCAATTATACCTCAATTAAAAAAAAACACAATGGAAAGATGGGTAACTTATATGAAAGTCACATAAAAAGAGACACAAGTCACCATAAACATATAAAAGAACCTCCATGCCAATCAGAAATTCCAATCTAAATAAGAGATGATTCCAACCTATTCGACTAACAATGCCTAATGCTGGTGACGCTGTGGGAAATGTATGTGCTCTCAGATACCGGCAAAGAGTATACACTGACGCAAGTTCAGAAGAGGCTCGTCTGACAGTATCTAGTAGAAATTTAAACGCACACCATTTTCACTCAATAATTCCACTACTAGAAATTCATCCAGTCAATATACTTATGCAAGTTTGCAAAGATATACTCTAGGTTCACTTGTGTGTAAGTATACGTATTATTTTAATGGCTCTCCAAAACAAAACAAACAAAAACAACCCAAATGCCCACCAGAGGGAAATTGATAAAATTTTGGTACATCTAGGTCTCAAAAATTAATTCCCAAGTCTTGACATGTATAAGGAAACACAAACCAATCTCATCAAGAGATAATCAGCAGAGGCCACATGATACCCTTCCTTCCAGAAGTATAAGAATGACTCATACAAAACATACGTGTCCAGCTGGGGAGACCACTGGCACCTCCAGGGGCACCACCAGCATTTCCTGATCCACCCCTATACCTAACCTCACTGCACTGAGCCTAAGACCCCCAGTATACCATAAGGCTTCACTGCCTATACTACTAAGAAGAGTTGACAGTACCAAGAGGGTAGGACAAAATCTGAGCTTCAAAATGCTTTTGCCAAATATCCAGGTACATAAATGAAGAGGCGTTTTTATGCAAAGAATAAAGAGGAAATGTAAGTCTCAAACAGGTGGGGAAGAGGCAGACTTGGCTCTAGGTCAGCCCCAAAGGGCATGAGATCAGAGGCACGCAGGCAAGTCAACTGCATGTATGGTCTAGTGCAAAACATGCGTGACAGGAACACATTAATGTTCTGTCTCTATATGCCTGAAGAATTTCATTAAAAAAAAATGGGCATTCACTTAGGCAGCACACAAACTAAAACAGAACATTATAAAGATGAGCAGAATCTTGCACAAGGATAATATATATAAAATTACGTATTTAAATTTTATTTATGACGTTACTACTTTCAAATTATAAGTTACAACTTAGAAGAAAAAATTATAGCATGGGTACAGTACAAATCAGAGAAGAGAAAGGGGCATCAAAAGACAGAAGTGGACAGAAATGGAGCCGGGAAGATGAAGACAAGTTTACTGTTCTTTAGGCTAAGATGTGGGCTCGCTCATGCCCTGCAGCACCGCAAGGCCCACCCAAAGGACCCGAACCGCATCAGCCCACTCCTGCTACAATTCAAGGTTAAGACCATCTTGTGGACTAACGTAGGCATAACCACCACTTTTAACTGTGTCTAAAAATGTTAAATACAAACCACTGCTAACATGCAAGATGCATTTAGGTAATTATGCAGACTTTCTTCCCCTGTACACATGACTTTATTTTCTTATGTTTTAGAAAAAATATAAGCACCCCATTAAAACTGTGAACCATGGATATGACTGCTTACGATATGGTTAAACTGAATGTTTCAGGTTATTTTCTTTTTTAAGGTGCAGATTAAAAAAAATTCAACGTATTAATGGATGCATAGAAGGATGAAAGTATGTATGATAAAGTAATAATAATAAAATACCTATAAGATCTAGGTGATAGTATGAGTGTTCACTACAAAATTATCCTACCTTTGTCATATATTTGAAATTTTTCATAAGATGTTGAGGTAAAAAATATTTAAGTTACCAAAAACACTGTTGGTACCTAAATATGGCATATATCATGAAGACTACATTCTGAATTATCAGAAAACAATTTCCTAACAAAAATGCAAGCTAAGCTCCAAACAGGCAATTTAAAAATTCATGAAACAAGTCATTTAGAAGTTGAATCTCCTGCAGTATTAATCATCACAAGATGCTGAGAATATGTCCTTAGAAATATTTACTTACAATTTGTAACATTTGGGGCTGTCCCGTGTGTGAATTGAAAACCCCTCACTCAATCGGGTGTCAGAAGCAACAACTGAAAAATCTTCTCCAGCAATTGCCAATACAGTACTGAGGGGAAAAGAAAGACAAAAGAGAAAATTAACGAATTCTTCTGGATGGTAATAACACCTTTCCCAAAATGAGAATGCTCCACAGCACATATTGGGATAAAATATACTAGATGTAAGCAAGTGCAGGATTCAGATGGAAGAGGAAAGACCAGGGGAAAGGATCCCTGTGGCTACAGGTCATCTGAGAAAAAAATATTAACTTCGTAAAACACAAGCCTGAATCAGAGCAAAGGTTCCTCAGCAGAAGGTAACAGAAACAAATCACTAAATTATCACCATCATCAAAAAATTAACATCTACCGATACTATAAAACAGCCAAGGCCATGGCTCTGCCCGCCAGGGGGTGGGAGGGCAGTTAGGTGTAGATAGTGGCACTACAACACCAGCTATCTGAGCTCAGAGAAGAGAGGATTAGTGGTTTTCTTTTCTTTTTTAAAATTTATTTTTTTGTTTTTTAAAAATTTATATTCTCTTGCACATAAAAGTCATAAGCACGTATGTATAAATATATACATATATTTGCTCATTTTAAGAACCTATCCCACTTTTTATTTTTTAAATTTATTTATACAGCAGGTTCTTATTAGTCAACGATTTTATACACATCAGTGTATACATGTCAATCCCAATCTCCCAATTCATCACACCCCCACCGCCCACCCCCGTAAAATTATTTTTGTATTTTTTATTTTTGGGCCACGCCAAGTGGCATGTGGGATCTTAGTTCCCTCACCAGGGATGGAACCCCTGCCCCCTGCATTGGAAGTGCACAGTCTTAACCACTGGACCTCCAGGGAAGTCCAAAGGCTTAATGTTTTTCATTTCTTTATATCCAAGTCTTTATATTATGTCTTGCACTCAGGAAGACACCCAAATATCTGTTGGAAAATGGACCAACAAAGAACAAACTTTTCCCTTTGTGGCTGTGTGGCTCATGCTAGCAGTTTAGTGGAGGTCTAGAGCATGAGCCCTAAAAGCAGACCGTCTGGGTTCTAAGTCTGGCTCTCCTGCTTAGCAGGTAATGAGATGGTGGGTAAGTTGCTTAACTTCTCAAGGCCTCAATGTCCTCATATGCATATCAGAGATCATAACAGTAGCTCCCTTATTTGGGTGTTAGAGGATTAAATGAGTTAATAATTGTTAACCTCTCATACCAGTGCCTGACACATAACTGGTCCTCCAGTAAAGTGTTAGCTATGATCTTTGTGGCGTAAGCATGAGGCAGCAGAGTATGATCACTGAGAACCTGGGCTCTGGAGTTACCCGAAACCTGTCCCTGCCACTTAACAGCTCTGTGACCTTGGACAGATCATCCAAGTTCAAGTTGATGATACCAGCAGCTGCTGTGTTAAAGGGTGGCTGTGAAAATTAGACGGCATGACCCACATAAAACACCTGCACTGTGCCTCACAGAACATAAGCGCTCAGAAAACTTAGGCCATTATTCTTACCGAGGTGGGATGGCACTAAAACTCTGAAGTAGAAAAGGATGGTATTGCACATAACATGAACACTGAATAAAGGAAAACTGGTATAATTCAAATAAAACATTCAAACAACTTATTCAGGTGTCCCTTTTTGTGTATACAAGTGGAGTGGCATAAGGCTTATGTGATGGACAGATCCAACAGCAGAAAATCTCACATGGAAAAGCACAAATCTAGGAATTTTTGTGAGGAAGCAAAGGTTATACGCGCAGGATGAGAAAAGTTCCTTTTGCAAAGTGGAGTTTTAAGAAGACTACTGTGACAATAACACTATACGTGAAACTAAGATGGAAACTCTTTCAATAAGACTAATGCAGTAGGAAGGCAGCAACGTGAACAGGAATAAACAGGTAAATGCAAAAAACATAAACACACGAACTGTATAGGTTTTTGTAACTACCAAATGTGTTAGAAGCTGGAAGAGCCAATTTTGACATCCAAGATTTTAAACTGTGACAAGCAGCATGATGGCCTAATCATAAGCAGTGTAAATGAGAAGTGATTGAGAGGAATAATTAGTTGGCTTTTTTTTTTTTTTTTTTTTGGCGGTACGCGGGCCTCTCACTGCCGTGGCCTCTCCCGTTGCGGAGCACAGGCTCCGGACGCGCAGGCCCAGCGGCCATGGCTCATGGGCCCAGCCGCTCCGTGGCACGTGGGATCCTCCTGCACCGGGGCACGAACCCGCGCCCCCTGCATCGGCAGGCGGACCCTCAACCACTGCGCCACCAGGGAAGCCTTGCTTTTTGTTTTAATATCTTAAGTTTGTTTTAATATCTTAATATCTTTAATATCTTAAGTGGTGAGGGCCGAGAACATAGGTGGAAAGTTGAATTTAAGAAGCCAGAATCGAGGGGCTCATGAAAGGTAGAACTGGAGAAACAGATCTGGGAATATCTTCCCATAAATGAAACACGTGAGAGTACTCAGTGACAAATGTGAAGGCTAATCAATTGGGGTTTAACCACATTTAGTCAGAATAGAAAAAGACATAGGACTAAGTCTTATTTTGTAGAAGCAAAGGCTGCCCAAGAGCCAGCAGGAGTAAATACTAAAGAAAAAGAAAGAAGACTGAGAAAAGGTAATTCAATAATGAGAAAGCCATAGCAACTAACTTTAGGGCAGTAACTGGATTACAAAGGTTAAAAAGTGAGTAATGAACACTGAATACCTTATAAGTCATATAGAATCTGCAACTGCCTCATGAAATGGGTCTATTAACATATTTTGTGGTATAATTACTTCATTAGTTGTCACAGGAAATATTTAGAAGTGCAATAATAAAAGCATACATAAACTCCATGGCAACACAGCTATGGATTCGAATCCTGCGGCTCAACTGCACACCACCTCTGTGACTAAAAAAATTTAACTTCTAAGGGCCCAGGCTCATTTGTAAAATGGAGGCATATAACATCTAACAGTCATCATGAGGATTAAAAAAGATAACTGCTTTCAATTTACAAAATGCTTCTCTTTTGATTCTCCCCTCGCCAAAATGAGTAGCTAAGAAAGATAAGTAAATCTGGGTTCAAGAAGTTGAGGGGTACCCAAAGACCACAATGCTCTTTAGTGGCAGAAACAAGGCTAAAATCATAGCCTTCCACCCTGTTTGCAACATACCGCGAAAATCTGCATTAAAATTTCAAATCCATAAGGACCTGATTAATTATTAACCTGGTTGCCTTAAAAGACCATCTGTTTGTTCCAATTGGGTGGGGATATTTTAAAGTACAAAATTTGGTCGGTAAACTATAATCAGTGCTTAAATATACAGCTCTTCATTGTTAGGAGTCCTAAACAGAGTGTTTTTCCACAACCCTGATTCTTTTAGTGTACTATCAAGGAAAAGTATTATTTAAGATAAAGATGGTAACTTAAAAAAAAAAAGACAACTTGAATGCAAGAATACAAATTCAAAGGTCCCCCTTGTGAGTTTTTCCTTAACGCTAACCCTTAAAAATAAACACTTATGTATGAAACTAAGTCTGGCCGACTAACCCTACCCGCTATTTAAAATAACAGAAAATGATAAAGTAGTTACATTTAGCTACAGACACAACTACATCTAACGACACGACCAATCAATCCTCACTCTTCATCCCAGATGCTCAACCTGCCCCTTGCCTGCTGGCGCGAGAAACACGTTCAGATAGTAAGGAAAGGTTAGGTCCATTTTTAAAGCTCTTCCAGAGCAGAGCCCAGATATCAATTTCTACCTCCTGTCCACGCAAACCTGCCCGTCCACATCGAGACCCAGTGACCGGCCTGTAAGGTGAAGCCCTGAGGAACAAGATCGAACCGAGCAACCACGGAGAGGGAGGCGTGCGGCTGGCGGGGCAAAGCCGGGTAGCCATACCGACAGCCTTAGGCAGGGACATGGGGGGAGAAGGAGGAAGCGGCGGCTCTCCGGGCTTTACCCTCCGTTGAAAGCGTAGGGCGAAAAGCGCAGCTGCAAAGGGCCCGCGGCGCTGTGAGGCTCCATGGCCGGGTCTCTGCCCGGGTCCGAGTACGCTGCTACCGAGGACAACATCCCGCTGCTCCGATCCTGCTGTCTCACGGCGAGATGGCGGCCCCTACCGGAAATGGCGCCACTTCCGGCTTCGCGGCGCTGCCTCCGGCCGCTTGGTCTTACGCCGGTCATTGGTCCTAGAGGCAAGCGCCGTAGCCTTCCAGTGAGTAGCCGGCGCCCG
>NW_006769874.1:3509114-3523715 GCF_000442215.2 Lipotes vexillifer
GACAGCGAGGTAAAGGCTTTCTCTCCCAAGGAAGCATTCGAAATCGCTCTTGATGGATAAAAATTTTAAAGTCTGACCTTATAAAGAAATTGGCAAAACTATGGAGCAACGGAAGCTCGAAGACTCTATTGGAGCATAAATTGGTACAGCCATATTTCGAACAGGGATTGGCATTACTCGGCATAGTTGAAAATACACACACATCATGACCCAGCAGTTTCACGCCGAGGTATGTACCCTGGCCAGAAAGACGTGTAAGAATGTTCATAAAACATTGTTCTTAATGGCCCCAAAGTGGAAATGAGCTAAATGTCCATAAACTGCAGAATGGATAAAGCAACTGAGGGATGTGTCACAGCAAAAAAATTAACCTACTTCAGCTAGAGCGAAGGCACATCAACATGGATGAGTTTTCTAACGTTGAGCAAAAGAATATATACTATATACTTTAGGAGTACACAGTGAGTAGGAAGGGCCTGTGTGGCTGGGGACGGGTCGTGGTGCTGGCAGTACTGGTTGTCTTTACTTGATTTAATACCG
Organism: Lipotes vexillifer; assembly: GCF_000442215.2. Taxonomy (NCBI): domain Eukaryota; kingdom Metazoa; phylum Chordata; class Mammalia; order Artiodactyla; family Lipotidae; genus Lipotes; species Lipotes vexillifer. Next base: position 3,509,655 of record NW_006769874.1, read on the forward strand.
TCTGTTAATCTGTACATGGGTTTATGTACTTCTGTATATGAATATTATATTTTACAATTTAAAAATGTTATGTAAAAAAGCAAGCAAGCAGCTGGCTAATATAGAATGGACTATCTGATATATACATGCAATTCTGGAAGCAGAGATTTTTGAAAAGTACTTTTTTAATTTAAACTTTCCCCATATTTACTGTAAACAAAGGATTTTCTTTGATGGTTATGGACAGAGAAGTATTGTACTTATTCAGGTACTGGCCTGGATACAAAAATTCTGTAAAACATTTCCTATCCTTAAGGAGCTCACAACCTCATTGATTATATGAAGTACAAAGGAAGCAAATTAACAAGCATTACAACATGTAATTATGCCTAAATGAGCCATAGGAGAGGTACTCTGGGGTCCAACTACCTATAGTCTCTTTGTGAGCAATGTGAAAATACTGCATAAGATGGTAGCAGCAGAATTAAAATATAATCGAATTTGTAAACCAGGTGTTTTTTAGTTTGTTTGTTTGTTTTTATCATTCTACATGTTTGAGAATAGCTAACATGCTTACCATGTGCCAGGCACTGTTCATGCATTTCCTTAATCCAACTCACAATCCTTAGAGGACACGTGCTATTATTACTCCATCCTACAGACGAAGAAACTGAGGCGGGGAGGTCTGGTAACTTGATAAATGTCACACCGCTAGTCGGTTTAAACAGTCAACATTTAAAAATCAATGTCTTGCCTACTACCTCCAGCAGCAACCAATCGTAAAATACTCTGGCAGGGTGGCCTCGCCCGGAAGGCAGAAGAGCTCCGCCCCGCCCCTTGTTTCCCTTAAGCCGAATACCCAGCAAATCACAGGAAGTGACGCAACGCCCACACTTCCCATGGCCCGCGCTCAACGGTGGGCAGCCGGCCGAAGCCGAGGGCGGAACGGCGGAAGTGACGTTAACAACGCGCGCCAGGAGTTCTGTAGGGTCGGGAAGGGTCGCCGTAACGGGCGCCTCGGCCGTTTGCGGCGTAACTTCGTTTTCGCCGACCGGTAGTTGTCTCTGCAGTGACTCCAGGTAACTGCCCTTTGAGCTTTTCTCTGAGGTTTCGTGTAGAGGTGACCGCTGCAGCGGGACCCTGGGGTGATGGTGGGAGGAGGCGCGGAATGGACGGGGAGACCGCGCGGGGGCTGTTCCTCCCGCTCGTGCTGCCGCAGTTTCGGCCTGTACCGGCTGCCGATCGCACCGAGTGCCTTCCTCTGCCGTGGTTCGAAAGCGGCTTCCCATTGTACGAGCGTGTGGTGCAGGGTGTGCTGGGAGGGGCCTGGGATAGGACAGTCCCGCGCATCCAAGACGCGGAGTCCTTATGTCCTGCCATCCGTTAATTCTTCTCGATATTGAAAGGCAGATTCACCCTGGCCTGTGCCCACCTGTTTTGCTACCAGCAGTGGTGGTTTTATAATAAAGTTGCGCTTGAGAGTTTTTAACGTTTTGTCAGAGGCCGGAGAGTTCAGGCACGCTAGAGCGTTAAGATACAAATACACGCCACTTTCCTTACGAGGTCTCCCTCTCTAGGCCCTGGACTGTGTGGTTTTCTCGTTTAAAACTCCAGGTAGGCGTCTCTGAAAAGATTATGCTTGATTGACATAGGCAGTCACTAGAAGGCTATGCAGAATTAATTGAGTCTTTTCCCTTATCAGTGATTATTTCCAAAAAATATCGAATTTGACCAAAAAATGAGGAGATTCTGCAGACAATTCTCTTTTGTGAGGATAAAGTAGTGCGGTAATAGTTGTGCGGTTTTAATGACACAGGGGAGGAAAGATGGTCAGTTCCATCACTGGGAGTGAGAGATGAGCTCTGAAAATGGTTAAATGAGGCCTCAACCTAGTTCCACAGATTTCTTCTCTAGACTTAGTTTGTCAAAAGGGGTCTGGAGCCACCAGTTTCTGGATAATCTGTAGTCATATTAATGAGTGGTTTAAATCCTGCCCTCATTAGCTCTTGCCTGAACCACAGCAGTGAGTCTTAAACCTAACTTCCAGCCTCCAGTTTTATCTATTGGAGTTCATCCACACTTTTGCCAAAGGAGATCTACTCATGGTGCACTTCAGAACCTTGTCACTGCTCATACTGCTTATGTAATAATGACTTAAAATCCTGATAACGTGACCTCACTTATATTTGCTGTCTCATCCCCTGCAGGAACGTTCCATGCAGTCATGCTAAATTTGTTGCTTGGATACTGCGTGCTCTTTCAGTGTTTGTCTCTTTCTGCTTCATCTTTCTTCTGCCTGGAATGCTGAATGTAAATTCCTTCTCACCTTGCTAGACCCAAGTCATATATGGTCCCTGCTTTATGAACATACTCTTCAGAACACGTGGCAGTTATATTGTCTTCTTTTGTGTAGCATGTATGCATTCATTCATGATCACATACTATATGCTAGGCCCTGTACTAAGTACAGAGATTACAAAGACATATATTGCTGATTTCTTCGCTCAAGGGGCTTAGCATAGTGCATATCTGCTATTATAGCACTTAAGTTTTGCAGTGATTATTTACAAACCCTTCAAATTGAACTCTTGGATGCCAGGGATCAAATGCCTCTTCATTTTTATATTTGCAGCACTTCTGTTGTTGTATGAGGATAACAATGTCTGAAAGAGCATAATTTTCTTATATGTCTGATGTTTTCTGAAGCAGAGTTTTCTCTTTTTTTTTGTCTGTTTTCCATTGATGAATATGTAGGATATATAGTCTTTGGAGTCCTTTCAAAGTCATTATGAGATTCTTTCTGAGTGCTTATTTTGTACCAGTACATGCTTGAGTTACATGTGTGTCTTTGCCGTATAACTTGTAACTTTAAGATCTGTAAGTTCTGTGTGAGAATATCTTATTAGATGGTAATGTTTAAACTGAAATCTAATAATAAAAGCTAACATTTATCCTGTGCTTACTGTGTGATAATTAGATGCTGTTCTTGAGGTGTTAATCAGTCCTGTTTGAATCGGTCAGTTCTCACAGCAACCCTGAGCACGGTAGGAGTCCATCTGAACTAAACAATAAAAAGTAGTTCATCAGTCGCTCAGTTCTTTTGACTAAAAGAAATTTCAAACGTGTAGCCAGTAAAGACATGATTTAAGGAAAGCCAGATGCAGGCATAGTTTATTTATGTGTTCTGAAGAAGTAAAGTTATTACATATATAAAAACATGATGTTTATTTTTATGTCTGTATGGCTTCTATCACAGTGTTTTATTTAAAGTAGTTGCTCAATAAATGAGCACACTAAAGTGTATTGGATCCAATTCAAAATTTATTAAACTTAATGCCCAAGACATTGTAGAGGATAGAATGCTGAATGGAATACTTTAAAACTTGAATTTAGCCTAATAGCGCTGTGTATACAATGCATAATAAATATTTCTACTCAGATATGACAGGTTCCTTAGGAATTTGTTTTCCCTGGGTGTTTTTCCCCAAAAGTTTTTAATGCTGATTATGTACCTTAATTTTTAACATTATAAGACTATAAATTAAACACATAAAAAAACAGTTTTGTTCTGTTGGCAATTTTGCATGCAGTCACAGGAAATGTGGAAGGAGTAAGATTTCAGCTTTGTAAGGTAAAAAGAAATATATTCCAAAATAGTTTCGTTGGTTTTTTTCATTCTTTGTTTGTTTGTTTTTTGTTTAACCATGAAACTGGTTTATAAGACTGTATAGCTTACCTGTATTCTTACATTAAACTTCAAACTTTTTTCAAAGCAGCATCACTGTTTCTTGGTGTGCATGAAGATAACCCAGAGAGCTGAGGAAGTCGCTAAGAGTGTGCTGGGGATGCTCGAGGGAAAGACTGAATGCTGAGGTGATTCCCAGTCCAAAGGTTTTTGATTTGCCGAGAAGAAAGTGAACCTCATGGATCAGAACAACAGCCTCCCACCTTATGCCCAGGGCCTGGCCTCCCCTCAGGTAATACAACTGGAGGGAGGGTACACGTAGGACAGAATCTGCATTGTTAGAGACAGTGTAAAACGGAAGCAAGGGAATTTAACCATCTGTTGTTGAAAATGGATTTATATTTTTTAAGCCTCCTTTATTTATTTCATTGAGAAGTTCTATTAGGCTTTGAATAAGCATGATAGTGTTTGATTTGGGGAGTTTGTTTGGAAGCTAAAATGTGTATTTGTAAAACTTAATCTTTTGATAAGCACTTATGAAAGTGGTCTGAGTGATTATAGGGTGATTGATTTTGGAGATAACTCTAACCAAATTATTTTCTAGTTTTATCTTTTCATTTTTATGTTTAAGGTTCCAAATAACGTAGCTACTTTTAAATTTTTAAAATAACTTCTGTTGAAGTGTAGTTTACATACTTAAATAAAAACACTTTTTCTTTTTAAGATTTAATTTTATTTATTTTTGGCTGCGTTGGGTCTTCGTTGCTGCGCGCAGGCTTTCTCTAGTTGCGGCGAGCGGGGGCTGCTCTTCGTTGTGGTGCGCAGGCTTCTTCTTGTGGTGGCTTCTCTTGTTGCAGAGCACGGGCTCTAGGTGTGTGGGCTTCAGTAGTTGTGGCACGCGGGCCCTAGAGCGCAGGCTCAGTAGTTGTGGCGCATGGGCTTCACTACTCCGCGGCGTGTAGGATCTTCCCAGACCAGGGATCGAACCCGTTTCCCCTGCATTGGCAGGTGGATTCTTATCCACTGTGCCACCAGGAATTCAAAAAACACCCATTTTAAGTATGTGTTTTGATAAGTGTATGCACCTGTGAAAGTTATAGAACATTTCAATCACCCTAAAAGTCCCTTCCTGCCCCTTTGCAGTCACTCCCCTAGCTCCAGGCAACTACTGATCTGCTTTCCAGAGTTAGAGATAGTTTTGCCTACTCTAGAATATCATGCAAATGGCACCATACCAGTATATGCTTTTTTTACTCTTTTTAAAAATTTTTTATTATTATTTATTTTTTTTTTGCGGTACGCGGGGCTCTCACTGCTGTGGCCTCTCCCATTGCGGAGCACAGGCTCCGGACGCGCAGGCTGAGTGGTCATGGCTCACGGGCCCAGCCACTCCACGGCATATGGGATCTTCCCAGACCGGGGCACGAACCCATGTCTCCTGCATCGGCAGGCGGACTCTCAACCACTGCGCCACGAGATGTCTTCTTTGTATATCAGCAAGTTCCTTTTTATCACCAAGTAGCACTCTGTTGTATGGGTGTCCGACAGTTTGTCCATTTTCCAGTTGCTGACATTAGGGTTGTTTCCAGGTTGGGGCCATTGTGAATAAAGGTGCTTTGTGTTTGTGTACATTTCTCCGTGTCTGCTATGTTTTTGTTTCTCTTGGGTGAGTACTCAGGAGTGGGATTGCTGGGTCATTGTGTACATGCGTTTAACTCTATAAGAAAGCACGTTCTGAGGCTCTGCCAGCGACACGTGAGAGTTCTAGTTGCTCCACGTGCTCACCGGCCCTTGGGTTTTTACTTCAGCCGTTCTAGAAGTACAAGCATTTTCCTCTGACTTATGATCTTGAACATCTTGTCAAGTGCTTATTAGCTATTATAGATCTTCATTTGTAAAATGTCCTTCACATGTTTTGCCCATTCTTTATTGGTCTGTTTTTTCATCTTTTATTGAATTTTGATCTTTATGTAGTCTGGATATGAGTTCTTTCTCAGATATATGTATGGTAGATGTTTTCTCATAGTCTGTGGCTTAATTTTTAATTTTCTTTTTTTTTTAATATTTCTTTTATTTTTTTGGCTGCGTAGGGTCTTAGTTGTGCCACATGGGATCTTTCGTTGTGGCACATGGGCTTCTCTCTAGTTGTGGCGCACGGACTTCTCTCTAATTGTGGTGCACAGGATCCAGAGCGCACGGGCTCTGTAGTTGCGGCACTCGGGCTCTCCAGTTGTGGCACATGGGCTTAGTTGCCCCGCAGGCTGTGGGGTCTTAGTTCCCTGACCAGGGATCGAACCAGCGCCCCATGTATTGCAAGCCAGGTTCTTAACTCTTAACCACTGGACCACCAGGGAAGTCCCGTTTTAATTTTCTTAATGGTATCTTTCAAAGAGTAGACGTTCTCGATTTTTTCTAAGTCTTAGAGCATTGTTATCCTCTAGAGCCTGAAGGGTTAAGGAGCTTCCTTAAATTCTCACGTGTTGTAAGTAGCAGAGTTGGATTTCACACCCAGGTCTGCTTCCACATCCTAAGCTCTTACCTACTGTGTTATGCTGAAGAAGAAAGTGATGTGTGCACGAACAGCAAGTTCCTCCCCGTTACTGCTATATAACCCCATTTGTACTCGGAAGGTGCCTGTCTTTGCAAATCTCACCTGCTGTTCTACCAGCCAAGTCCTACAGACACTCACAGCAGCCAGCCTAACCCATTGTTCTCCTAACTTCCCACAGGGTGCCATGACTCCTGGAATCCCTATCTTTAGTCCGATGATGCCGTATGGCACAGGACTGACTCCACAGCCTATTCAGAGCAGCAACAGTCTGTCTATTTTGGAAGAACAGCAAAGGCAGCAGCAGCAGCAGCAGCAGCAGCAGCAGCAACAGCAGCAGCAGCAACAGCAGCAGCAGCAACAGCAGCAGCAGCAGCAGCAGCAGGCGGCAGTGGCAGCCGCTCAGCAGTCGACCTCCCAGCAGGCGACCCAGGGGGCCTCCGGCCAGACACCACAGCTTTTCCACTCACAGACTCTTACGACCGCACCCTTGCCGGGCACCACTCCCCTGTATCCCTCCCCCATGACTCCCATGACCCCCATTACCCCTGCCACACCAGCCTCGGAGAGCTCTGGGATTGTGCCGCAGCTGCAGTGAGTACTTGTTGTACATCCTTTCCCTGCCCTGGAGGGGTCCCCTGGAACTGTGCTGCTGTGTTCTTTGTTCTCAGATGGATTGAGTTATTTGTGTGGCACTAATGGCGATCATGCATCAAAACTCACTTTAAAAAGAAAAGGGAAGCTGTCTTAGTGAGTCAGTGCCCCCAATAAATAAAAGGCTCTCATAACATCTTCAGAAATTTAGTAGCTGTGCTTATATGTTTGGGCCAGTGAAGTCCAATTTAGATTGCATTATTGTTATTGTAGACATTTCGCTGTAGCTGATTTACCAAATGAAGCTTTATGTAGTCTCCTTCCCGTGTGATATTTTTAGTCTTTGGGAAGATTAATTACTTAGTCACAGAATCATTATAGTTCATAGTGGTCCTTGTTTTCCTTCATTGGTCATTGTAAGGCCTGCATGTAAATTTTTGAAGAACTGTGCCCTTCCCACAAGCTGAGGATGGCTGTTCTTGTCCTAAATGTATTTTTCTATCTAATTGAAATAGGTCCTGTATGTAACAGAACTGGGGGGTAGGGGATGGGTAGGGAAAATTTCTCCTTCCTGAAAAACAAATATTATTAAATATCTGTCACCGAGAAGTATATAGCTTTTGCCTTTAGGAAGTTTATGGCCATATCAGGAGTTATTTGTAACAACTATGTTACCCAGTTTTCTTTGTAATTCATTCCTGATCATTTTTAGAACTAAGTACTGTTTAACCATGGATCCTGACTCTTGTCCAGTGGCCTAAATCTTGCTTGGGTGTTTGTTTGATCTGAAACAATTTTAAAAACAAAATAATTTTAATCTTAATGATTTTAGAAAGATAAGCACTTGTTAGTTCACCTCTATAAACACCATACCCTATTGTCTTGCACACTTAGCTGGCTCCTATGTGCATTTAAGTTTGCACCTTTGGTTTAAATCGTAAATTCTACCTAGTTCAGATGGGGTGTTTGTTTCTTGCCAACACCGTAATATTTCTGGTATTCCACAAAGCGTCCCAGAAAATTCACAATATTTTAGAAATTAAATAACATAACTTGTATTTTCTTAATTTATTTATTTATTTATTTATTTATTTATTTTTTCTTGCGTTATGCGGGCCTCTCACTGTCGTGGCCTCTCCCATTTGCGGAGCACAGGCTCCGGACGCGCAGGCTCAGTGGCCATGGCTCACGGGCCCAGCCGCTCCGCGGCATGTGGGATCTTCCCGAAACGGGGCACGAACCCGCGTCTCCTGCATCGGCAGGCGGACTCTCAAGCACTGCGCCACCAGGGAAGCCCTCTTAATTTATTTTTGTTATGAACTTATTTATTTTTATTTTTGGCTGCGTTGGGTGTTCGTTGCTGCGTGCGCACGCTTTCTCTACTTGCGGCGAGCAGGGCCTACTCTTCATTGTGGTGCACGGGCTCGGTAGCTCTGGCTTGTGGGCTCTAGAGTGCAGGCTCAGTAGTTGTGGTGCATGGGCTTAGCTGCTCCATGGCATGTGGGATCTTCCTGAACCAGGGCTCGAACCCGTGTCCCCTGCCTTGGCAGGCGGATTCTTAACTGCTGTGCCACCAGGGAAGTCCAGATAACACACTTTTAAACAGCCAATGGATTGAAGATCATGGGGCAGTTAGAAAATACTTAGAGACAAATGAAAACAAAAATACAGCATACTAAAACATATGATGCAGCAAATGTGGTGCTATGGGTGAAATTTATACCTACAAATGATCACATTAAAAAACAAGAGGGGGGCTTCCCTGGTGGCGCAGTGGTTGAGACTCCGCCTGCCGACGCAGGGGAAACGGGTTCGTGCCCCGGTCCAGGAAGATTCCCACATGCCGCGGAGCGGCTGGGCCCGTGAGCCATGGCCACTGGGCCTGCGCGTCCGGAGCCTGTGCTCCACAACGGGAGAGGCCACAGCAGTGAGAGGCCCGCGTACCACAAAAAAAAAAAAACAAAAAAAAAGCAAGAGGGCTTCCCTGGTGGCACAGTGGTTGAGAGTCTGCCTGCCAATGCAGGGGACACAGGTTCGAGCCCTGGTCTGGGAAGATCCCACATGCCGCGGAGCAGCTAGGCCCGTGAGCCACAACTACTGAGCCTGTGCGTCTGGAGCTTGTGCTGCACAACAAGAGAGGCCGCGACAGTTAGAGACCCGAGCACCGCGATGAAGAGTGGCCCCCACTCGCCGCAACAAGAGAAAGCCCACGCACAGAAATGAAGACCCAACACAGCCAAAAAAAACCAAACAAACAAACAAAAATATTCCAAATCAATAACTTAATGTTACAACTGAAAAAAGAACACACTAACCCCAAAGCTAGCAGAAGGAAGGAAATAGTAAAGATTAGGGCAGAGAGAAATGAAATAGAGAAAAGAAAAACAGTAGAGAAAATCAGTGAAACAAAAGGTTGGTTCTTTGAAAAAAATCAACAAACGTTTAGTTAGACTAACAAAAACAGGGAAGACTCAAATTACTAAAATCAGAAAAGGAAGTAGGTATGTTACTACCAACTCTACACACATAAAATAGATTATAAGAAAGTTCTGTGAACTTGTGTATGTAAAATTGATTGGAAGGAAATAGGTGATGTAGAAATGAGAACATTGAGTTGATCATCCTAACTGGCATTACAATTGTGTATTAAAGAAGACACCCAACCTCTTTTCAACCTAATTCTGAGCCATCAAGTTTTCAAAGGTATTGCATTTTGACAGTGCAAAAAAAAAAGACCCAGAAGCAGCCATGAGCTGGAACAGTTGGAGATGTATTTGCAATCTGGGATCAGTATTCACAAGAGAGTGATGTTACAACTCATTTATAAGTTATTTATAAAATTATATAAGAATATTAAAAAATGAAAAGTGTTCATTGGACCCAGATAATAAATGGTGATGTTTGTTTTTCTTGACTTACTGAGGATTAATCGGAGGAAAAGGCTGGTTTTCTTCCTTTGTCAAAGATAATTGAACTTTTGTTCTTCCAAAAGATACTTATTTTGAGAGAAGTGAGAAAGTCATACCTCACTTAGGAGCCATGTGTGTACAGAGCAAGTTACCCCCATTTAAGCCTCAGCTGCTTCTTCTGAAAATGGCAGTATTAATAGTTACTACTTCATAGTGCATTGAAAGTATTAAGTGAGGTTATCTTTGTAAAATGTTGGCATGGTGTTTGGTACTTGTTTAAACACTTAATAAATGTCAGCAATTTTTTAAAATTTTAATTAAAAAAATTAAGATAGTTTAAACTAATCTCATTAAATTTCATTAAATTAGTTCTAATGAAAGAATACGATTTCTAAGTAATCATCTAACACTAACAGTAAATAATCATGTTTTCTTTTCTAATTTCTTACAGAAATATTGTATCCACAGTGAATCTTGGTTGTAAACTTGACCTAAAGACCATTGCACTTCGTGCCCGGAATGCTGAATATAATCCCAAGGTCAGAACAATTTTAATGTATTTCAGACTATAATAATACAGAATTTTCTTCCAAAGGTCTCTAGATCAAAAAGAATACATTGTGTTTAAGTTTGTTGACACCAGCAAAACAATGATTTAAAGCAAAATATGCAGCATTTTTATTGAATAGCTGCCAAGTAAGAGACTCTAGGAATACAGCAGTCCACAAGATAAAGTTTGACATATCCATTGTGAGGGGATCATGTGAAGTTACAGAACAAAATATATAGTATGATCCCATTTATGTTTTGAAAACTAAATAGAATGGCGTGCTACCTGGAATTTACTTCAGAATAGTCCAGTTGGAGAATTGGGAAGGGGGCATATGGATGAAACAAGATTAGCCAAAAGTTAATAATTGTTAAAGTTGGATAATAAGTACAAGAAGTTTATTATATTTTATACCTTTGTATAACTGCCAATTTTTTTATAATAAAAAGATTAAGGGAAAAATACCTACAAGTTTTCTGATTTTAAGATGACAGCCTAGGGCTTCCCTGGTGGCACAGTGGTTAAGCATCCACCTGCCAGTGAGGGGACATGGGTTCGATCCCTGCTCTGGGAAGATCCCACATGCCGCGGAGCAACTAAGCCCGTGCACCACAGCTACTGAGCCTGCGCTCTAGAGCCCGTGAGCCACAACTACTGAGGCCCGCACGCCTAAAGCCCATCCTCTGCAACAAGAGAAGCCACCGCAATGAGAAGCCCGCGCACCGCAACAAAGAGTAGCCCCCGCTCGCCACAACTAGAGAGGGCCCGTGCACAGCAATGAAGACCCAATGCAGCCAAAAATAAATAAATAAATTTATTAAAAAAAAACACAGCTTAAAGCATATGGCAAGTCCATATGAATGTAGCATTATAAGAATCTTTTGTCATAATTTTATTAAGTTGAATACATGATTTTCATAATTTTTTCTCATGAAATGATATTAGTTATCCAAGCAATAAAACCAGTAGAGGGAATTTAGGAAATGCAAAATAATTAGGCATTTCCTGGGACTTGTATAAACTAGAATATAATGCTAGCATTTTTACATGGTGGTAAAATCAGAGAGAAGATATATAGTAGTTTTTAAACTAAAATTGTGAAAGCAATCTAATTTGTCAAAGAGTGATCTTGATTAGAAATAATACGAATTTTTTCATGTGTAATTAGATAGCAGATATTAAAATTTCAGTTATTTTGAAACTAATTTTTTGCTTTATATCATGTAACCTAGTCACTGAGGCCATTACATTTATATAAATGCCAATCCACCAATTCAGTTTCTAAAAGCCTGTTGGAAACGGGAGGTAGCGTCACTGTGCGTTGATATGCTTGTAATTTGATTTATTAATTCCTTCTGGAGGTGGAAAAGGTTTATCACTAGCTTTGCCTAAAAAAATTAATAAAACAAAATTCATAGTTAAAGAAAGATATTTTTGCAAATATTCCTTGTGTTCAGGTGTTGGGATGTGTATGACAGAACACAGAGATCTTGGTCCAACCGCCTTAGCAGTCACAACTTGTGTGCTTGCTGCATATGCCAAAGACGTGTGGCACATGGTGATGTAAGGGAGCCCTGTATGGAAACACATGACAGATATCTTGATAACTGTCTAAGTACCAGGTCCTTCTTACTATTTGGGGTGCTTTTTCTCATTGTCTAGTTCTCCTGACAGAAGCCAGCAGTCTAGCATGACATCATTAACTATTGTCTCTGGCTGTTTTAGCGGTTTGCTGCTGTAATCATGAGAATAAGAGAGCCCCGGACCACTGCACTGATATTCAGTTCTGGGAAGATGGTGTGCACAGGAGCCAAGAGGTGGGTTTAAAGGAGTTCATTGTCCTGGTCTGTATGTTACGAAAGAAATGGCTGTGTCATGGTTTCTAGGTGTTAGGCTAATACTTTAATAAAATGTTATTGTTGGTTTCTTATTGAAATAGTTGATTCTCATCACTTTTAGACAGCAGTAACTTCATTTTCTTAAAATCAGGCATTAGTTTAGGGTGTATGCTATCACCTTATTTCCATACAATTCAGCATGTATGCATGCCTCATTTTTGTCATTCATGACCCTGCACTTGAGAGCCTTTTGTCGACGATGATACTGCTTTCATTATGCTTTTGTTACATGAGCCCTGCCCTGCTAAGTCATAGTTTTGTCCAAGAGATGACTTCTAGGAATGGATGAAGAAAGACTTGACATAAAAGAGGAATTAGTGTATGCATTCTTTGAGTATAAGTCTTATCATTATTTTCCTATCCAAATGAAGCTTGTTAGTTTTCATCTCAGTAGAAATTTGTGAGCTAAAATACAATGATATTAATGATAATGGTGATGATGATATTATGTTTCACATGTATAAAATCTAGGGCTGTTGGGACCTCTCTGGTAGCCCAGTGGCTTAAGACTCTGTGATCCCAATGCAGGCAGCCCAGGTTCGATCCCTGGTCAGGGAATTAAGTCCCACACGTGGCAACTAAGAGTTTGCATGCCACAACTAAAGATTCCACATGCCGCAACTGAAGATTCCACATGCCGCAACAACTAAAGATCCCGTGTGCCGCAATGAAGATCCTGTGTGCTGCAACTAAGACCTGGCACAGCCAAATAAATAAATAACTATTTTTTTAAAAAAATCTAGGGCTCTCAGTAATTTGGTGAATTGAAGAGGGATTCATTTTGGTAGGCCTAAGTTTTCTGTCAAGGACATGGGAATACTTTGTACATAAAACTGTTAATGTCTGTTGAGCTTTTCTTTATTGGAAGGGGTGACCAGTTTACACTTTATAAAATATCTTTCCTAATTTGGACTTTTTATAAGTTATTCATCTAAATAATTATTTTAGTTGTCTTTGAGTATGAATATATCACTTTTTCTTTTCCTAGTGAAGAACAGTCCAGACTAGCAGCAAGAAAATATGCCAGGGTTGTACAGAAGTTGGGTTTTCCAGCTAAGTTCTTGGACTTCAAGATTCAGAACATGGTGGGGAGCTGTGATGTGAAGTTCCCTATAAGGTTAGAAGGCCTTGTGCTTACCCACCAACAGTTCAGTAGGTGAGTCTGAAATGGATTGTGATTGCTTTTGGCAACAATTAATTTATAATCTATTTAAACATTGTTCATGATAAGACATGTGCAAACTAATTAGTATGTAAGAACAAATGATATACTTATAGGTATATTTGATGTTGAAGTTTCTTCCTGATGTCTTTGGTAATAACACCTATTATTCTCACCAGCCTCCTACTTCCCTGTCATTTCACTTAACGACACCCAAAACTCCCCTTTACTGGGATGAAATTGATTCCCTTTCTGTATGTTTTATCATTTTATTGCTCACTAAATACATTTCAAATACATGAACAAAGTCCACAACCTCTTGCATCAGTTTTTTTCCCAGTTGTTTGAATCTGTTGTGCTCGTCAGCATTTATTTTCCCTGCGACTTCCTGATGAAGACTTACAAGGCAGGTGGTCCATGCCTACCTCTTCAGCCTCTCTGCTCGTAGCACCCCCAAGGCTTATCATGCTCTTATTGCACCAGGGCCCTTGCACATCCCACTTTTATACCTGGCACACTCTTATTTCACTTTTCACCTAGGAAAGTCCCACTGGCATTTCACATATCCACCCTAGCATCTCTTCCTCAGAGAAGTCTATCTTGAATTTTCCACTAGGTTAAACACAGTCACACATCCTAACTGTTTTCAATCTCTCTAACTAAGAAAATGAGATTACTAGGATTAGAATAAAACATACCAATGGTGCATTTAGTCAGACAACATAGGGAAGATTCA
>NW_006769874.1:3523755-3526547 GCF_000442215.2 Lipotes vexillifer
GCAACATGGGGAAAGATTCAGTCTCCAACTAGTCTCTTTTCTATCACTTTGGTTAAATTGCCTGAACAAAGTTAACAGCTAGAGATATTTCAGTTGAAGGAGATGAGATGTGAATGATTAGAAGGTAAACTGTGTGGCTGTCAGATCTTATAAATGAATGATTATTGGGCTCTTGTAAGTCGGTGTAAACTTGTCCAGAATGAAACTTGATACGGTCAGAGACTATAGAACATATTTATAAAGCTCTTGTTCTTATGTCAGGAAATCCAGATTGATTAGAAATAGCGTTAGTTGGTCTTCAAGTGCCAGTTACAAGTCGGCCTCACTGGCCTTGAGCACTCTCTCTTGTGATGCTCCTCAAGAATTGGGCTTCACCTCCTCATTAGTTTGCTGCTTACCCAGTACTTTCCCTTGTTCAGGTCCCCATTTTTTCTAAAGGCATGAGCAACTGTTAATTTCTAAACTGTTTTTGCCATTTTCCTTCTAGTTATGAGCCAGAGTTATTTCCTGGTTTAATCTACAGAATGATCAAACCGAGAATTGTTCTCCTTATTTTTGTTTCTGGAAAAGTTGTATTAACAGGTAAGTTGCAACAGGCAGTAGTGTTCGAAGTTTGGAAAGTGTGGAGAGCGGCATTGTCTCAGTGCTGAGAGGTCATATCACAGTGTCGGGACAGCTGACTAGTGACTTGTAAAGAAGCTTTGCCCCTGTTTTCTCTTCCCCTGACCCTAACACTCTGATGGGAAACACACCCACCAAAGGGAGTGAGCCGAGGGAAGTCAGAGCACAGCCCTGCTGGTTCTTCAGCTGAAGCATAACCTTGGTGGCGAAGGGGGAGGTGGGCATTACATTGCATAACAGATGGCGTTTTAAGTTGGGTACCATTGTCTGAAACTTTGGGGTTCATCACCATTATCATTTTGCATCAACAAAGGAAGATTCAAAAGAGCTTGTTTGAAGGCAGCGATTGGGAGAATAAGATTCAGCCACTCTCACTGCTGCCCTGCTGGGTTCTGACACAGTCCAGAGACCAACACCAGTCAACATGGGCAGACTATGGGGAAGGAGGCTGGGTCACCTGGGGCACTGCTTTTGTAATTTTTTAAAAAAGCCAACTTAAAAAAATACCACCTTAAAAACAAAAATAGGATTATGACGAGGGTCCATCGTTAATGTTTTAATGCATCTGTCTTACTGGGTATGGAGAGAATTGTGCTTGTGGTTTTATGTTAAGAAATGCCGTTTCAGACTCTTCTCTACTCCAACTTGTCTTCATAGGTGCTAAAGTCAGAGCAGAAATTTATGAAGCCTTTGAGAACATCTACCCTATTCTAAAGGGTTTCAGGAAGACAACGTAATGGCTGTCATGTACTCCTGCCTCCCCCACCCACTTGTTTTTTTTTAAAACAAATCAGTTCTGGTACATTTAGTGGTGTTGTGGACGGCCCCATGTGATGAGAGGATGGATGTCCAGTTGTAGGTTGCAGCACGAGGTGAAGCTCCCCTGCATGTGTACCCCATAGGGATGCCAGGAAGGGAGTATTATTTCTGCACAGAGAACACCGAAGTGTTACTGTAAGTTGCTTGAACTGTGCTGCTATTTGGGCAGCGCTGCCCGTTTATTTATATTTAGATTTTAAACACTTACTGCTGTTGACAAGTTGGTTTAAGGGACAAAACTTTAAGTGTTAAAGCCACCTCAACAATCGTTTGGACTTTATTTTGTTTAATTTCTTCCCCATAAACCACAGTTTTTATATTTCTACCAGAAAAGTAAAAATCTTTTTAAAAAGTGTTGTTTTCTAATTTGTAACAACTCCTGTGGGTTATTTTTGAGCCACATTCCGCCTTTCCAGTATTGCAGGACAGGATAGAAACGTATTAATGAAAACAAATGGCTGTACATATTTTTCTTCCTTCAGAGTACTCTGTACAATAAATGCTGTTTATAAAAGTGTTAGATTGATGTTATAAATGAAACTTGGTAAGACTCATGTGATCATACTGTTTAAAAAGTCGTATTTTAGATATAATGCCTGAAACCATTTCAGTGTGTTTGCTTGCTTGTGTGCTTGCTTGTTGTTTGTTTCAATCAACATTTCATTGTATGTTGCAGTGAAAATGGAAGAATTGTCTGAAAATTTTAAGTTGCTCACAAAACGTGTTTATTACGTCCCGTACGTTGAGCACCTCCCGTTTCCCAGATACGTTGCCTTCTCACAAAAGCTGCAGTTAGGTTTTGTTCCTCTTTCACAAGTAGGGCAAGGTAGGCCCCAGCTGAGAGTCTGTCCAAGGTTACAGAGCCCGTAAGTGGCAAACACGGGCTCTAGGCCAAAGGCCTTCAGTGTTAGAGCTGGGGTCATCCATTGACTGGTGAGGTGTGTTTTTCTCATGAATATCAGGTGAGCATGTGTAAGTTCATTGTTCAGGGGTTCATTGTTCAGGTGTGTGTTTTTCTTTTTAATTGTAAAAATATTTTTTCAGAAACCAGAAAGTTTCTTCCTTCCTCTCTCTTCTGTCTGTTTCCCCAGGTTAACTACCAGATTGGTGGGTACCTCTCCAGCCCTCTTCTGTTCAGGTTTTTTTCTTTTGGGGGTGCTTTTGTTATCATATTGAAAAAATAGTCAAGCATATGTTTGATTTTATAGCTTCCTTTTTTTTTTTTTTTTTTTTGGCGGCATGCGGGCCTCTGCCTGTTGTGGCCTCTCCCGTTGCGGAGCACAGGCTCCGGACGTGCAGGCTCAGCGGCCATGGCTCACGGGCCCAGCCGCTCCGCGGCATGTGGCATCTTC
>NW_006769874.1:3526583-3551857 GCF_000442215.2 Lipotes vexillifer
GGACCCCCAACCACTGCGCCACCAGGGAAGCCCCTATAGCTTCCTTTTTTTAGTCCCTATATCATACACATTTTTCCATGACAAACATACTGCCATGAAATGGAATCTGATGGTGCCTCATGATGTGATCTGATGGCGTAATCTGATGGTTACACAAGTTTATATATTTAACCATTTCCGTAATTATGGTCATTTACGTTACCTGTAGTGTTTTACTATTATAAACAGGTGCTGCAGGGAACATCCTTTTATGTGTATTTGTGGATAAGTACAGGTATTTCTGTAGTAACATGCCTAGGAGTCACTGTATTAAGAGCATTTATACATTCTAGGTTTTGATAGATCCATATCAGGTTACAGTCCAGAGAGAACAGGGTGTATGAAGTGCCCTTTTCTTGCATTTCCAGTCATCAGTGATGTCAGTAATGTATGGATGAATTGGAAAGACATCAGTCCAGTATAATCTCCTTCTATTCAAGAAAGAATTGTTTCCTCACGTGTGAGTCTTCTCTTAGGTTCTTCAGTAAAGTTTCGTAATTTTTTTCATGTAGGGCTTTACATTACATAAAAGTTAATTCCTAAGTATTTTAGTTTGTTATTAATGGCATTTTTCATAAGACTTTAAAATTATTGCTGATAGATTTATTTCCAGTCACTTTACTGAATTCTTCTTACTCCTTATGCACCAGTCCAGCCACACCACCCACCCAAATAACCATTATCCTTTTACAGTAATTACCTAAACACCAATATAGGTTAGTCTTCCATTTTAATAAATTGATATGTTTTTACATCTGCTTTATTCCTTAAGTTCCCCTGCCATCTCATTTAAGGAAATTTATAGGCTGTTTGGCTAGTAGTTCCTTACAGTCTGTCTTGCTATTTGCAAACTCAGGATGGTGCAGCCAGCATATCCCTCTGTTCTCTCCATTTCCTGCCGGTGGGTGACTGCATCTAAAGGCTTGATCCCTTTGTAAAGACTGTAAATAGTGTTTGTTAGGGATTTAATGTCTGATTGGTGTCTTCTGATTGATCCACTAATTAATTAGTGGGTTGCAAAAGATAAAATTCTAATTATTTTTTTCATGATTTGTTAGAATACTTTTTTATATAGTGATATACTTCTTTCACATAGCAGGATAAGTGCTTGCTTCTTTCCCTTTAAAAGTTTTTAAGATAAAATACCTCATGAGTTCGTACTAATATATCCAATCCAGATTCAGACTACAGGGTTTTTATTTGATCAGTTCTATATTAAGTATTTTACGCTGAGAACCCTTAATTTTTAAAGACACGTGGGATGATGAGTTAGAATAACAGAACACTACCACTAATGTGAATATCAAAAGCACTGAAACATTTTTTCTTTGCTGTGATCTCTGAATTGTCAAAGGATGATGAGACCAGCATTCAGTGTATCAAATAAAAAAGGACAGACAGGTGAATGGCACTGCTCTCTACAGTAGGGTGAGCTGCCTGGTCAGGCAGTATCTGGGCCAAGCAGAGGTTTGGGGGACAGCATGCATGGGTTGGCAGTAGTGATTGATGTCCTCCGCAGGAGCAGCTGCTGCGTGAGATGTGTCGGTCATTTCATGGTTGGCATGAAGGTTTTTAAATGTCTTGACATATCTAGAGGCAACTGAGTTGCTTTTTTTTTTTTTTTTTTTTTTTTTTTTTTTTTTTTTTTTTTTTTTTTTTTTTTTGGCTCCTCCTCAAGGGCCCAGCCGCTCCGCGGCACGTGGGATCCTCCTGGACCAGGGCATGAACCTGCGTCCCCTGCATCGGCAGGCAGACTCCCAACCACTGCGCCACCAGGGAAGCCCCTGAGTTGCTTTTTTTATCTATCTAAATTTTCTTTCTTATTTTTGTTTTAGTTATTTTCAACTAGTTGCTTTTTTTGGACATGGTTGCCAAGTCAGTGCTGCAAGTCTGTCTCCCAATGGAAATGCCTGGTGAACTTGCTGTCATCTCCAGACCTTGGCAGGGATACACACCTAAAGGATAGCTTGGTGGGTTACCAACATGCCTGTAAGAATGTCTACATAATATGGGGATCTCTCCAAATAGACAGACCCTAATCAATTTGCTTAAAAAGTCCTTAGCAGTCAGGATGCTGTCCTACTGGGGCAAACTTCTGATTTATAGTTTGGGCTGTGAAGGCCCCACTAGTCCAGTATTTTATGTATCTTTATATAAATTACATACAGATCCACACACACGTGATATGGACTAAAAGGCCAGGATTTCCTGATATAAAACTATATAGTGAAATAGCCAAGTCAGTGATATTACCTCCAAAAAGATGTGTTTATGGTGGCAGTGCATTTCAGGGTTAGCAGGGATGTTACCAGAACTAGCTGCTGGTCTTCAAACAGTGATCAACAGCAATGTCTCTAGGTTTGCCTTTGCAGCAGTGAAGCCTGTCCAGCACTAAGAGAATTGGGAATTATCACAAGTACAAGTCACTTGGGGCTGGAAGGAGCCTTAACATGGTTGATGGCATTGATTTAGGAACCGCTTGTGTAAAGAGAGGCATCGGAAACAATATCCTTCACTTGAAAGCTACCTCAGAGCCTTCCCTCAGGCTGACCCAGGGAAATTCCAGTGGCTGATTCCCTGTCCTTATTTGGGTTTACTTGCCATGTGGACAGTGCTGGGAGATGGGGAGATGGAGCGAGAAGACCTTTCAGTCTCCCGTCTGAGCAGAGCCACTGGCTGTGACCGAAGTCAGTTCTGAGGTAGAGCTTCTCTTTGAGCTCAGGAAGTCTCTTGGGGTTTTACCCAGATGTTTTTCTCCTTGTTTTAACTTTGCAAATTTTAGGGGAGAAATGCTCTGAGTGATGGTTTGACTTAATTAGGCACATAACCCATTTTTATTATAGAAAGAAATATACATATAAGCAAAAAGATGTCACTTAGTCCCACTGTTCAGTTAACCAGTTCACATCTAGTGCATATCATTCCAGATATTTTTGGTGTACATACACATGTATAAATATTTTTACAAAAATAGCATACTATGAATACCATCTACAATGGTACCTTGGCATCTTTATCTTACTTGATGTGCATATAAGTGTATCATTAAGACTGTGTAGCCTCCTGCTGGACAGATACACAACACCTAAAACAACATCTTTGTGTATCTCTGGTATAATTATTTCCTTAGGATAAAGTCCTAGAAATGGAATTGGAAGGTCTAAGAGATGATGAATATTTTGAGGCTTCACACCGTTGTCTTTAGGCAGTATCTGTTATATCTTGCTTCCAAACAAATTCCTCTGTGTAGCCAGTGCCCAGGCCACAGCTTTCAGCACAGGTGAAGACGGCCAGGACGCCCCAGTCGACACTCCTGCCCAGCCTGTCGGCCTTCAGGTAGTTGAGCAGATGAGGCATGACCTGGGAAAAGGATGGCACAGTCAGAGCGCTCCTTGGCGGTGACGAGCACGGTCTGCTTTCAACAGACCAGACCTTCCTGGGGATCCTGGTCTCTCCATCTCCACATTCCACAGCAAGATTACAGACATTATGGTGTTAACATATTTAACAATCTAAAAATACTTTGCAACTCTATGTTTCTTTAAAGTCCCTCTCTATTTGGTGTCTTTCTTTTTCGTTTAAGAAAGAAGTTCCTAAGTATAATAAGATCAGCTGATCTATTTGACCTGGCTGTTAACCTAATTATTTTTTTTATTAATAATATGCCACAAAATAGGGATGAGGCTTCTATTTGGGCAACTTTTATTTTGGGTTATTTACAACCTGAATAGCAGATGCTGTTACTATGACTCTGAAGAAACACTGACCTAGTAGTATACAAAAAGGACATCTATTGATGTATTTGTATAGACTAGAAATGGGTCTTAGGAGTCAGTGGTCTCGTGGGAAACAGTAAGAGCCAGCGCTGCCGCTGCTGTTATGCGATTGCCTTATACAACCGCTGTCAGCTCATCTGGGGCATGAGTCAGCTCTGGCAGTAAGAACCAATTAGTTTTGGATCAGTCCACAAGAATCCTTTTTTTATCCTAAGAAACAAATATCATTTTATAAGGTTAGTGAATCCACAATTCAAGAGCATTTCCTCCCAACCCAAACGGATTTTGATGCTAACAACTTCTTGTGTGGGGGGGTATTTTACCTTAATGATTACATTAATTTGTTCTCCTAACAAATCTACAAACCAAGACTAAACAGAGTAAGCATTCTGAAACACTCTCATAAAGGAGAGAGAGAGTCAAATATTGTAAAAAAGGTACATTATTTTAAATTATAAAGGTAACAATAGAGGCACTAAAATAATATTGACCCTAACCACACTGGGAAGTGGGCGATGGTCTAGATGGTGTGAGTGACTCCATTTAAATCCTCACTACTGCAGAAGTCAGTCAACAGATAATGTCTAAAAAACTAGTAAACTGGTAAATCTCAGAAAAAGCATATGCTATTTAATGATAGAAATAACTACCAGATAACCAGTAAAAGATAATTCCCTCCTTGCAACAAGCCCTAAGGTGGGGCAGGAAACTACTGATTTTCATTATAGGGAACCTTCCATAACACCATAGGGACCAATACACATATGTTACTTTGGCAGTTTTTTAATGCTTAAAATTATAAATCAGGGTAATCACATACTAAAATAGTACTTATTTAAGGTCATACCTGGAATTCAAATATTCTCTTGGCACCACAGGGGCAATCTGGAATATCCTTTTCTTGAGGGATATTTTCACCAGAGATCCAGATGGGGGCAATCCCTCTGCCGTATCTGAGAATCTAAAATCAATAAGGATCAGTTTAAATCACCAACATCTCGTGTGATCTGAGGATCATCTAGAGAAGCTTTGTACATACTCTTACGATTGATGAAGCACTCATCTGGAAACCACTTTACTGTCTGTCCCCCTGCGCCCCTCCACTGGGCACAATTAAGACCGTTCTCAGGGTCATCAAAGGCAGCGGTGCCCAACTTTTTTGGCACCAGGGACCGGTTTTGTCTTGTGGAAGACAATTTTTGCACGGACAGGGAGGGGGAAGGGGGTGGTTCTGGCGTGAATGTGAGCGATGGGGAGTGGCAGCTGAAGCTTCATGGTACCGGTCCTTGGCCCAGGGTTTGGGCCCCCTGATCAAAGGGGCTGTTTCAGCTTATCTGATTCAGGATATCCAAATTATTTTTCTTAGATGTCAATATGGTTAGAATCTGAATCCTATGACTATTTTGTGAAGAGACTAACAATAATCCTATTTCCCCATCACCAGGTTGTCAATCTAACATGCAGCCCAGGGTTTGTGCTTACCTTCACACAGATATACAGAACCTTAGTTAACAATTTTTAAAGGAACAAATACCAAGTGAGCCACAGTGTTTAAATAAAACAAGTAAAATTTGTTATAATAACATCTTATATAACAAATGAGTGACCTTCCTCAATATTTCTTGTTAAAAGCATATGCGTTGCTAAAAACTACCTTCTCAGTATTTAGGACCTAGACCTACTCTTCCTATAAGCCCCTGGATGTTTATTTGCTCTAGCGACTGGCTTATGGGAATTTAGCTGTCTTCTTTAGTGATTTATGTTTATGGTGAGGGAAGTTAAGGGGAATAAAGTTAATGGAAGAAAAGAGGCAAAGGGAAACATTTGCTGAATACTTACTGTGAGTCTACAATCTACCTTAATCCTCAAAACCACTCTGTTTCTTTTTCCCCACACTGTAGATACAATTACATCAGAAGGTCAATATGTAATTCAAGAACCCAGAATTCTTCGTAACAGCAAAACCCATTATTCTTTTCACAAAACCACAGTGGTCTTTGTGCTAATGTGGCAGGTTGGTTTCTTAGTACCCCAACCAGTGATCGAACCTGGGCCCCCAGCGATGGAAGTGCAGAGTCCTAACCACTGGACTGCCAGGGAAATCCCTACTCAGGGTTTATACCCCTAAAACACCACCTGAAAAGAACAGAAGGAGCTGTATATGAATTCTATTTTACCTGTTCTGGTTCACAGGATATTTTGGTTTTAAACTTCTGGAAAATTCTATCTTCCCTAGATTCATGTTTGGCCATGGAATCCAATTCTTCCTCAGGTGCTTCACCTAAAAGATTATCAACATAACTATTACGCAACAGGAATAATCTCCATGTCTTGACAATAAACGTGCTGAGGGAGGCCAGTTTTAAACAACCAACTTAGTGTTAAATCAGACAGTGAAGGCCAGATGTTTCCACAGGCTTTCCTATTTTAATTCATTAATGTTTGTGCTTTAAGACCATCTGACTTTGCAGGTACTCCATGAAGCATTATTACTATGCCAGCTCCTAGTAAGAGCTTCTCTTTAAAACTCCAAATTAAAAGAACAGACCCCAAGTCCCAGTCTGAGGATTGCTGTGCCCAGCACACAAAAGGGCACCCAAAATATGAGCCCTGCTTATCACTAGTGTCCTTCACCCATCTGGACTCTTATTTCCAATCTCTTCATGTTTCATCTCTCCTTTCCCTTAACACTCATTCAGTCATCACATGCCTTAACCCTACCAGCTCACTCCTTCACACTCACCTCTGGAATCTCAGCTACCTGAAACACCGCTATCCCCAACAGGATCAAGTCTTTGTAACTCAGAAGGTATTTCTGATACCCTGAATGTGAACTGTAAGCCAGTAAGCTGACACTCTAATCCAAAATTTAATTTAGATTCTGAAATCTACATTTTGAGCTCAAGTTTTGGAGTCAGTAAGACGTGAGCTCAAACTTCAGTTCTAGAACTTAACAACTTTAGTCAGTTATACGACCAAGCAAGTTATACCCAGAACCTCAATTTCCTCACTGCAAAATGGGGCAGAGTTTCTAACATATTGTTCTGATGTCAAGACTTTAGTAAGATCATGCACAAAAGGCCTGTGGTACAGAGTACAGAGTAAGTGTTGGATAAATTTTGGCTACGGCTCAGTCTCAGCACAGGCACTGCTCCAGAGTATGATAACCTTGAGGTAACTGATGAAATCAAGTATCTGAAACTTGCCAGATAAAACGGCCCCCTGCTGCCCACCAAACACTGCTAGGCACTCTCATGTCCACCATCTCAATCAGAGAAACAAATCCTGGAGCCAGATAAACTTTCCAAGTTTCCAGCATCCTGTGCAGCCCCACCCAGCTGACCACCTGGATACTTTCTCTGCCATCTTTACAGGAACCAGAACGTTCCTGTATATGCCAAAGAGGGAAAGGATACCTTCAAATGAGGCAATATTTGAAAAGTATAGGTTGCAGCCTCCCAAGTGAGTTGCCTTTTCCTATCAGTGCTTCTCTTCTTGGCATTTTGAGCCCTTCCTTTCAAGCATTATATTTAATCACTTAATGAAAGAGTTTTGTTTTTTCTTTTGTTTTTTACATTTCTATTGCTTATTACTTTATTGGCCCCATGTCTGAGGGAGTAGAGACAGTGTGGATCAATGGCATGCACTGTCCAGATTAGATACAGCACGGTTTCATTTCACTGGACACTCAATGCAGGGAGTTCTCTCTCACCAGTTATTGGAAATTTTCTATCAGACTCCTTCATCAGTGAATTCTTCCCCAAAGCACACTCTCTAACACTACTACCCACCAAGAAACATAGCATCCCTCTCCCTAGGTGCTTTTAAACATCTGGCACTGAATCTTCTCATATGTTAGTTAAAAAGAAAAACGTTTTTTGTCTTAGCAATGATCTAAGACGGGTGTCTCCAAACTGGTTCTCTAATCCCTAGGTCTCCACGGCAGGCCGTCAGTGTCCCCTGAAATGGGTGACAACATGTCCCTTGAGGCTGGAATGTTGGGACACTTGACCCTCTACTTTCTGCTTCAACTAGATTCACTATTCTTCCCCCCACCTTTTTCCTTTTTTTTCTTATACATATATCTCCTTTTATAGATTTCCTTCCTATTTCGTTCACCACAGAGCACTGAGTTCCCTATGCTATACAGTAGGTTCTCATTAGTTATCTATTTTATACATAGTAGTGTATATTTAATGAATGAGTTTTGAAACTGATTCCTTACCCATGCTACCTATAATCTCTGATTCATCATCTTTTTCCACAACTTCAGGCATAATCTCATCTTCTGTTTCTATTACAATTTCAAATTCTGGAAAAAGGAAGCTGTGGTCTGGAACTGTACTGTCCAAATCACCTGAAACAAAGTAAGGTAACTAGCATCAGTAATCATTTAGTTTGGAAGGTCAAATAATTTCCTATATCTGAAGTGTATTCCATGTCATAACAGTTTTCCCTAGTAATTAACATATGTAGCTCCAGCATTTTAGATTATGGCTCATAAATTAAATGACTACCAAAGCTAGGCTGGGACGTGAGTGGGCAAAGACCTCACAGTTCCTTCTTCATAAAGGTGTTTATGTCACTAGTTAACCAAAGCTTTGAAAAGTATTACACCTTTTCTAATGTTAACGTTTATCCTCAAAATGAAAGATTTGGCCTGACAGACACTAGGAAACTGAGCTGAGATTTAAAAATAAAAACAGAATTGACTGACCTTCTTGTGTACAAGCCTGCTTATGTCCCAATCTCCAGTCCAGAGTCTGATGCTCCTTGCTGCAGTAATGTGCCTTGTGACATCGGGAGCATGTTTTGGGGCCTAAACAGCCACAAACTCTGCAGAGATGAGCACCGGACTCGAGCTGGAGGCACACGGATTCTCCTGTCTCCGGCGGAGGATCCTCAGAAGGTGGCTCATAGGCGTAGAAGTCATTTCTCCTAGGCAACTGATTTCTAAAAACTAAGGAGAGAGAAGGAGAAACGTTACACATGTTTTAAATAAAACAACATAACAATTCAAACATTTGAGCCTTCACTCCACACAGGACTGAAAAGACAGTCATTTTTTAAAAAGAAAAATAGAAGAAAGTTTTTGCTTTCAAAAAGCTTATTTTCTGGAAAGGAAGAAAAAATAAGAGTGAAAACGAGAAACTTTTTAAAGTCCATACAACTAAGCCTCTCTGAGCTTGTTCAAATTAGTAACAAAAGTAACATTAAGTCAGACTACATACATATGAGCAACGTGTTGGAACCCAGGTTTCCGAATAATTACAGGTTCTATTATCTGAACACCTACTACCGACTGATTAACAAAAAGCTGGGGGCGAAGAAGGCGCGAGCCCTTGGAACGCACCCCCACCCCCGGAAACGCTCGCGGGGTACAGGGGAGAGGCCCGCGGCGGGGTCGCAGAGGAGGCTGCACGGTTCCTGGGCCCTGACCGCGAGCAAGGCAGCGCACGCGCGACCGAGGCCGCAGGCCGCCCACCGCGCACACGCTACCCGGGCCCCGGGCCGCTCACCGCGTAGGCCGGCGCAGCACGGTGGCGTTCGGCAGCAGAAAAGGAAGAGACCGCGGTGGAAGGCGTCGGCGCGGCCCGGAAGCGGTGCGTACAGCTGCAGCAGAAAGGCCAGTGGGCGGCCGCACAGCGCGCAGGCCAGCCCCGCGGGCCCCGGCAGCCCGGCTGCGCCGAGCCACGCCGGCCGGCCGCCCACCTTGCTGGGGAACTGCTCGCTGCGCAGCCGCCACGCCGGCGCCGCCTCCACAAAACCCAGCTCAGCCAGCCCGACGCTCGCGGATGCCATGGGCGCAGGAAGCAGGCCCCTGGAACTGCCGCCCCGCCGCCGACAGCAGAACTCGGCGCGGAAGCGCGGAGGACGGCCGGCCAGAAGCGATTGGACGGCAGTGGAGAGGGGGCGGGGCCATGGGGGAGGCCTGGCTTGGGCCGGCTTCGTTGTCCCTGACTTCCGATTGGTTGCTGAGGCAGGGGCGCGAAGCCGCTTGAGTACCCGGGGGTCACGTGGAGGTCTTGGAGGGCGTTTAGGTGAGCTAAGTGCAGCAGAGCGCGGGCTCTCTGACTTCCTGACGGCCTGGGCACGTCCTGCAGACACTGTTGAGCGTTCTAGGTCTGGGAGCACATATCCGCTCACCTAGGGGCGGATGACCCCAGTCGCCTCCTGAGCCCTGGAGGCGGGGCTGTAGGGTGGCGGGGAGAGGCAGGGTGGAGATGCTGAAGGATTCAGAAATGTCATTGGCCCAGTCGGTCCAGGAAAGGGACGGAGGGTGGCATGAAGGGTGCAGTTAGGGAGAGGGTTTAGGATGGTGGGGAAGGGATAAGCTTAGGGGTTAGGGCCTAGAGTTAAGGGTTAGGAGTTAGGTTTGGGTTTAGGGATTGGGCCAAGGGCTAAGAGTTGGGGGTTAGTGTTGTAAAAATTAATAAGCAGAAACCTCAATTAAATAGGACGGGGAGACCAGAACGGAGAGCTCTCATGCGTTACCACAATTGCGGAGCCCCACAGCGAGAAGAAAGACTCTCATTTCCTGGCCTCAGGAAAGGACTGAGCCAGGACTCAAGGACTCAGCCAATAAGAAGTTGTGTACTCTGTTTGCTATAGCCTTTCCAGGGTCCTCTTCCTTTCTACAGAGGTGTTTTCCTTCCCTTGACTCATGGGGATGCTCATGTGCCTTGCTGTGGTTGCAGACCTCCAAGTTGTGATTTTCTCCCGATCGTGAGAATAAACCCATATTTGCTGGAGAAATACCTGGCTGTCTGTTTCATTCAGGTCAACACCAGGAAAACTAAGTCAGGAAATGACCTAATCTCCCTTATATACCATCTTCAGTTAAAAAACAAAAGGTGTGGGCTTCCCTGGTGGCGCAGTGGTTGAGAATCTGCCTGCCAATGCAGACAACACAGGTTCGAGCCCTGGTCTGGGAAAATCCCACATGCCATGGAGCAACTGGGCCCGTGAGCCACAATTACTGAGCCTGCGCGTCTGGAGCCTGTGCTCCGCAACAACAGAGGCCGCGATAGTGAGAGGCCTGCGCACCGCGATGAAGAGTGACCCCCACTTGCCACAACTAGAGAAAGCCCATGCACAGAAATGAAGACCCAACACAGCCATAAATAAATAAATAAATACATTGTGTATTATTTAAAAAAAAAAAAAAAAAAACAAAAGGTGTTGGGAGAGGGGGGAAGCCAGTTAAAGGAGGTCATCAGGCAGAGCATAGTAAACAAGGGTATGTTTGTTATGTAGATTTAAGTCCAGACCTTCTCCGTAGGTAAAAGTTTCTTGAGATTCAGTTACCCTATTCCTGGTACAGAGAGGGAGACACCCTTTCAAATGGAGATTTACCTCATAAATTCCCCTCACAGAGGGAAACACTACTTGGTTTTCTGAGATCTTGTGTGCTTTTTTTTTAACCCTAACCCTAGCCCTACCCTAACCCTAACCCTAACCCTAACCCCACGGTGCTCAGAATCTAGGACAGGTAGAGGGAGAATTTAAAAGGTAGAAGGCAGAGTGTTATGTTGGGGTGGGTTCAACATCCACCCCAGTAAATCAGAAGCAGGAGGTTAACATATCCTGGGGGGAGAGAGACCCTGTGGACAGAGGTCCTGGGGGTGCACTGATCATAACCCCCTGACGTCATATGTGCCTGACAGGAGGTCCTATATGTGGGCCACCTGTGCGTGAGGGGGTCGAAGTTGGGTTTGGACACAGAGTTGATGAAATGTGCTGGTACCTCCCTTTGTGGAAATGTTTTCGAATCACAGGGAAGCTGAGAGTCTTCTGGATTTTCTCTTTGTCAAGAAAAATAAATAAGATATAGGAACTTGATGGACAGATCCCTAGTGACTGATGATATCCCATCTGCAAATAGACAATGTAACTTTCTTGTTTGTTGGCTGCACTGAGAATATGAGAATTCAGAGACAGAAAAAACTTGAAATGTCCCTTGGGGCAGCTGAATGTTGTGGAGAGGTAATTCTCGATCCCAACCAAAACCACCTTCCCTGCCACCCGCTGCACCGGCTCCTGGGACTAGTCTCTGAGCTCCCCCTACAGCCCAGCCCCTCCTGCCTCCCTGCAGAGAGGTTTGTGTCTGGGCTCACACTGACTTTCTCTCACTGTCTCTTGCACAGTAATACACGGCTGTGTCCTCGGTGGTCACAGAACTCAGCTTCAGGGAGAAATGGTTCCTGGACATGTCAGCAGTGATGGAGATTCGGCCTTGGAAAGCAGATTGTAGCTTGTACTCCCTGTCCAGTACCCCATCCACTCCAACCCTTCCCCAGGGCGTGGGCAGATCCAATTCCAGTAGTAACTGCTGGTTACAGAGCCCCCGGAGACAGCACAGGTGAGGGACAGGGTCTGTGAGGGTTTCATCAGTCCTGGGCAAGACTCCACAGTGTCAGATCAGACAGGACACCTGAGAACAAGGAGAATCAGTCCCTCTTAGCCACCTGCAGCCACAATCATCCCCATAGACCAGCCCTGAACCTGAGACACTCACCTTGGGGATCCATCACCAGGCAGAGGAAAAGACCCAACAGCTGCATCTCCTAGACCACAGCTCTGCCTCCCTCAGAGACCACAGCTGTACCTGAGGAGAGAGCTTTGAGCTCCCACTACGCAAGGGTTAGGGTTAGGGTACGGGTACGGGTACGGGAAAGGGTACGGGTTAGTGTTAGGGTTAAGGTATGGGTTAGTGTTAGTGTACGGGTTAGGATTACGGTACGGTTTAGGGTAAGGCTTAGGGTAAGGATTAGGGTTAGGGTTAGTGTTAGTGTTAGGGAACGGGTACGGTTCATGGTACAGGTTAGGGTACGACACTCGGTTAGGGTTAGAGTACATGTTAGGGTATGGGTTAGTGTTAGTGTACAGGTTAGGATTAGGGTATGGCTTACGGGAAGGCTTAGGGTAAGGGTTAGGGTTAGGGTTAGGCTTAGGCTTAGGGAACGGGTACGGTTTAGGATACAGGTTAGGGTACGACAACAGGTTAGGATGAGGGTACATGTTAGTGTTAGTGTACGGGTTAGGATTAGGGTACGGTTTAGGGTAAGGCTTAGGGTTAGGGTTAGTGTTAGGGCTAGGGTTAGGGTTAGGGTTAGGGTTAGGGAACGGGTACTGTTCAGGGTATAGGTTAGGGCAAGACAACGCGTTAGGGTTAGGGTACGTGTTAGGGTATGCTTTAGTGTTAGTGTATGGGTTAGGATTAGGGTACGGGTTAGGGTAAAGCTTAGGGTAAGGGTTAGGGTTAGGGTTAAGGTTAGGGAACGGGGACAGTTTAAGGTACAGGTTAGGGTACGACAACGGTTTAGTGTTAGCGTACATGTTAGGGTATGGGTTAGTTTTAGTGTACGGGTTAGGATTAGGGCACGGGTTAGGGTAAAGCTTTGGGTAAGTGTTAGGGTTAGGGTTAGGGTTAGGGAACGGTTTAGGGTACAGGTTAGTGTACAACAACAGTTTAGGGTTAGCGTACGTGTTAGGGTATGGGTTAGTGTGAGTGTACGGGTTAGGATCAGGGCACGGGTTAGGGTAAGGCTTCAGGTAAGGGTTAGGGTTTGGGTTAGCGTTAGGGTTAGCGTTAGGGAACGGGGACGGTTTAGGGTACAGGTTAGGTTACGGCAATAGTTTAGGGTCAGCGTTTGTGTTAGGGTACGGGTTAGTGCTAGTGTACAGGTTAGGATTAGGTTTAGGGTTAGGGGAAGGCTTCGGGTAAGGGTTAGGTTTAGGGTTAGGGATAGGTTTAGGGAACGGGGACGGTTTAGGGTACCTCTTAGGGTATGACAACGGTTTAGTGTTAGTGTACGTGTTAGAGTATGGGTTAGTTTTAGTGTACAGCTTAGGACCAGGGCACGGGTTAGGGGAGAGCTTCGGGTTAGGGTTAAGGTTAGGGTTAGGCAACAGGGACGGTTTAGGGTACACGTTAGGGTACAACAATGGTTTAGGGTTAGCGTGCGTGTTAGGGTACGGATTAGTGTTAGTGTACGGATTAGGATTAGGGCACGGGTTAGGGTAAGGCTTCGGGTAAGGGTTAGGGTTAGGGTTAGGGTGAGGGTTAGGGAATGGGGACGGTTTAGGGTACAGGTTAGGGTACGACAACGGTTTAGGGTTAGCCTACGTGTTAGCGTACAGGTTAGTGTTAGTGTATGGGTTAGGATTAGGGTTAGGGTTAGGGTAAGGCTTCGGGTAAGGGTTAGGGTTAGGGAACGGGGACGGTTTAGGGTACAGGTTAGGGTACGACAACGGTTTAGGGTTAGCCTACGTGTTAGCGTACAGGTTAGTGTTAGTGTATGGGTTAGGATTAGGGTTAGGGTTAGGGTTAGGGAATGGGGACGGTTTAGGGTACAGGTTAGGGTACGACAACGGTTTAGGGTTAGTGTACGTGTTAGGGTATGGGTTAGTTTTAGTGTACGGGTTAGGATTAGGGCACGGTTTAGGGTAAGGCTTTGGGTAAGGGTTAGGGTTAGGGTTAGGGTTAGCGTTAGGCAAGGGGGATGGTTTAGGGTACAGGTTAGGGTACGACAATGGTTTAGGGTTAGCATACGTGTTAGGGTACAGGTTAGTGGTAGTATACGGGTTAGGATTAGGGCACGGGTTAGGATAAGGCTTTGGGTAAGGGTTAGGGCTGGGTTAGGGTTAGGGAACGGGGACGGTTTAGGGTACAGGTTAGGATACGACAACAGTTTAGGGTTAGCGTACGTGTTACGGTACGGGTTAGTGTTAGAGTACAGGTTAGGTTAGGGCACGGGATAGGGTAAGGCTCCGGGTAAGGGTTAGGGTTAGGGTTACGGTTAGGGTTAGGTTTAGGGAACGGGGACAGTTTAGGGTACAGGTTAGGGTACTACAACGGTTTAGGGTTAGCGTACGCGTTAGGGTATGGGTTAGTGTTAGTGTACGGGTTAGGATTAGGGCACGGGTTAGGGTGAGGCTTCGGGTAAGGGTTAGGTTTAGGGTTAGGATTAGGGTTAAGGAACGGGACGGTTTAGGGTACAGATTCGGGTACGACAATGGTTTAGGGTTAGCGTACGTGTTAGGGTACGGGTTAATGTTAGTGTACGGCTTAGGATTAGGGTACGGGTTAGGTTAAGGCTTCGGGTTAGGGTTAGGGTTAGGGTTAGTGTTAGGGAATGGGTACGGTTTAGGGTACAGGTTAGGGTACAACAACGGTTTAGGGTTAGCGTACGTGTTAGGGTACGGGTTAGTGTTAGTGTACGGGTTAGCATTCGGGTATGGGTTAGGGTAAGACTTCGGGTAAGAGTTAGGGTTAGGGTTAGGGTTAGGGTTAGGGAACGGGTATGGTTTAGGGTACAGGTTAGGGTTCCACAACGCTTTAGGGTTAGCGTACGTGTTAGGGTACGGGTTAGTGTTAGTGTACGGGTTAGCATTCGGGTATGGGTTAGGGTAAGACTTCGGGTAAGAGTTAGGGTTAGGGTTAGGGTTAGGGTTAGGGAACGGGTATGGTTTAGGGTACAGGTTAGGGTTCCACAACGCTTTAGGGTTAGCGTACGTGTTAGGGTACCATAGTTTTCCTTTATAACTCTGCAGGTTTTTGAATTGCAGTTCATCTCAGTTCCGATTTTCAACTCGCTTTTTTGTGAGCTGGCTGCAAAACCGTAGGATTGCTTCAGGCCCTATTTTCATTCCCAGGTGGCAGGCTGAACCTTTGGTTAATTCTTCTTTGTGATGGGAAATTAGAGTGACTTGTGCCTGTCCAACCCCCTACAGCTAGTCTCTCATTGGTTCCCCCTTTTCCCATTCATCCTCCACACAAATTGCAAACTGTGCCTAACAGGAGGTTAAAGGTACTGATTCTCCAAGTGGGGAGATTCTTAGTAACGTGGCTGGAATGGCAAACCCGAGCACCAGGAGATGAAAAATGAGGTGCATTTTAGACACGTTTTCTGATCACATGGTGTACAGTCCTCTGGGTTTCCCATGCATGTTTTAGCTGTAGGAAGATTCCCTTGAACCTGCAGATTTGGGACCCATGGAATGGGTACCAGGCAGTATTACTTTAAAGGGTCTGCATTTCCTCATCCAACCTCACTAATTCTCTTAGCATGAACAATTTCCAGCCTTATGTCTTATCCTGCTGTGGGTCTAGATGTGTTCAATCCATGTTGCATCACAGCCCCTGAGCAAAAGTTGTAAGAATTTTTCTCTTCCTCACTGTCTTTTACTTTTTTAAATTTATTATTATATTGGTTACAGCTGATTTTCAAAGCCCTGTTTCTTGCTGCTGTACGTCCACTTGATTCACGTACAGAGAGACATCAATAAATTCTTTTTCAGATTCTTACCAGTCGTATATATTCTTTTCCGGTGACTTGAGTGTGCTGAGTACAGTTCTTTGACCTATTGTGTAGGCCTTGTTGATTATCAATTTGGTATTTGGAATGGTATCTTTGCTAATTTCAACCTCCTGTATAATGCCTCACCCCTCCCCACCTTTCCCCTTTAGCAGACTTATGTGTGTTTTCTACATATTTGACTATATTTCTGTTTTGTAATTTATTTCATGTGTAGCCATTTTTGATTCCACCTTTAAGTGATATCTTATGATATGTGTCTTTTTCTTTTTGACTTATGTCCCTTAGAATGATCGTTCGTAACTCCTCCGGAGTTGTTGCAACTGGCCTTATTTCATTGATTTCCGGGCTGAGTAATATTCCACTCTACATAAGTACCACATCTCTTTTATCCATTTTTTCCTTCCAGGGACATTTAGGTTATATCCTAGTCGAGGCTCTTTTAAACAGAGAGGCGGTAAATGTTGGGGTGCCTGTGTCCTGTTGATTTTTGTTTTTCCCAAGATATACACCCATGAATGCAAGTGCCCTGTGCTCTGTAGCTCATTTTTTATATGTTTTAGTAAACACAATACACTTCTCCAGAGTGGCCATTGGCAATTTACATTTCCACTATCAGCCTCACAGGGCTCCCTTTTCTCCTCACCCTGTCCTGCATTTGTGGTGTTTGCAATTTATGAGGATGTCTCTTCTGACTGATGCAAAGTGATACATTTTGTAGTATTGATTTCCAGTGCCCACCTGTTTGGTTGGCTAAAAAGTGTGTATGCCCTTTTCTTGAAGATATTCAGAAAAAACGCATACACCCTTTTTGGCCAACTTCAGTGTTGGCAATGTTCAGCCCCTTTTCTTGTGCTTAATGGCGAGTCCTTTCTACCTCTTCAAATCCCTTTCCTGCCATTCTCCCTTCTTACAAGTCCTTTTCTGTGACTTTTCTCAAGACATTTTTCAGTGATAGATATTTTCAACTCTGCAGTTTTGTGAATTTTAGTGCCCCTGAGTTCCATTTTTCAACTTGTGTTTATGGGAACTGGCCACGAAACAGCGGGATTTCCTCAAGCCGTATTGTTTCCATGGGCAATCCTAGCCTTTGGTCAGTTTGTCTTCCTGATTGGAAATTAGAGTGACATGTGCCTGTCTGAACACCTAGGACTTGTCTCTCATTGTTTTTCATCCTTCCGCTTCATCCTCTGGACAAATTCCAAACTGTGTGCAACAGGATGTTGACGGTGCTGACATCCCCATGTGGGGAGATTGTTAGGAAAGACGCTGGAGGGGTGAACCCGAGCACCAGGAGATGAGGAGATGAGATGCCTTTTCCAAACTCTTCCTGATCAAACGGTGCACCATCCTCTGGGTGTGACAGGCATGTTTTAGCAGTAGGAAGGGTCCCGTGCATGTAAGGAGAACACCAGGGATTCTTCCAAATCAGTGTCTCCCCGAACCCCAAACTGGGGAATTTTTTAAGCTACGGCTACACATATGTTCATTAAGGGCCTTGGGAAGTAGGCAGAGTCTGAACTTTAGATGATTGAAGTCTTCAGGGTCAGAAGTGCTCACCATCGGCTTCCCTTAGGTTACATTTTATCTGTCGTTGATAGCTGATGTCGATAAAAATATCTATTCTTTTCCAGATGATTTCCCCTTATAGGTTATTGCAAAATATTGAGTGTAGTTCCCTGTGCTATACAGTAGTTCCTTGTTGATGATCTATTTTATACATAGCAGTGTGTATGTGTTAATCCTAAACTGTTTATTTATCCCTCCTCCCACCTTTCCCCTTTGGTAATAATAAATTATAAGATTTTATACTTCTCAGAAATGGGGGAGCTGGAAGAGAGGTATCATTTTCAATGGAAAAGCATTTAAAACAAGATTGAAGCTTTAACCAAGATTATAAGATGTACATCCTTGGAAAGAAATCAATTCATTTCTCTAATGTTGACCTGACAAATAAGACAAAGCTTTTCACTGAACTTGCTTATAATAAAATGATGGAAATATCAAATGGAAGTGTTAGAAACATCTTTTTTTACCCGAGCCTTATACACTGCTCTATGTTAATTACAGTTTGGCTCACACATCTGTTCATTGAAGTTACAATGTTCTCAGTTTCTGTTACTGATCCTCCAGAGTGGGCCCCAACAAGGGTCCCCCTGCCCAGTGTCATTGGAACCAACAGATCGAGACTGAGTTTGGTTCAGAAGCAAAGGAAACTTTATATTTTGATCAGAGAATGGAGAGATGAGAGCGTGCGCTACCCCACGGGCTGTGGGCAGGGCTGCTGTGTAGGGATCCTGGCAGCCTCAGTGGGAGGGATGGGGCGGAGCTCTCGAGGGCCGGTTTGGCTGCAGCTCAGGCTCTATGTCGCGGAGTCTGCATGGGGCCCCGCGAGCTGAGGTGTCGACCCAGCCATTCTGCACTAGGAAATCGGGTCTGAAGTGCCGGCTGTGGGACCTCTGCATGTGGAAACCTAGGAGCAAGTGAAATTAGACAAAGCACAAAGGAAAAAAAGGTTAGACTTTATTTTATTGCCCAGATTCTATTTTTATCTCCCAGGAATTTTTCATGGGCTTTGGCGGTGACAAACCCCTCCTCTGCCTTTTGTCCCGTTCCTCATTCTTGGGGTGCTGAGGGTGCAGAACCCTCTTCTGTAACTGCTGAGTGCTGAGTTGGGAGTCCTCATACCCGGGGGCGAGGGGCAGAACTTCTCCCCAGCAGCCTCCGGGTGAGGTTGATTGTCCCCAGACCTCCTGCCTCACTGCTCGTCCGCCTGAGCACCAGCATTGGAAATGTTATAGATTCTAATGACCTTTAAGGGTCCAGGAAAGAGATGTGCAGAGACACTGGGGGGGCCGGTTTTACCCCGCCCCACATTTGTTCGGCCACCTTAGGCTTCCCGTTTCTGCCAGCCTAGATGCTCTGACCAGTAGTCTGCGCTTTCTTCAATTAGGCCTCTGAATTAACGTGCAAACAGCACCAGGTGTCAGAGCCCTGCCCACTCAACTCCCAGACAGTCCAGGGCCGGTGGTGATCCAGGGCCGTGACGGCCACTGAGTCAACAGCCTTTTGAAGTAGCCGGGAGTCCACCGGTCTCATTGGCCGCCGTCACCGCGGTGTCTGTAGGCTTTTCTATGGTGACAGCGTGACATATGGTTCCCCCGCCAAGCTTATTAGCTCCCCTCTGGGTGCAGTAAGTCCTGCAAGCAGTAGTCTGCTCTTTTGGGACACACTTTTGTTTTCTGAGAGAAACTCCGGGTCAAGTGATCGTCACACGAGTCATCATGGTGCCCCATTATCCCCGGTTGTCTCTCTGGAGGTTGGAGTTGGAGGGCCTCCTCACTCGAGGTCAGTGTGTCCATGCAGCGACCCCTGCAACTTCAGGGCATGGTTGGTGGTTAGGATCACCACGTGGGGTCCTTTTCCCTTAGGAGGGAGGTGGCCTTGCGGTCTGGTGATTTCCAAGTTCTTAGATACCCCCAGTACCTTGGCTGGATGGGGTGGCGGGCCAAGCCATTGGTGACCGTAGCTTCTCCTACCTGGAGGGCATTCTTGTGTTTTTCCATTTCAGTGGTCCCAGTTTGTGCACTAATACTCCAAGCGCGATTCACCTTTGACCGGGAATGTAAAGGTCAAAGGGTTTAGCTAAATGAGGGAGTTCCAGGGAAAGGGTCTGAATTAACTGCTCTTTCCATTCTTGAAAGGCTGCTTCTGGATTCTATTCAAAAGGATCATCATCTTTTCCTTTCAGTGTTTCATATAGAGGCCCAGCTATTAGACTGTAGTTAGGGATCCAGATGCAGCAAACCCCGGCCTCTCCAGGAACCCCTAATCTGTCTTCTAGTTTTAGAAGGGGTAAGGCTGTAAATGGTTTCTTCCCTTTCCTGGGGTGGGCTTCTCCGACCTTCTGTGAGAATGAAGCCCAGACAGGTCATGTTAGTCTGTGATATTTGAGCCTTTTTCTTGGACACCTTCTATCCTTTATTGGCTAGGTAGTTCAGAGGCCTCCTTAGTAGGGCTGGCGATCAGAATGTCGTCTGCATATTGAATGAGGGTTCCCTTTTGCAGAGGTAGAACTTTTATGTGTTTAGCTAACGTTTCCCCAGAGATGGTGTGGGAATTTTTGAACCCTTGGGGCACGACGGCCCAGGAGTATTGTTTTTGTTGTATGTTGAGTCCTGCCACTCACAAGCCAAAATTTCTTGTGACTCTGGGACTAATGGAATACAGAAGAAGGCATCATTGAAGTCTAATACAGAATACCATGTCCTGGTGGATGGTAGAATGACCAGCAGGGTGTAGGAATTAGGAACTATTGGATGTATATCCTCGGTGGCTTCACTGACTGTCCTGACATCCTTAACTAGGTCCCCAGCAGCCCACGGGGCTCTCGTGGTCAGGCCCATCCCAGGATATGGAGCTCACCTGTGTAGGTCCCCTCCCACCCCGCAGCCCATGGGGCTCTCATGGTCAGGCCCCTCCCAGGGTATGGAGCTCACCTGTGCAGCTACCAAGCAGCCCATGGGGCTCTCGTGGTCAGGCCTCTCCCAGGATACAGAGCTCCCCTGGGCAGGTACCCCGGCAGGGCTGGGCACACAGGAACCGTGCACATAGCCCTCATTGCAGAGCACCCCCAGCTCACCTGTCTCTCAGAGCTGACACAGAGCACCTCAGAGCAGGACTTGAACTAACAAACAGCAGCTCCAACAGGTCTGTGACACTGGGCGTAACTCTGTGTGGCCTCCCTCCGCCTGGTCTTCCAGAGACTTTCACTGCACCCGGGGCACCAGGCCTCTGTCTCCACCCACCACCCACCCCTCCTCGCCCTGACTCCTGGGCTCCTCTCATTAGGAGAGGGTCTTGAAGTTGTCTCCCACTCATGGGCCAGATAAAATGATTAGAAAACAAGCTAGAGCTGCAGCCCCTTGTCTATCCTGACCCTCAGGAGCCCACACCTGTTCCTTCGACCTGGCCAGCTCATCAAGGTCTATTTTCTGCAACTGTGAGCCCCTGAGGGGTGAGGATTGGCTGACCTGGGCAGCCTGACCGTGCCAGCCAGCCCTCCCCAGGTGTGCCTGCATTGAGGTCAATATAAACACCGCTCCAGCCAGCAAGAGCCCCTGCAGCTGTGCCTGACACCATATTCTCTGGCCCGTCAGCAGTGTCGGGGCTGGTCTGGTGGGTGAGAGTGAGGGGCCACGGCTTTGTGGGTGGCCCGGTGTGAGTGGGGCTCTGCTGGACTTTCTGCAGGAGTTGCCGGGCTGCCACCTGCTAAAGAAGAGGATGTGTCACCCGTAACTGCCGCTGGAATTTCTCCCCGGGCAGAGGTGAGGAAGGAAAACAGCAGTGGGGGCCGGGACAGGAGGGGTACCTCAGGCAGGGAAATGGAAAGCTTCCAGAAGAGCACCCGGGGCCAGGACCATCCTGGCTGGCCTGCAGGCACCAAGTCTGCCGGTGTGCTGTCGCTGGTGTGGCTCCATGGTCCTTCCTCTAGGCTTTCGAGTCCTTGTACATATTCAGGTGTTTTACCTGGGAAGGGTGGGAACAGTTCAGCAGCAGCTGGCCTGGGGCTCAGCTCACATTTACTCACAGACGCCTCGGCACCGTCCCCCAGCTTTGCAATGAGGACGCTCCTTGCGGGGGGGCTGCTGGCTGCATGGGAGACGATTCCCCACCTCTGACCAACTTCAGTATTGTTTACCACTGGAGCAAGTGCCCTGATAGGGTTTTCCTCTGTATAACTGGTGGGTTCTGTTTTTTTTTTTTTCTTTTTTGGTTCAAGGTAGATTTTATTCCTCTTTTTATATTTACAGATATAAGCATGAAAATAATTTATTCACATAAATACATGTATGTGAATGGAAGTTTTTTGTGTGTTACATTTTGTAATTTTATTTTTTTTAAGTTTGAATTTTATTTAAATTGTTTCTACAGCAGGTTCCTATTAGTTATCTATTTTATACATATAAGTGTATACATGCCAAACCCAATCTCTCAACTCCTCCCACCCCCACCCCTCACAACTTCCCCCCTTGCTGTCCATAGGTTTCTTCTCTACATCTGTTGCTCTATTTCAGCCGTGCAAAACGGTTTATCTGTACAATTTTTCTAGGTTCCACATATATGCGTAAATATACAATATTTGTTTTTCTCTTTCTAACTTACTTCACTCTGTATGACAGTGTCTAGATACATCGACGTCTCTACAAGTGACCCAAATTCATTTCTATTTATGGCTGAGTAATATTCCATTTTATATATGTACCACATCTTTATGCATTCATCTGTCTGTGGGCATTTATGCTGCTTCCATTATAATTCTATTTTTAGTTTTTTAAGGAACCTCCACACTGTTCTCCATAGTGACTGTATCAATTTACATTCCCATCAATAGTGGAAGAGGGTTCCTTTTCTCCACACCCTCTCCAGCATTTGTTGTTTGTAGATTTTCTGATGATGCCCATTCTAACAGGTGTGAGGTGATACCTCATTGTAGTTTTGATTTGCATTTCTCTAATAATTAGTGATGTTGAGCAGCTTTTCATGTGCGTCTTGGCCATCTCTATGGTTTCTTGGAAGAAATGTCTATTTAGATCTTCTGCCCATTTTTGTATTGGGTTATTTGTTTTTTTTAATATTGAGCTGCATGAGCTGTTTATATATATTGGAGATTAATCCTTTGTCCATTGATTCATTTGCAAATATTTTCTCCCATTCTGAGGGTTGTCTTTTCATCTTGTTTGTAGTTTCCATTGCTTTGCAAAAGCTTTTATGTTTCATTAGGTCCCATTTGTTTAGTTTTCTTTTTTATGGCATTACTCTAGGGGGTGGATCAAAAAAGATCTTGCTGTGATTTATGTTAGAGTATTCTTCCTATGTTTTCCTCTAACAGATTTATACTGTCTGGTCTTACATTAAGGTCTCTAATCCATTTTGAGTTTATTTTTGTGTATGGTGTTAGGGGCTGTTCTAATTTCATTCTTTTACATGTAGCTGTCCATTTTTCCCAGCACCACTGATTGAAGACACTGTCTTTTCTCCATTGTATAGTCTTGCCTACTTTGTCATAGATTAGTTGACCATAGGTGTGTAGGTTTATCTCTGGACTTTCTTCTTTTTTTTTTCCTTTTACACCTTTATTGGAGTATAATTGCTTTACAATGGAGTGTTAGTTTCTGCTGTATAACAAAGTGAGTCAATTATACATATATCACCATATCCCCTCTCTCTTGCTTCTCCCTCCCACCCTCCATATCCCACCCCTTTAGGTGGTCACAAAGCACCGAGCTGATCTCCCTGTGCTATGTGGCTGCTTCCCAGTAGCTATCAATGTTACATTTGGTAATGTATATATGTCCATGGCACTCTCTCACTTCGTCCCAGCTTACCCTCCCCCCTCCCCATGTCCTCAAGTCCTTTCTCTACGTCTGTGTCCTTAATCCTGTCCTGTCCCTAGGTTCTTCATAAACTTTATTTTCTTTAGATTCCATATATCTCTGTTAGCATATGATATTTATTTTTCTCTTTCTGACTTACTTCACTGTGTAGAACAGTCTCTAAGTCCATCCACCTTACTACAAATAACTCAGTTTTGTTTCTTTTTATGGCTGAGTAATATTCCATTGTATATATGTGCCAGATCTTCTTTATCCATTCATCTGTCGATGGACACTTAGGTTGCTTCCACGTTCTGGCTATTTTAAATAGAGCTGCAATGAACATTGTTGTATATAACTCTTTTTGAATTATGGTTTTCTCAGGGTAAATGCCCAGTAGTTGGATTGCTGGGTCGTATGGCACTTCTATTTTTAGTTTTTTAAGGAACCTCTATACTGTTATCCCTAGTGGCTATATCAATTTACATTCCCAGCAACAGTGCAAGAGCATTCCCTTTTCTCCAGTAAATGCCTCTCCAGCATTTATTGTTTGTAGATTTTTTGATGATTGCCATTCTGACTGCTGGGAGGTGATACCTTAATGTAGTTTTGATTTGCATTTCTCTAATGATTA
This sequence comes from Lipotes vexillifer, assembly GCF_000442215.2. Lineage (NCBI taxonomy): Eukaryota > Metazoa > Chordata > Mammalia > Artiodactyla > Lipotidae > Lipotes > Lipotes vexillifer. The sequence goes on from NW_006769874.1 coordinate 3,550,729, forward strand.
GTGATGTTCAGCATCCTTTCATGTGTTTGTTGGCAATCTGTATATCTTCTTTGGAGAAATTTCTGTTTAGGTCTTCTGCCCATTTTTGGATTGGGTTGTTTGTTTTTGTGATATTGAGCTACACGAGCTGCTTGTAAATTTTGGAGATTAATCCTTTGTCATTTGCTTCATTTGAAAACATTTTCTCCCATTCTGAGGGTTGTCTTTACATCTTGTTTATGTTTTCCTTTGCTGTGCAAAAGCTTTGAAGTTTCATTAGGTCCCATTTGTTTATTTTTGTTTTTATTTCCACTTCTCTAGGAGGTGGGTCAAAAAGGATCTTGCTGTGATTTATGTCATAGAGTGTTCTGCCTATTTTTTCCTCTAAGAGTTTTATAGTTTCTGGTCTAACATTTAGGTCTCTAATCCATTTTGAGTTTATTTTTGTGTATGGTGTTATGGAGTGTTCTAATCTCATACTTTTACGTGTAGTTGTCCCGTTTTCCCAGCACCACTTACTGAAGAGACTGTCTTTTCTCCATTGTATATCTTTGCCTCCTTTGTCATAGATGAGTTAGCCATAGGTATGTAGGTTTGTCTCTGGGCTTTCTATCTTGTTCAATTGATCTATATTTCTGTTTTTGTGCCAGTACCATACAGTCTTGATTACTGTAGCTTTGTAGTATAGTCTGAAGTCAGGAAGTCTGATTCCTCCAGCTCTTTTAATTTCCCTCAAGACTGCTTTGGCTATTCGGGGTCTTTTGTGTCTCCATACAAATTTTAAGACTTTTTTGTTCTAGTTCTGTAGAAAAAGCCACTGGTAATTTGATGGGGATTGCATTGAATCTGTAGCTTGCTTTGTGTACTATAGTCATTTTCACAATGTTGATTCTTCTAATCCAAGAACATGGTTTATACCTCCATCTGTTTATATCATCTTTGATTTCTTTCAGCAGTGTCTTAGAATTTTCTGAGTACACGTCTTTTACCTCCTTAGGTAGGTTAATTCCTACGTATTTTATTCTTTTTGTTGCAATGGTGAATGGGATTGTTTCCTTACTTTCTCTTTCTGATCTTTCATTGTTAGTGTATAGGAATGCAAGAGATTTCTGTGCATTAATTTTGTATCCTGCAACTTTACCAAATTCAT
>NW_006769874.1:3552763-3558028 GCF_000442215.2 Lipotes vexillifer
TTTTCTTAAATTTACTGAGGCTTGATTTGTGACCCACGATGTGATCGATCCTGGAGAATATTCTGTGCACATTTGAGAAGAACGTGTAATCTGCTTTTTTGGATGGAATGTCCTATAAATATCCATTAAATCTATCTGGTATATTGTGTCATTTAAAGCTTGTGTTTCCTTATAAATTTTCTGTTTGGATGATCTGTCCATTGGTGTAAGTGGGGCGTTAAAGTCCCCCACTATTATTGTGTTACTGTTGATTTCCTCTTTTATAGCTGTTAGCAGTTGCCTTATATATTGAGGTGCTCCTATGTTGGGTACATATATATTTATAATTGTTATATCTTCTTGGATTGATCCCTTGATCATTATGTAGTGTCCTTCCTTGTCTCTTGTAACATTCTTTATTTTAAAATCTATTTTATCTGATATGAGTATTGCTACTCCAGCTTTCTTTTGATTTTCATTTGCATGGAATATATATTTCCATCCCCTCACTTTCAGTCTGTATGTGTCCCTAGGTCTGAAATGGGTCTCTTGTAGACAGCATATATATGGGTCTTGTTTTTGTATCCATTCAGTGAGCCTGTGTCATTTGGTTGGAGCATTTAATCCATTCACGTTTAAGGTAATTATCGATATGTATGTTCCTATTACTATTTTCTTAATTGTTATGGGTTTGTCTTGGTGGGTCCTTTTCTTCTCTTGTGTTTTCCACTTAGAGAAGTTCCTTTAGCATTTGTTGTAGAGCTGGTTTCGTGGTGCTGAATTCTCTTAGCTTTTGCTTGTCTGTAAAGCTTTTGATTTCTCCATCAAATCTGAATGAGATACTTGCTGGGTGGAGTACTCTTGGTGGTATGTTCTTCCCTTTCATCACTTTAAATTTATCATGCCACTCCCTTCTGGCTTGTAGATTTTCTGCTGAGAAATCAGCTGTTAACCTTATGGGAGTTCCATTGTATGTTATTTGTCATTTTTCCCTTGTTGCTTTCAATAATTTTTCTTTGCCTTTAATTTTTTCAATTTGATTACTGTGTGTCTCGGCATTTTTCTCCTTTGGTTTATCCTGCCTGGGACTCTTTGCGCTTTGTGGACTTCAGTGGCTATTTCTTTTCCCATGCTAGGGAAGTTTTCAACTATAATCTCTTCAGATATTTTCTCGAGACCTTTCTCTCTCTGTTCTCCGTCTGGGACCCCTATAATGCGAATGTTGTTGCTTTTAATGTTGTCCCAGAAGTCTCTTAGGGTGTCTTCATTTATTTTCATTCTTTTTCTTTATTCTGTTCCACGGCAGTCATTTCCACCTTTCTGTCTTCCAGGTCACTTATCCGTTCTTCTGCCACAGTTATTCTGCTACTGATTCCTTCTAGTGTATTTTTCATTTCAGTTATTGTATTGTTCATCTCTGTTTGCTTGTTCTTTAATTCTTCTAGGTGTTTGTTCCTTAATTCTTCTAGGTTTTTGTTAAGCATTTCTTGCCTCTTCTCGGTGTTTGCCTCCATTCTTTTTCTGAGGTCTTGGATCATCTTCACTATCATTATTCCGAATTCTTCTACTGGAAGGTTGCCTATCCCCACCTCATTTCGTTGTTTTTCTGAGGATTTACCTTGTTCCTTGATCTGGTATAAAGTCCCCTGCCTTTTCATTTTCTCTATCTTTCTGTGAATGTGGTTTTCCTTCCACAGGCTGCAGAATTTTAGTTCTTCTTGCTTCTGCTGTCTGCTCTCCAGTGATTGAGTCTGTCTTAGAGGCTTGTGCAAGCTTCCTTATGGGAGGGACTGGTGGTGGGTAGAGCTGGGTGTTGCTCTGGTGGGCAGAGCTTTAATCTGCTTGTCTGTAGATTAAAGAAAAGTTTAATAAAAAGTTTAATCCACTTGTCTGCTGATGCATGGGGCTGGGTTCCCTCCCTGTTGGTTGTTTGGCCTGAGGCGACCCAGCACTGGAGCCTACCTTGCTCTTGGTGGGGCTAAAGGTGGACTCTGAGAGGGTTCACGCCAAGGAGTATTTCCCAGAACTTCTGCCAGTGTCGTTGTCCCCATGGTGAGCCACGGCCACACCCCTCCTCTGCAGGAGACCCTCTAAAACTCGCAGCTAGGTATGATCATTCACCTACGGGGTGACTGCTCCTTCCCGTGGGTCCTGATGTGCACACTACTTTGTGTGTGCCCTCCAAGAGTGGAGTCTCTGTTGATACTCTGAGTCTCTGAGTGCAGTTGAGACTCTGAGACTTGGAGTGGAGTCTCACAGACTCTGGGTCCTGTGAAGCTTCGATGCTTTGTGGTTCTAGAAATCCTATAGGAGACGGTCCACAGCAGGTGAAGCTAATGCTGTCAGTAGAGGTGATGAAGCCAAAGATCTCCAGTTCCGACTAGAGGTGCTGATGTACATACAGGACAAAATCATCTCGTGTGAATGTAGTTCAGGCATGTTTAAGATGAATGCAGTCATGTTAATGCCTGACATCTTCTATCTTGTGCCTCTCCTCAGGGACCCCCTCCTCAGTTCCTGAGGCTCCTTTAAGTCATGTACAGGGGAGTGGAGAGTGGGCTCTGTCCAGTCTGAGCCCTGAGTTACTCTGTGTGTATCTTAGGATACTTTGTATTTCTGTGGTGGCTCTTGTAACATCATCTCTTTCATTTCTGGTTTATTTGGGCCCTCTCTTTTTTAAAAAAAATACTACTGTTGTCTTTTATTCTTTACAGAAGTTTAATAAGTGTTTGATCTACTACCCTTACTCTATGTATACTTTTTGCCATGAGATTTTTACTTTTGTTTGTTTTCTTGTTACTGTCAATAATTAGTGAGACTTCTTTTAAGCTACATTCAACATTGCTTATAAAGCTGCTATATTAGTGATGACAGAGCTTTAATGGAAGTCGTGTTCTGGTTGTAAATTAGAATGCAATGTGTCAGCAAAAAGCCCCTTAACTTTATGTCTCATTGCCTCTTGTTCTTTTTTCCCCTTTTTTTTCTTGTTCTTTTTTAAATTTAATTATTATTTTTTAACAGAGCAAATTTGATTAAAATGTTTTGTTTGTTCTAGGTGTGTAAGATGCGGTTCTTTTACACATACACATGTATCTATACATCTTCAGATCATTTTCTCATGTAGATTATGACACAATGTTGAGTAGTCTTCTCTTGGCATTCCGTAGGTCTTTGGTGATTATATATTTCACATGTGTTTCTATATCTATGTTAACCCCAGTATCCTAATGTATCCAGTCCTCACACCTTTCCATTTGGTGAACCATAACTTTGTTTAATGAATCTGTGATTGCCTTTCTCTGTGGAAATATCTTCATTGGTATCAATTTTTAGCTAACACCTGTAAGTGATATTATAGGATATGTGTCTTTTGCTGTCTGACTTAGTACAATTTGCCTGATTACCTCTAGAATCATCTATGGTGCTGCAAATGGCATTGTTTCATTTTTTTTCCTGAGCTAATATTCCATCTGTACATGTACCAGTTCTTCTTTGTCCACTCACCTCTTGATGGACTTTTTGGTTGCCTCCATGTCTTGGCTATTGTAATACTGCTGCACTGCACATTTGCCTGCCTGTGTCTTTCCAATTCTGTCTTCTTATGTTATAGGCCCAGGAGTGGACCTCCTGTATCATATGGTATCTCAGGGTTTACCGTTTAAATGCACTACGATTCTGTGCTCATTAGTGGCTCTTTCCAGGTTACATCCCACTTAAAGTTGAGGGTATGCATTTCTCCACAACACCTTCAGCATTTATTTATTTATATTTATTTATTTATTTATTTATTTTTAACATCTTTATTGGAGTATAATTGCTTTACAATGGTGTGCTAGCTTGTGCTTTGCAACAAAATGAATCAGTTATACATATACATATGTTCCCATATCACTTCCTTCTTGTGTCTCCCTCCCTCCCACCCTCCCTATCCCACCCCTCCAGGCAGTCACAAAGCACCGAGCTGATCTCCCTGTGCTATGCTGCTGCTTCCCACTAGCTATCTACCTTGCGTTTATAGTGTATATATGTCCATGCCTCTCTCTCCCTTTGTCACATCTTACCCTTCCCCCTCCCCATATCCTCAGGTCCACTCTCTAGTAGGTCTGTGTCTTTATTCCTGTTTTACCTCTAGGTTCTTCATGACATTTTTTTCTTAAATTCCATGTATATGTGTTAGCATACGGTATTTGTCTCTCTCTTTCTGACTTACTTCACTCTGTATGACAGACTCTAGGTCTATCCACCTCATTACAAATAGCTCAATTTCGTTTCTTTTTATGGCTGAGTAATATTCCATTGTATATTGCTGATGGTTATTCTGAGTGGTGTGAGCCGATACCTCTGTGTGGTTGGAGTTGCATGTGTCTCATACTCCCTTGAAATTGAGCTTTCAGGCATGTCCTTTGATTTTTCAAACGGTTATTACAGGTGACGTCTTCAAATTGTTTTCTTGAAGTATGTGCCACATTTTGAAATTTTTTGGCCTTTACCCGCCTCAAGACATTTCAAGGGCAGGTTTCATTTGCAGCCCTGCAGTACTTGTGCATATGAAGTGCCCCTTAGCACAGATTTCAAAGCTGCTGTTGCAGGTATCGGCCAGAGGATGGCAGCATTTCTGCGTTCCCCACTCTGGTACTGAGGGAAACAGAGCTTCCTGCCAGTGGTGTTCCTCAGTTCTAAATTAGAGTGGAATATGCCCGGATGAACTCACCGAAGCTGATGTCTCCTTATTTTGTTAGTTTTTGAAATTTAATTTATATTTTTTCGTGGAGTAATATTGCATTCTGTACATGGACCACTTCTTTGTGCATTCCTCTGTTGATGGACATTTTCGTTGCTTCCAAGTGTTGCCCATGGTAAATACTGCTGGAGTGCAGTATTGCCAGCCTGCGACTTTTGATTCTCATTTTCTCAGGTGATAGGCCCAACAGTGGGTATGATTCATTGACTGGTAGCTCAGTGTTTACCTTTTCAAAGTACCTGCATTGTGTCTTTGTTAGTGGATCTTGCCATGTCCCAATGAACACCGAGGGTGCGCATTTTCCCACAACCCATTCAGCATTTCTTGTTTTTAGAATGTTTGCTCATGGCCGCTCTGACTGGTGTGAGCTGATAGGTTTTTGTCCTTTGGATTTGCATGTCTTTAATAATTCCTAACATTCAGCATGTTCCCACACCTTTCTCTTTTATTTAGAAAAAAAAAGTGTGAGTACAATATACCTCTGAAATTGTCTTCTTGGAAGGTTGCCCTCTTTTGAATTTTGTGGTCGATTTTCGACCCCAGTA